>NC_134572.1:80955286-81291953 GCF_050947875.1 Dermacentor variabilis
AGATAACTATTATCGCTGTCGGACAAGATACAACCCAGAGGGTGTAAACTTTTTTTAAGAGTGGGCGAGACAGATGACGATTATCGTTGTCGGACAAGATACAACCTAGAGGGCGTAAACTTTTTTTAAAAGTGTATAGTGGTTACAGAGAGAATTAATTGACTTTTACTTGTGGAGCATGGCCTGGTCGCGTCCATAATCGTGCTTGCTCAGAATCACACTTGTCTCATATCTGTAGCGGCACCGGAAGCTGTGTATCACTGTGTGCATGATTTCGTGTTTCTGCAGTTGTGCAGAAATTTATAGTTGCGGAGGGGCCGGTGACCTTATAGATGCGAATATTTTCCGTTTCCACCCAGATGAATCAATCAAGGTACGTACGTCATCCTCATGAAAGCTTGACAGCCGGGGTCAGGGTATAAGCCATCGCCAGCTTGCCCCCATTATGGTTTCAGAAGGTCATCTACGAGTATCACTCACTGTACGGGTCACACAAAGATCAGAACATGTTTAGCGCGGCCATCAGGGTAACTTCAGAAAGCGAGCGGGTGGCGAGAATATCCTTAATTGAAGATTTCACTGTTATTGCAAACGTTCCAGTGCGTCAACTCTAATGGAGAGCTGGTCGTCCATATCAACATTTCTTTTTCTTTAATGTGATTATTTCATTTGTTTGCAGTCTGACACCCACCGCGATAGCCGCTGCGCTCTTAAACAAATGTACACCCTTTGGGGTATATATTTGCCACACAACAATAATCGTCATTTGCCTTGCTTGCGTTTCCTTTCTTGAATACGCTGCGCCCGCTAGTTTCATGTCGAGAATGCTATGTCATGCTGATAACGCGCATGTCGTTCGTTACTGGGAAGTACCGGGCTCGCAGCGTTAAAGAAAGGAAATGCGGACAAGACAGGTGACGATTATTGTTGTGTGGCAAGATACGACCCAAAGGGCGTAATTTTGCTTAAGAGTGTATGGCGTTGCGCTGATGAGCTCGAGGTCGTTGGTTCGAATACAGTTGCATTTCGATGGGGAGCGAGATGTAAGAACGCTGGCGTACTTAAATTTAGGTGCGCGTTAAAAATTCCAGGTGGTCAAAATTAGTCCGCACTCCCCCAGTTCGGCGAGCCTCCTAAACAGGCTGTAGTTCTAGCACGAAAAACCTCGCAATTTATTTATTTAGTCTGACATGGTGCAACAAAAACCTGCGACCGCACTTCTCTGCAGCAACTGCTCATTCGAAAGCTATTATTATTATTATTATTATTATTATTATTATTATTATTATTATTATTATTATTATTATTATTATTATTATTATTATTAGCTGTTGCAGCATCATCATCGCTATTATTATACGGGGCTCGCCACCTGCTATGGCGAGCGCCGCCTCTTCTATGTTCCCGCAACCGTCTCCCCGTGAAACGTGACGTCACAAATTTCGGCAGCACCATGTGTTCACGCGAAAACATGGTGAAGTCCTCGTCGTTGCCACGACGTTGTGGTTCCTCGATGTGGGCGCGAACAGAAATTTTGGCCTTCCTTCTCCCCGCAGTATCTCTGCGATAAAAAGCGAGGGGGGGGGCGAAAGAAATAATGTTGGGCGGAAGCCACGGGAACATTATTGTCAAAGTCAAGCGATAGCTTGTCAGTAGACCTGCTGAGATGTGCTGCTAGTTAGGCCTTGTTGGCTTATGTCGTGAGGCATGTATAACCTGCGCTGTGACGTTACACTGCTTCCGCGATTGTCCCGCCTGCGTTACAAACGACAAGCATTGAGAGTACACACATCGTGCGCTGGTATCAGGATCATCCCACCAAGTTACCATAGGCCCAGTTTAGTAGGCCAGACAGCCATCCATCCATGAGAAGTGGGGCCAAGCGCCCCCGGTAAGCTTCGCTTTAAAATCGGGGAGAGTTACAAATGAGTACTGTATATGTAGGGTGTCCCAGCTAACGTTAGCCAAGCTGTCGAACGAAAAAAAAAATAAAAAAAAAGACACGTTGCAAGATGAGATTTCAAGATCTACTGTCGAGTTGTCACAACGCTCTCGACCGAACACGGTAGGTTTCATAATTGTATCTCTCACTGTGTTTTTTCTTTATTTAATTTTTTTTTTCATTGAACAGTTTGGCTTAATTTAGCTGCCAGACCAGCGGTGTACCAGCCTACCCACCGATTTAGTGGTTCTCTTTCATTTGGTTATAGGGTGTTCAAGCAAGCGCTACCGGTGGTACAGGTGTTGTATGCCTTGGAAAGTGCAATCAACGGTAGACGTACGGTTTAAAGGAACCTTCCCAGTCTGCCGTGAAGCTGCAGACCTAGATGGGGGAAGAGAGCCCTCGGTAATGGTGATGAAACGATTCGGCGATTCCGAGGAGGAGGAGGGGAGGGAGGGAGGGCGAGTGCACGGAAAGAAGTCAGTGTAGTGCGAAAACGATGTCGCCCGCCACGCTTGACACGCGGGCCGCGGCACTAGAGTGTAGCGGCACGCGTGGCCTGTCGTGTGTTCCGGGCGCCTCGCCTCCGATAAACGCGGGTCGTGGCGGCAGGGCTCGCGTGGGAGCCGGAAGGAGCGGCGGCGAGGGAGGGAAGACGCGCAGCCGCGGCGCTGCTGTCGATTTCTGCCGGCTAGTGCACATGCAGACCGTTTCAGTGACAGTGGCTTCCTTTTAGAATGGTCTGTAGCAGTACGACTTTAATGCGCCTGTGAGCGCGCTCGTGCGTGTGTGTTTAGCTTCGCCTTTATTGTCTAGAGTTCTGCCGCCGCGTTTCGTCGTTAATGCGATAGATTCTTTCTTCCTGCCTCTCTTTCTTTTTTTTTTTTTTTTTTTTTTCAGCGAAGCTGTATAGGGCTAGGTTCAGGACAAAATTGCGTGCGTCTATCGAGCCGTGTGGATCGAGAATTTCTCCCCATACTTGGGCCCGAAGATACAGTGCAATACCGGGCCGACCCGCGGTCGAGGTGAAGCAGGCTTTGAGCACTCAGTCAACTTGCAGAAGTAAGTTTAATATATTGAGACCACATACAACCCGTATCAGATATTAAGCTGCTGAGAATATATGCTGCATACACTGACCCGCGTCGGTCATGTCTACGTTCGTACCGCCCTCTCTTTGTCGGCGTTCCAAGCGCTTGCGTATCTCCGTTCCTCTCGCTCTGCCGTGGTGGCGGTCCCGTAAAAGCGTGCTGCCTGCCAGGACCGCGAGGCGGAAAAAACGGTGAACCGTCCATGTGGTACCGATCCCGCAAACTTGGAACGTTTCGCCGGAGTAACAACCAGGTTTTAGAGGGAGTTTGTGGGTAACCAGTTTTTTGTGGCCTGTGTTGTGTGTGACCACTTGTGGTTTTCGAGTGACCTCACAACCATTACTGCACTGCGGGACGTCGACCAACGCGCGATCGCCTTGGCTACGGTGAAGCAGTGTGTGCCCTCGGAGTGCGGTGAGGTGGCGTGTCTGCTGTATACGCGCCGGGATTCGTTAGTAAAAGGTGTCGTGCCGAGTTTTGCAACAATACATGGGTACGTATACCCCTGGTGCCTCATCATATTTTGAGGCTCCATCATGGAGGAGCGAATAGTCGCGTCTCACCTTCCATTCATGTGCGTACGGCGTTTGACTCACCGCAATGGACAGTTCGCCATTAATTAAGGGGCCCACATACACAGCTTCTCTGGTCATCCACCTTTACAGAGTGGAAGGGCACTGATATATATATATATATATATATATATATATATATATATATATATATATATATATATATATATATATATATATATATATATATATATTTTAAATACAAGGCCCTGGCCAAAGCATGCTATTACGATTATCAGTACGTGAAACAACGAATAAATACCATAGACGCGTTTCGTGTAGCGCCAGCACTTACAAGGATACTGTACGACAGGCAACCCAAAAACTTGATTATAGCAATGTCTGTCGATCGATTTGGCTCCCTAATCATGCATACCCTCAGGCTCCCCACAGACTTAGCTAACGAATTCCACGGATGTTCGCGTCACATGCGCTGTGACATGATAAGTTTGATGGAGCTTCAGCGCCGCAGCGCGAATGCCCTGCTGCGACATATGGTACACTGGTTTCTTCCACCGATATGCGTGGCAAGTTATTCGCAAGCGCAGAATTAGTGCAAAGAGCGAGAAATTCTGTAGCGATTTAGCCGCAAATGCGAGAGAAATCATTACGTCGCAACTCTTTGGGGTCCCGGATCCGTGATGTAAAGCGTATATATATATATATATATATATATATATATATATATATATATATATATATATATATATATATATATATATATATATATATATAATTTTGCCGGCTACACATACGCTTTGCCCACTTTTTTCAAAGTGTCAAAGGCTCGTACACCAGCCGAAATGGCGGAAATATATAGGGCAAAACAATATATACACGCTTTTCTAAGCGCTGTCGTCCCCTTTCTCCCTCTACCATGTGACCGGCTTCCCCCCCCCCCTCACAAACACACATACGCTTTGTCCCACTTTGACACTCCTAATGCTAACGCATTAAAGAAAGAGCGACAGTCGGGTCCACGGTGTTGTTTCCCAGTTAACGTAACGTGACGTTGCGTCGTCATTAAGCGGCCTAGCGTAAGTGACAGCGCACCGTCTCTGCTCGCTGTGCTCCCCTCGCAATGAGACCGTTATGCCTATTTCGCTCTCTTCTTCTGGCTAAGAAGGTGAGCAACGAGGCATTCATCGCCTTGTTCCTTTGTTGGCAGTGTTAATGGTCGTTGCACTGCCACTCTCCTCGTGGGTCTGTTTGTTTCTCTCCAACGTAGGCGTAAAGTGGCGGGTGTCCGCAGAAACGGTGAGTGTGTATGCGCGCGGAGCCCCGAAAGCAAGAAGGAGGCGTGTACGCGAACGCAGACTAACGGGCAAGGAAGCGAAACGTAACGCACACAGGCAGGCGCGACGCAACGACGACGCAATCAAATAAAACGCGCTCGACAAGCGAACGTCGCCGACGATTTCCCCTTCCGGCATTCCGCGCTGAGTTCCTCTCCGCCGCTGCCGGCGAGGGAGGAGGGGGAATAAACATTTATGCAAGAAATATGGAAGCGGCCGGCAGTGCTCGTCGGTCGGCCGCGCCTGTGTTGCGGGAGCGCCTGTAGGCTGTATATTCCGTCCCATTAAATCCATGCAGTACAGCTGAAGTAATTCTGGTCGCGTCGGAGGGACGAGAACTTGCAGAGTAGAGGACCGCCCATGGCCGGCAGCTAATCCCCTTCTGCTCGCGGAGTCGTCGAAGGGAATGATCACGGAAGAGGCTGACAGTAGGCGGACGTGAGGGGGCTTTTTCGCCTCCTCCTGTTCTCGCACCCGACTGCTCGTCACGATCCGTATACAGCGCGCCCTTTGCACTGCGCGCAGCTGATGAGGCGAAGTAGTATGTGTTAACACGCCCTGTACGAAACTACTCGCTGCAAGGTATATCGAGAGAGGGAGGCTTATGGGGGGACCTAAATACCGCGCATACCGAATGACTCGGCCTGCCGTCGTCGTCGGTGTCCTGCGCTTCCGGGCGCCGGCCGCCCCGTCCCGCGCGCGGCGGTTGCCCGCTCGCCGTCCTTGTCGCGTCGCCGCTGCTTTGCTATTTCATGGCGCCCCGTCGCATTCATTCATATTGAACGCCCGGGCGGAACGCGCCGTTTTATTCGTTACGTTGCTCTTTCTTGTCGAGCCGTCGCTGTTTTTAAGTTGCGTGCTTTCTTCGTCCGCTCGCAGCGACGTGTCTCATTGGCCGCCGAGTAGGAAGGGACGGAGGGGGGTACGAGCTTGCTCTGTTTTCGTGCTCTTTTTCGCCACGAGCCTACATTGTTTTGCTGCTTTTCGTCGCCTGGCCGTTGCGAAATTTCCGTTGGCTGTGACGGCGCTTGTCGTTTGTTCTCCGTTGACCGTAAATGACAAATGGCGTGCGCGCCGCGGACGTTTATTCTTAATTGCTGCGCGAAACATCGTGTGTGCCTTGTGCGGTCTGCAAGTTTCATCATCGCTCGATGAGAATAAGGGAGATAAAACGTTCCACGCCGCTGTGTTCGTTCATAAATGATGACATTTTGCCGGAGGAATATTCTGCCAGAATCTGTCACAAAAGAAATAGAAGAAGAAGCAGGTGTCCTACTTCGAGTACAACGTCGTACAACGTCCTTTGTGCCGTGCACATGAAGACGGCTTTTAATGACAGTGCCGTGCCGAGTGTTTGGCGTAACGAAATACTTGGACACTGAGAACCGTAACGTTACGCCCGCGTGCCGAAATTCGTGGGGACCAAAACGCGTGTCTCGATGCATGGCTGCCGTATTTTATATTCTACGTTCGTCGCATTTGCGCCACCATTTCCTTTTCTTCAAGATCGCAGTGCTTTATCAGTGGCGTGACGCAAAATCTTACGTGTCCGGCCAGTAAACCGCAATTTATGCGATAAGCTGCGCCGTATAGATTATTCGGCAAGTGATGAGCTTTTTGCCATGTTCGCTTCAACATTCACAGCTCTAGCTGGAAGCCTATAGCTATGTAACTGCCCTCCCAACGTTTCATTAAGCAGTGTCTCGTTCTCTCAACCGTACAGATAGGGTCCATGCTATATTAACGCTGTTGACACGTTTTCCAGGTTACAACGTCGCTGAAGTCCAATTTCGATGGAAAGGTACTTATAGACCTTCACGTACGTACGTTGTCATTCCGCGTCGTGATACGCCGCAAATTTAGCTCGCTGTAAATTGAAAAATATGTAGATGTATATCTTCGCCACTGGAGGAGTAATTGATGGAAAAGAAACGTGTATTAAACGACGCGTGGGCTGTTTTACGCGTTCAGTATAGCAAGCTAGATACGTGAAATCGTTAGTGTATGCATGTACACATGCACACACACACGCACATAGGCACGCGCGCAGAGGGAGAATGTACTTTTGTTTAAAATTCGAAAACATCTTAGTTTCGCTTCAGGCTAACCCCTCTCTCTCTCTCTCTCTCTCTCTCTCTCTCTCTCTCTCTCTCTCTCTCTCTCTCTCTCATTTGAAGCCGCTGTTGACGCTTCTCAAACGCGTTTGAGATGTTTTTTAATGATTGCTAGCACGAATGTTCGCACACGGGCGGGCGGCACGCGTTGTTCTGGTGAAAGTATGCACTGTAAAATAATTTACACCCCTAAAGGTGAAGAAGGGTTTAAATGTGCCGATGACTCACACCCTTACACCCATAAAGAAGGGCGCGAGGGTGTGAGTTTATATATATATATATATATATATGTATATATATATATATATATATATATATATATATATATATATATATATATACCCTTATTAACTTCTAAGGGCGTAACATTTTCTTTTATAGTGTAGAAAGTTACCCGGTGCGCGGGCGCGCCCATGCATGCCGTTCTTCACGTGGACATTTCTGTGGACGAAAGTTGCGCGCGCATGGTCAGGGACCGCATGTCATGGCACGGCACGCGGAGAACTCGATCCTCCAGCTGACGCAAGGGCAGTGCCGAGTGGTTTTTTTGCAGATCGCCACGAAGTGTGTGTCACCCATATATAAATTCCACGTACATGCAGGAGCAACGGGGCGTCGCAAATTGACGTCGCACATTTAGCTCTTGTATATACGAAAAAATATGTAGGCGTGACTCAACGAGGACGTAGAATGGAACAGACACACAGAGACAGCCCTGTCCTTGTGTGTCTGCTTCTTTCTACGTCCATGTTTAGTCGTGCTGCTTACACATTCTATCATGGATTCAAACCAGCTAGCCCGTCAACGTGTTTTAACTAAATTAACCAGCATGGTGTCACGCGCGCACAGGTAAACATGAACGCATCTCGCTCGATGACAACGGAAACTGTCTGGCAAACGCTGGAGTTAGGAATCGTGGCAGCAGGCGCGAGCCAATTGATATCCGTGCTTCTGTCACTTCAACGCGAACGAAACGTTGAAAGCACAGCGTATACGAAGCTACCGGCACTAGGCGCATTCTGGAAACATCGCAGATCGCTTTGAAGATGAGGCCCGCGCTTGCACGCATTTTCGCCACGTCGCAGATATGGCGTTCGCCAAAGGCGTCTACTACGGCGTCCGTGATTCGCGTGGCCAGCGCCGTAGTAGACGCCGTGGTTGTCTCCATTCTGTACAGAGCGGCGGGCGAGGAGGACATCGAGGCATCCCATCAGCCGCCGGAAAAGAACGCCCCTCCTCCCTCTCCTGACCCCCTAAAGCCCCTTAAACTTCGTAAACTACTGCCACGCTTTGAAGAATGCCGCCTCCTCCTCGCGCGCTCTGGCCGAGGCCGACGCCGCGTCGCTATTGGCCTAATAGCATCACGTGGGCCCTCGCGCCGTGCATCAGCGCCATTTTTGCTCGAGAAGCGTCAACGGAGTGGCGAGGAGCGCATGTTGGCGCCGTTGCTACGCTCGAGCAGTGTAGGCAGCGCCACGGTCGAGGAGGAAGCGTGAAAGAGAGGAGAAACAGAGTGAGAGGAGAGGAGTGAAGGCGGAGGAGGAGAGTGTCACTACTTTACTAAGTTTAAGGGGTTTTATGACTCCCCTGCCTCGCGCGCCACAGGAGAGGGCGGCGGCGTTCCTCGCTCGCGCACGTGAGATTGAACCGCGTTCGCCGGCACCCTCACACGCTTTCACTCATACTGAACCTCACGACGACAGCAGAAGTGCGCCTGGAGTTTCCATATAATTGCTATTGCAATAAAAGAAGGGCGCGACAGATACGGGGCTCCTATGGCCGTTGCAAAACTTGTCTTTTGGCCCTACTTATTCACTGACGGCGAATTCGCGTGCTGAGCAAGATTGCGTTCCTGGACGCTAGAGTTTCCTACGAAATATTACTAGAGGCAACTCCGGCGCTAGTCGGGAGATTAAAGTATGCCGGTTCAGCCAGCAAGGGAATGATGGCATGGTACATGGCTTCGTCCGCCTCAGACGACTTTGTGGCTTTGAAAGCTGATTATTTTCAATAGGGTATTGCATTGCAAATGCTAAGGTTCGCATTAATTGTACTTGTGCGCAGAGACTTGTTGTTCGTATACGGGCTTCGAAGAAAAAAGTTGCTGCTTGTAAGTTGACAAAACCAAAGCGTACTAAATAATTCCACAAGAGCGAATACAATATAAATCAATGTGCTATTCGTCATGTGCTATTCGTCAACGTGAATGATTACCCTGTCAGATTTAATTCTATAGTAATTTTAGTTGGAAACATTCCACGGGAAGCAAGCACGCGCTGAATCCTTTGGGAATATGCCCGATGTTTACACTCGATTCCTGCATCGTAGACAAATGCATGAACTTTGTTCGCGCTTCCCCGTATGCGATGATACAGAATCTCACGACGCGCGTCGTGTGTGGTTATTAGGCTTCCCACACACGCGTTCCCCCCATTGTCGCGGAACTTTGTATACGTTCGCCTTTCATTTCGGTGAACGCGTGACCTGACCGTCAGCTCCGTCGCGTTCACTATATATTGTGCATACGTGCGCTTAATGGTGGCCGCCGTCCTGCTCACGCGGGAGCACGTTCTGCGGCCGTTCTTCGCAAACGAACGCCGCGTGATATTTCTTTATTATGTCCTGCGGCGAGATTAACTGCCTCCGTGCGAATGTGCGCGTCCTTCCGCCCCGCAACCCTCGCTCGCTTCGCGCTGTGGCTCGCGAGAGAGCGTCCCCGATTCCTTGTTCTTCGCGACGCCGCGGCCGTGGTTCCGTGCTCTAACGGCCCCGGCGTGTTCGGCCGGCTGTGGTCAACCTTGCATGGAACATCCGATGTTTGCACAAAGAAAGCCGGCAAACAGCCGAGGCACGCGCGGCGCTCTGGTTCTCGCGTAGCGTTTCCCGCGCAAAAGATAGAGGAAACCCTGCTGTGCTCGTTCAACTGCCATGGCAGTGGTGGTCAGGGCATGGCTTTGTCTAATTTTCATGGTTGAGGTTTCAAACTTTCTTGTGACATTATTTATTGCACTTAATCTTTCCGATAAAAAAGCAAAGGCAATCGTATTATTTTTTTCTAAACGCGTAAAGACGAAGTCTCGGCCAGTGTGTATACATAACCATTGCGAATTGTTGAATTTGTAGCGCAACACTTTGTTGAAAGTAATCAGTTTACAAGGTCACACAGTCGTTTCAAGCCAGAAAGAGGAAGTTCGATCGGGCCAATCACCGTACTGCACATCATCATTCCCATGCTGGCTGAACCGCCACGCATACTTTCAGCTCCCGTAGACTCTACATATAGTGACGTAGTTCTAGTAATTTTTATAGGAGGCGTTGTGGGATTCTCGAAGGCTATCCCGCGGCACCTTCCGATCATTTCCGCGTGGTATACCTGCGTCGATCGTGAGCACAGCCACGCAGTCGAACGTGCCATTTGCATGGCACCTTACAGCACATGTTGCGACGGTGTAAGGCAAAGTGCGCTTCACCAGGCACGAATTGCTCTAGATTACGTCTTGTATAGACGAGCTCGCGCCCTTTCTGCAGTTGCGTGTGCCAGTGCAGTCGTCCTCCGCTCTTCGGTGCCGTCGAAATGTTCCTGCACATGCTTATGTAACCAATCGCCCGTACCATCTATGCTGCTCTCCGACCGACGCGCATATATATTCAGATGGACCGCATGATTGGTTATTGATAGCCGGAGATGTTGCGCGGACATCTTCTCGGTGAAGGCAATGTTTCCGGCCAAACGATATTCAGAGTGCTAAATAAGGAACCCATATTAAGTGTTTCGTGTAAAGAAGCCTTTGTATGGAGAAGAAGCAAAAAAATCGTCCCTATCAGGGAGTTGAAGTCGAAGGACTGTGCTGCACTTGACCAGGGCCATTTATTTGGGTACATAATTTAGGGGTGTGCGAATATTAGAAGTTTCCAATACGAAAATAACAGTCCTTATTCGATTCTTATTTGATTCCAAAAATCAACATTCGAAATTTTCGAATATTCGTTCTGTTCGAATACCATGAGGGGCAGCAAAGCATTCTGCTGTTTACAGGGAGAAAGAATCATCAAGTGGATACTTTTCCGAATGATTCTAAGGACCGCTGTTGTGTAGGTGTAACAGCTCCTGAAGAAACATATGGATGGGATCACTTGTTCACAATAGTTTATGCAGTCGTTAAAATAAGCATTGTTTGAATCCCACCGATGGCAACGGTTGTTGTGGTCGCACCGATGGTACGACCTGTTGGGAACTCGGCGCTGACGCCCGTGGTTGCACCTGGGTCGCAAGCCCCAAGGGTAGCGTTGGCCTGGCGGCCTGGGGTACAACTGGAAGCATCCGAAGGTCCCGGCAAAGCATGAGTCGACTGGTAACAACAAAACAACTTGTTTATTTTAACATCGCAAAGAGTTGGCGGTCAGGTTGACCGAAGTAGAGAGACGGGAGAGCACTTTACTCAACAGAAGAAATCGGAGCCCCCCTTTGGCGTCCGGGGGCAGCTGCTTTTATACTCTCGCAGTTGAGGGCAAGAAGGAACCCCTCAATAGACGAGCACGTGATTGTACAATGAGATAAGGTGACGCATACTGTCGTAGCGCCGCCGGTCGGGCACAAAGACTGGGAGGAGAAGGAGACTTCTACTCTCGTAGCGCCTTCGGTCGGGCACAATGGCTGGGAGGAGAAGGTGACTTCTACTCTCGTAGCGCCTTCGGTCGGGCACAATGGCTGGGAGGAGAAGGTGACTTCTACTCTCGTAGCGCCTCTGGTCGGGCACAATGGCACATACACTCACACACGCACATGAAGACACGTGGCATCGGAACATGCCTGCACGCGCTTGGCGGGGAGCGTAGCGGCGACGCCGAACGGGCCAAAATGTCTGCCGCTTTGTTGCAGTCGCGCCGGCTAAACCGCGCGTCGTAGGCGAAACGTAACAGCATGTTTCGCCTTAGGAAGCCTACGAATTTACTGTCTCGGGGTAGACAAAGCAATTTATAATTTGGACACTCTCACCATGTTTGGATTCCTTTACAACGACGTGCGGTGCTGTAGTATTGTATTTAGCTGCTTCATCGCGATAGCGCGCCTTGACCAAAGACCTCTAACAGAGGAACTTGCTTTAGAATGCCGACATCACACGCCATCGCAGCGTAGGGCGACAAGGGCACTGTTGCAGTTTTTAAGGGCAACAGAATTGGACAAGCGGCTGTAGCCTGAACAGATGTTTATAGCGCTGCAAGTGCTACTGTGCTGTATGGTGACGGTATGCTGTGACAGTGACCGACTTTGATTGTATGTCTATCCTCCTTTATTTATCTCTACTTTGCTGTCACTTTACCTCCCCCTCTCCTCTCTCTCCAGCGTAGGGTAGCAAACCGGACCTTCCGATATGGTTAACCTCCCTGCCTTTCCCCTTTCTTCGGTCTCTCTCTCTCTCTCTCTCTCTCTCTCTCTCTCTCTCTCTCTCTCTCTCTCTTTCATCGAGCTATACACTTTACTGCATGCGTCTGGTGACGTGCTCTTTCTTTGTTTCATTACTGTCATTGCAATGGCGCATCACATATATGACCACCTTTTCCTTGTTTCTCGTCGCAAGCTTCTCAATCGAGCTGAAATCCCACTGATAAAGGCATTAGATGTATCATGTAACGTAAACAAGCCTTTGGTTGCCAAACAGACTTCGCAAACCTTTTATGTTTTACTTTGTTTAGAAACTGTCGATATTCGGTATTTATTTCGATATTCAGAGGCCATTTCTCTCGCATATTCCTATTCGATTGATTAATTTCGCCATTGGACACCCCTACAGTATATACGTGCTGAATTAGCCAGGCAATTAGAAGCGTGAGTCGCAACTACTCACGTTGAAGGCTCGCGGATTACGAGAATCTCCTCTTTCTGCAATTAATTGCTGCACTGCCACGCCATCTACTGCTCTGTAATCAACTTCGCGCACTCAGATGCATCGGTTCCCCCTTTCCCATTTCTTTCTTTCTTTCTTTCTTTCTTTCTTTCTTTCTTTCTTTCTTTCTTTCTTTCTTTCTTTCTTTCTTTCTTTCTAGAGGACTCTGTAATCTCTGTAATATCATTTAGAGGGAGACGGAAACGCACAGTCCGTTTCTGGTCGCGAAATCAGCCGTCTGCCATGCTGAAACGCGTGCATCTATCGTAGTTCTTGTAAGATATTAAGCGGCAACCGACGCGCATATATATTCAGATGGACCGCATGATTGGTTATTGATAGCCGGAGATGTTGCGCGGACATCTTCTCGGTGAAGGCAATGTTTCCGGTCAAACGATATTCAGAGTGCTAAATAAGGAACCCATATTAAGTGTTTCGTGTAAAGAAGCCTTTGTATGGAGAAGAAGCAAAAAAATCGTCCCTATCAGGGAGTTGAAGTCGAAGGACTGTGCTGCACTTGACCAGGGCCATTTATTTGGGTACATAATTTAGGGGTGTGCGAATATTAGAAGTTTCCAATACGAAAATAACAGTCCTTATTCGATTCTTATTTGATTACAAAAATCACCATTCGAAATTTTCGAATATTCGTTCTGTTCGAATACCATGAGGGGCAGCAAAGCATTCTGCTGTTTACAGGGAGAAAGAATCATCAAGTGGATACTTTTCCGAATGATTCTAAGGACCGCTGTTGTGTAGGTGTAACAGCTCCTCAAGGAAATAAACAAGACTCGATTTCAGCAGCGGCGACACATTCAAAGGCATATTCGTGCAGTAGTTTGCGGAAAGAAGGATGACCTCTCTTCAGAAGAGTGACTTGCGAACTGTAAATACTACTACTACTACTACTACTACTACTATTACTACTACTACTTGCATGCCACTCGTACGGGCGGCCTGGGCTTCAATAGCACCCCCAGTGATGCGGGTACTAACGTAGGGAGGGCGCGGTCATTGCACGCCATGGCACGCAATGACCGCGCCCTCCCTACGTTAGTACCCGCATCACTGGGGGTGCTATTGAAGCCCAGGCCGCCCGTACGAGTGGCAATGCATGGTCGTGTACAGTCGCGTCCGCCGCTGCCCTGCAGCACCGGGCGTTGTTTACACGGTCGCGGAACTCTTCGCGTTGCGGAACAAGGACAGCGGACGCGCGTAACCAACTTGGATGGCAGACCGCGAGAGAGAGGTAGACGTTGGGCGCATTGCACACGCGCGGGCGTATAGCGTACGCACAAAGGCGCGCTTTTCACGCTGTGCCTTAGTTCAAACTCGGAACGTGATTGGCCGCGACTGAACGGCACGCATGCTCACTATGCGGTGACTATATAACCATTCAGTTTAATGTGAATGCAGCTGGCACTGCATTCATTCGTTATACCGTCGTTTTCCTGCTGTGAAAGGCACGAAACGTGCCGGATGTCAGATAAAACAGCGCACGCCGCGGGGCCTTGGCGTACACGAGCTGTTTTATGCGTCCCTTGTAAAAGGGACGTACGTCAAGTCAGTTTAGACTGATATTCCGGTAACGGTATTCTTTGAGAACTCTGTTATTAATTTCGCGGTAAGGCGCTGATTACTGGAATAGAAAACGGGGACCTCACTGGAGAACTCCGGCTTCGCTACGTCTGTGTGACGTGATAGATTTCCATGTATTTTCTCGTGTTTGGGTTGTTGTGGCGCTGAGAAATTTCTCGAATCTTGCTAAGAGCACATTGGAATACAATGTAATCCATCTTTACCGATAAATAATTAACCAGGGCGGAGCAGCCAGCGCCTCCTACATAGCACAAGGGCCGTGCACTTCGATCCATGACGTCGGGGGAGACGTCATGCTACCTTGCCCTACTGCCATAAACATCTAATGGGGATGCTCCCGAGTAAGCTGCGACGATTTTGACGTCACCGCTTTCGTCACGCCGGGCTTGACAGTGGAAAATTCGGTCCAAGTGGCCTGACCTCATAAAGCAGAGCGTGCCCTGGCCTGCTATCTACAGAAGGCGTTGGCCGAGCAGACGCCGTTAAAATTCATGACTACGTGGTGAGCGGGGTCCGGAAACTTCGAAGCGGCGTCGCTACCTGTCTGCCCCCCCCCCCCCCCCCCCGCCTTCTTTTCTGCATTGTTTATGAAGCATCATCTCGCGGTATAAGAGCGGCTGTTTTCGTCTTGTAGAGGTGTAAGTTACCAGTACAGCTAAACCAATCTTTCCTTTTTTAGCGTCCCCTTTGAAAGCTTTACACTCGCAAACAGGGTGGTGCTGTTACGTTCTTTCATCGGCACCCAAAATTCTGATACATACAGTGAGTTGTACGATCTATTATCAATAGCGCCACGTTATACCAACGCTTCCAGTGTTCTGTTTTACCGATTTTCTAATAAAACCGACAGAGCGTGTAATTGTACTCGAAGCATGTAGCTAGCTTTCCATCTTTTAGTAGTGAACTTTTCCGGCGTTTCTTGTTCACCTTGAAGCTTTTTTTTTTTCTTTGAAGTAGGAAATAGGCTTCCACGTATAGACACACCACGGGTGATCAGGATTTAAGGTGGTATAAAGGCGTGTACATGGAATAGATGCAAGGTCTGGGCCCATTGCTAATCTATTTGGTGAACGATCTACGCAACACAGTCGTGCGCGCTTCGCTTAATGAAACCAAAATGAGTGGGTCAGTGCGTAAAGGCAAGCGTAAAACCGTCGATAAATTGCTAACTCAGAGCACAGAAAAAAAAAAAGCAAATTAGATAGACCTTTGGCAAATCCCACCTGGTTCAGGGGAATTCTTTGTTATATAAAGAAAAATCTCTGTTGCGTAACTTCCATATGCGTTCACTAATTTCTAAATTTCATTTTGCCATGTAATGGTGGATGCGTACGTACGCGTGAGATCACTAAAGCTAAGCAGTCAGCGCCGTCACTCAGTTTAGGTGGAAAAACCACATGGAGTGCTCACGGCTTCTTGTTTACCATGGTGAGCCCCTTCCACGTACAGCCTAGACCCGAAAAAATTATTCAAGAAGCGGCATAGTTTCTCTTTATAACAATACGGAATTCTGAACCGCGCCGTATGAGCGCACTGTATCCTTTTATACCATACCAATAACGTATAATAACAATTTAAAAAAGTAAGATAACCATTCACTCGTTCTAGTATGCGTTCTCCAACATACTATTGCCGTGTTGTTATTAGACCTATAGATATGCTGTTCGCAAACGATTCCAGTATATTCATTGACTTGAAACAAATGTATCTCGATTGGTTGTTTTTTTTCATTTATTATTATTATTTATTATTATTAGGGGTGTAGTCCTTTAAGCCTGCTTCTCCTCCCCCGCGGGTCGGCCTGGTATTGCGCTATCTCCGGGATCGTCATGCGCTCACCTTTTTTATTGTTGACGCACAAACACCAGAAATACATGGAAATCTTTATTGATTTATTTCATTTATTATTATTATTATTATTATTATTATTATTATTATTATTATTATTATTATTATTATTATTATTATTATTATTATTATTATTATTATTATTATTATTATTATTATTATTATTATTTGTAGTAGTAGCAGTAGTAGTAGTAGTATTTACAGTTCGCAAGTCACTCTTCTGAAGTGAGGTCATCCTTCTTTCCGCAAACTACTGCACGAATATGCCTTTGAATGTGTCGCCGCTGCTGAAATCGAGTCTTGTTTATTTCCTTGAGAAATAAAATTCTACTCCTACGGAAACGCTTAAATTCATCATCGGCATTTCTGCGGGACGACGACTAAGCAGTTGTCGTGGAATGACTCCAGTCAATTTTTCAGCTGCAGTCTGTCGTGTTTTGCCATTAAGTTCAAGGGGCTAAGACATGCGCTTAATGCTTAGACGATATGCGAAACCTGCAAGTGAGCTTACATGTTCGACATTACCAAGAAGGCGTGTCTCGGGCTAGAATCGCAAATAACGTGCCAAGACGCGGACCGGTGGCATCATTCTTAACACCCTCCGTTCTCCGCACCGTCGAAGCTTTCAAAAAGAGCGTTGTAAGCTTTAACACTGCTATATGCAGGAACTCGGCGATCCTGTTTAGGGCAAGATTGATGTGTGGGAAAGCCGGCTTACTGAATTTTGTATATCGTCCCGTATTAGCGAAGCAGCTTAAGAAAAAGAAATGAAGAAAAAAAGAAGAAAGAAGAAAAGCGAGAACAAAACGCAGTGTTGCGTGTTTTTTTTCTTAAGGCGTTCTATAGTCTTCGCTTACGTAAACATGATTACAGTAGAGGAACGAGAAGCGCTGCACCCATTACCGTACACTGCGCAGTAAATTGCACCCTTTAAATATAATAAGGGTGCAAATTATTTTACAGTGTCCGGGCACGTCGAGCGGCCGGCGCGATATTGGTCATCTCATTCAACTAGCACACGAGCCGTCACCGCGTATGTAACGGTTGCCCTTGTTTCCCTGTTTTATGCGTTCCGTGGGATACGAAGCACAATGAGACAAGTCCGCGCCCTCGCAGAAACCTTGTACCATTCGGGTGCAGCGCCACTTGCACACTCGCTGCCCGCCCTGTTCAGCGAAAGGTGTCGGTCGCACGAGCCAGCCAGAAAAAAAAAAGAAAAAGAAAAAAAAAAGCCAGGACAAGGGCTACTCTGTCGTCCGCCGCTGATCGCCCCAGCCGACTGAATAGAATCGCTTCACGAAAGCATTAGTACAGCGAGCATGTGGGCGAGCATTGCATTCCTTCTCCGAATCACATCGCCTGCTCTTCGTCAGTGATTGGCTGACACGAGCTCTGGCCTTCACGGATCTGCAGCACGGAGTTGGCGACGTGGAGCGCACAGCTTCCGTACATTACAGGTCCGTCGGCTCAAGGACGAGTTTGGGAGCTTGCGTGCCCTAGCGGTTAAACGGTGTATTTGTTTAACGCGTCGTCGCCGAAATTACTACCCCGCGCCGTTCTTGAGCCGTCGAGGGCAGAGTCGTGCCGTGTCACGTCAACGTGAGCGAAGCATTTCCCCCCTTTTTTTTCTTGCCGTAATCGCAACTGTTCAGCAACCGGCAGTTTCTTTTTTTCCTTTTGGCGAGTCGAACGTGTCGAGCCAGTATATATGCGTCTCAAGTTTGATTTATGCGCAGAAACGAAGAGGTCTCCCACGGCCCCTCGGGTGTGTGCGGGGTTTACTTTCTGCCGGCTCCGCGCGGCGTCCGAGTAGCTTCTTCCGCGCGGCTCCTTTCGCGGCCGGGAAGCTCGCCGGTGTGCGTTCGCTTGTGGCGTGAGGAAGTCGACACCGTTGAGACGCGGTCGTCTACGTTCGAGCGCCTTTTAAACAAATAAAAGAGGAAGAGAGAGAAAAAGAAGAAACAAGTTCTGAGAGCAGGAGCTGGCGGGAGGTGCGAAAGAAGTATGTATCTAAAGGAAACAGGAAGAAAAACGAGTAGCAGAAACTGGTGAAAAGCGGGCAAGAACGAGCGAAAAACAACCGAGTCTGCTACCATCAGTCCTGGAAGCTAGAAGGATATATGAAAGAGGGAAGTAAATACAGAAAGAAAGAATTTGGAAGAGAAAGTGAGAGGGTAAATGGAAGGAACTAAAGAAGAATAACTGAAACGGGTGCGAAAAAAAAGAAATGCTGGAAAGAGAGGAAGATCGCGCGTCGGAGTGAAAAACTGGCCAGCTTCCCGAATTTGACGCGGGACGCATCGCTTGCCCAAGCACCGGTCCGCCCTCCCCGTCGCCGGCTTTCCAACGGATCTCTCGCCACCCACCCGCAATCTGTCATTCGAAACCTGGCGTGCGTATACATATACATATATATGCGCGTTCGGTCCAGCCGCAATACATACGCGTATACTGGCGGGTTTGCGTGCGTGGCGCGGATACCGTTATAGCATCGCGGTGACGCCAGACACCGTCACACCTCGGAAATGCGGTCCACGCGCAAATGCGCAGCGCGCCCGCGAAGTCGTGTCGGCGCAACCATGCGCACGTGCAGATCTCGGTTTCGGTTGGTTTTTAATAAGCGTTTCCGTCAACCGGTGATATGGACATCGTGTTCTTCGCGATCTCAGATTCGCCAAATTTGTACGATTTCAGTGCTGCACACGTACGGGGCAAGTAACGTCGGGCGGTGAACTTTCCGTGGGCTCGCCATTTCTGAAACTTCTCCGAACGTATATGCTAGAAAGGTTCCGAAGTGGGTCGACGCCGTTGTCTCACGTGCGCGCCGACGGACCCTAGGACTAACGGGAATGGTGCTGCGCATGCGCCGACTCCAAAAATGTGTTGGATGCACGGCCTCCGGCTTTAGCCTCCTGTTTCGATCCGGACTGCTGGTACGATCTGTTGGGAACTCGGCGCTGACGCCCGTGGTTGTACCTGGGTCGCAAGCCCCAAGGGTAGCGTTGGCCTGGCGGCCTGGGGTACAACTGGAAGCATCCGAAGGTCCCGGCAAAGCATGAGTCGACTGGTAACAACAAAACAACTTGTTTATTTTAACATCGCAAAGAGTTGGCGGTCAGGTTTGACCGAAGTAGAGAGACGGGAGAGCACTTCACTCAACAGGCGAAATCGGAGCCCTCCTTTTGGCGTCCGGGGGCAGCTGTTTTTATACTCTCGCAGTTGAGGGCAAGAAGGAACCCCTCAAAAGACGAGCACGTGAATGTACAATGGGCTAATGGTGACGCACACTGTCGTGGCGCTGCGCACGATCTCGTAGCACCCTGTCGTGGCGCTGCGCACGATCTCGTAGCACCCCGTCGTGGCGCTGCGCACGATCTCGTAGCACCCTGTCGTGGCGCTGCCGGTCGGACACAATGACTGTAACGAGAAGATGGTCCCTGCTTTGGCATCGCCTGTTTCGGGCACAATGACTGGAACGAGATCCCTGCTTTGGCATCGCCTGTTTCGGGCCCAATAACTGGAATGAGATCCCTGCTTTGGCATCGCCTGTTTCGGGCACAATGACTGGAACGAGATCCCTGGGCGGTCGCATCGCCGCAGACGCGCCTGGAAACACCTGGCGATGAGTGTTGCGGCGACGACGATCGGGCCAAAATGTCTGCCGCCCCGCCGCAGTCGCGCCGGCAAAACCACGTGTCGCAGGCGAAACGCAACAGACCGCCCCGCCGGGGGAAGGAGATCCCGATGGACAGGGGACTGCATCCGCTGTCCGGAGGGATGTCGCTCGATGATGCTCATAACCGAAGTCGGGCGTCCCTTGACGTGTCTTGAGCGCAGCGCACAGAGAAGGCCTCGTTCTCTCGTTCAGGTTCGCACGGGACACTGCAAAGTGACTTCGGGAGAGTTCACATTTTTGTTCTCGTTCCCGGCAAGCGTTAGAACTACGCTGAAAACTCAACCGCTCAGTCAGCAAGCACGGCACAACCCTCACTAAGCCCTGCCAGGCTCTTTCCCCTTTTTATACCACTGCCTAGTTCCTTACAGTAGTCTAGCATCACTCAGAACGCGTCCACAAATTGAAAAATTGCACTAGAAAGCATATCATCACTTTGAAACACTAAACAAAAGCAATATGTTAAAAAAAATCCTGCCTCAGGAAGAAAAACATCAGTAACAAACAATTTTGAGGCTGATTCCTACGTTAGGGGCTTCGACTTAAGCCATCGGCGTTACCGTTGAGACTCCCCTTTTTGTAACGCACCTCAAAGGAATATTGTTGTAAAGCGAGGCTCCAGCGCAGGAGGCGGCCATTTTTGGGAGAGATGGTCTGCAGCCATTGGAGAGGGCAGTGATCCGTCTCAATGATAAACCTCGAGCCGGCTAGATAGCATGACAATTTCTGAACGGCCCACACGAGACATGCACACTCTTTCTCGGTGGCGCTATACGCCTGCTCACGACTGGTCAGCTTACGACTAGCATACAGGACGGGGTGTTCTACTTCTCCATTTTCCCGTTGGCACAGTACAACGCCCATGCCTCGCTCACTAGCATCGCACTGAACAATGAACCCTTTTGTATAGTCTGGCGATCGTAGCACAGGCTGGCTTGTTAGGGCACTCTTTAGGGCGCTAAAAGCTCTTTCCTTGGTCTCGTCCCAGACGACTGTTTGAGGCTCTGTCTTTCTTAGAGCATCCGTCAGGGGAGCCGCGATATCAGAGTACCTAGGGATGTACCTCTGATAGTAGCCGGCGACACCTAAGAACGACCGAATATCGGTCTTGGTGCGCCTTTGCGGAAAGTCTCGCACAGCGGCCACTTTTATTTCAGAGGGGCGGCGACGACCCTGACCAATCACGTGACCGAGGTAGACAACCTCGGCCTGTGCTAACTGGCACTTAGGAGCCTTTACTGTCAAGCCCGCTTCGCGCAGGCGGGTTAGCACTGCCCGCAAGTGTGTCATATGCTCAGACCAGGATGCGGAGAATATCGCTACGTCGTCTAGATACGGTAAAGCGAATTCTTGCTGTCCCCGCAACACTTTATCCATGAGGCTTGAAAAACAGTATGGCGCGTTCTTCAAACCAAAACTCAACACTTTAGGACGGAATGTTCCCATTGGTGAAATGAACGCCGCATACCTACTAGCCTCTTCTGTAAGTGGAACCTGCCAATAACCCCTGACAAGATCTAGGGTGGAAATAAACTGAGCGCTACTAACTTTCTCAAGGCGCTCCTCGATGTTAGGGATCGGATAAATTTGATCCTTAGTGATGGAATTAAGCCTGCGGTAGTCGACGCAAGGACGAGGTTCCTTGCCCGGTACCTCAACTAAAATCAAAGGGGAGGTATAATCACTCTCACCTGCCTCAATAACACCGAGCTGTAGCATTTTCTTTACCTCAGCCTCCATAATATCGCTCTGGCGGGGTGACACCCGATACGCCTTGGATCGTACTGGCTCTGGGGAGGTAAGTTCTATATCATGAGTAAGTACCGAAGTCCTACCAGGCCTCTCAGAGAACAGACCTTGAAACTCTTGTAATAGCTGGTGTAGTTCGGTTTTCTGCTCAGGCGACAGCGGTGCTTTACTGATAAGGTCACTAATGACTTGACCGGTGTCTTCCCTGTTCGTCACTGAGCCTAGTCCTGGAAGCTCGACCGGAAGCTCTTCAGGAACGTTTACCATCATGCACACCACTGCTTCCCTTTGTCTATAAGGTTTGAGCAGATTACAGTGGTAAACTTGCTGTGCTTTCCGCTTTCCTGGCAGACTTACCACGTAGTTAACGTCCGACAGTTTCTGAACAATTCGTGCTGGGCCCTCCCACTGCACGTCTAGTTTGTTGTTTAGCGATGTGCGCAATATCATGACCTCATCGCCAACCTCAAAACGACGGGCCCTGGCTGTCCGATCATAATAAACCTTGGCCCTCTGCTGGGCCTTTGTCATTGCTTCACCTGACAACTCCTGTGCCCTTCTTAAGCGTTCGAGGAGCTTAAGCACGTACTCCACCACGACTGGGTCGTCGCCCCTACCTTCCCACGATTCTCGAAGCATGCGAAGCGGAGATCGAAGCGAGCGACCGTACACCAGTTCAGCTGGCGAAAACCCCGTAGCCGCATGCGGCGCGGTCCTTAAAGCAAACATCACCCCAGGCAGACACAGCTCCCAGTCAGTTCGATGTTCAAAACACAACGCTCTCAACACGCGCTTCATGACGGAGTGGAGCTTCTCAACGGAATTCGACTGTGGGTGGTACACTGAGCTGTGTAGCAGCTTTACCCCACACCTTTCGAGAAAAGTTGTCGTCAAAGCGCTAGTAAACACTGTGCCCTGATCTGATTGGATTTCTGCAGGAAAACCAACTCGCGCAAATATGGACAGTAGTGCATTAACTATCTCAACTGAGCTGAGTTCTTTAAGCGGCACTGCTTCAGGGAACTTTGTCGCTGGGCAGATCACAGTCAAAATGTGTCTGTACCCCGTGGCTGTTACCGGCAGAGGTCCCACAGTATCAATAACGAGCCGTCTAAAAGGCTCCGTAATGATAGGTACCAATTTCAACGGCGCCCTCGATTTGTCCCCTGGTTTGCCCACCCGCTGACAAGTGTCACATGTCCTCACGAAATGGTCTGCGTCCCGAAAACACCCTGGCCAATAGTACTCTTGCAAGAGACGGTCCTTAGTTTTCTTAACTCCTAGGTGTCCGGACCACGAACCCCCGTGTGACAAGCGCAACAGATCCTGACGATAGCATTGAGGCACGACCAGCTGATCGAACTCCACTCCTCTTCGGTCTAGATACTTCCGGTACAGGACTCCACCCCTTTCCACAAAACGCGCAGTTTTCCTGGCGATACCTTCTTTGACATTGCAGCGCACGTTTTCCAGGCTGCCATCCTTTTTTTGCTCGGCTATCAAAGCCGACCGGCTGACTTTTAGCAACCTATCAAGTCCGTCTGACGTAGGCGCGATGAGCAAATCAGTAGATAGCTCTTCTAACTTTCCCGTGTCGGGCATTTCCTCTTCAGTATCTGGCGCCTTTAACGTTACAGACTCAAGTTTATTCAGTTCGGGCGTGCTCGGAATATCAGCTTGCTGCGCCTCTGACCCTTTTTCGTTGTTTGATAACGTCGGCCCCGCAACTACCGCCTTTGCAGCGAGCTCCCGAACCTTCGATCTGGTTAAGGCCTGAACACTAGCTTCACCAAACAAAAGCCCCTTCTCGCGCAGGAGGTGATCGGACCTGTTTGAAAATAGGTACGGGTACTGGGGTGGCAGCATAGATGACACTGCCGCCTCTGTCTCAAGCGCTCCGAAAGGTCCTTCAATAAGCACTTTTGCTACCGGCAGACACACGCTATGAGCTTCCACGGCTTGCTTGATCCATGCGCACTCGCCCGTGAACATATGGGGTTCTACGTAAGATGGGTGAACTACATCCATCGTAGCTGCGGAATCGCGAAGCACTCGGCACTCTTTCCCGTTCACGAGGAGGTCTCGCATGTAAGGCTCGAGAAGCTTCATGTTCTCGTCAGTGCTGCCTATTGAAAAAAACACAACTTTTGGTGTTGTTTCCGGACACTGCGCCGAAAAGTGACCCGGCTTCTGGCACGTATAACACAAGCGCGCTTGCCTCATCTCGAACCGCTTTCTGCGTTTGGCTGCCGCCGTCTCTTTACGTTTGGTCGGACTGCTTTCGCTCGCATCCGCACTACGCGTGTCCCCCTTTAATCTCATGGGCGTGAACTTCGGCCTCTCAAACTTCGAGCCAAATTCACCCTTTTGACCGTCCTTAGCTCCGCGAGCCCGACGCGTCACAAACTCCTCGGCTAGCTCAGCGGCTTTAGCCACCGTACAAACGTCTGGCCTATCCAAGACCCAGTATCTCACGTTCTCAGGTAACCGACTATAAAACTGTTCTAGCCCGAAACACTGCAGAACTTTATCGTGGTCACCAAACGCTTTCTCTTCTTTGAGCCACTCCTGCATGTTCGACATAAGCCTATACGCAAACTCTGTATATGACTCACTTCTGCCTTTCTCATTTTCCCGAAACTTCCGACGGAACGCCTCCGCAGACAGCCGGTACTTTTTTAGCAGACTCGATTTTACTTTGTCGAAATCCTCTGCTTCCTCTCTATCCAAGCGAGCGACTACGTCGGCCGCCTCGCCGGGTAACAAAGTGAGCAAGCGCTGTGGCCACGTTTCCCGAGAGAACCCCTGCTTCTCGCACGTTCGCTCAAAGTTAACCAGGAACAAACCAATGTCCTCTCCAAGCTTAAACGGCCGCATCAGGTCAGTCATTTTGAACAATACGCGTTCTCCTGCACCGTGTGCCTGACTTCCATTACGAGCGCGTTCCATTTCTACCTCAAGACGCTTCATTTCCAAAGCGTGTTGACGGTCACGCTCTTGTTGCTCTCGCTCTTTCTGTTCTTTACGTTCACGCTCTTCTTTTTCTTTTGCAGTCTCCCTCTCTTCAATAGTCTCAAGGCATTCCGACAGCTCGTCATCCTCAGCCTCTAACTCAAGAATAGCCTTTAGCAGTTCTGGTTTTCTGAGTTTGTCTGAGACATCCAGACCCAACTCTCTTGCAAGCTCCAACAATTTCGGTTTGCGCAACGACTTCAAATCCATGGCTGCTCTGAATGCTGCTTTCTCTACTGCTTACTATTGTCTTGCCGCAAACTAACCCGGCAGCAACGACAACCACAATTACCAGCTCTGTTTCTGACACTAACAAAAGCCTGGCAAAGCTCAGAAGAAGAAAGTCCCGCACTCACCAAACCTCGCAGGCAGGAATTCCGCGCAGTCGTTCCGCTGCAGGCAACCAGTCGTCACACAGGGCTCGTTGCACTGCTCCCGGATCGTCGTTGAGCTGCTCAGCATACAGTCAACTGCATCTCTTTGCTGCTGGCCTCCGTTGTCGCGATCTCACCGCTGGCAGACAGTTGTTTGAAGTCGTAGGCGATCTCACCGCTGCCAACCAGATGTTTGGATCTGACTGCTGGTACGATCTGTTGGGAACTCGGCGCTGACGCCCGTGGTTGTACCTGGGTCGCAAGCCCCAAGGGTAGCGTTGGCCTGGCGGCCTGGGGTACAACTGGAAGCATCCGAAGGTCCCGGCAAAGCATGAGTCGACTGGTAACAACAAAACAACTTGTTTATTTTAACATCGCAAAGAGTTGGCGGTCAGGTTTGACCGAAGTAGAGAGACGGGAGAGCACTTCACTCAACAGGCGAAATCGGAGCCCTCCTTTTGGCGTCCGGGGGCAGCTGTTTTTATACTCTCGCAGTTGAGGGCAAGAAGGAACCCCTCAAAAGACGAGCACGTGAATGTACAATGGGCTAATGGTGACGCACACTGTCGTGGCGCTGCGCACGATCTCGTAGCACCCTGTCGTGGCGCTGCGCACGATCTCGTAGCACCCCGTCGTGGCGCTGCGCACGATCTCGTAGCACCCTGTCGTGGCGCTGCCGGTCGGACACAATGACTGTAACGAGAAGATGGTCCCTGCCTTGGCATCGCCTGTTTCGGGCACAATGACTGGAACGAGATCCCTGCTTTGGCATCGCCTGTTTCGGGCCCAATAACTGGAATGAGATCCCTGCTTTGGCATCGCCTGTTTCGGGCACAATGACTGGAACGAGATCCCTGGGCGGTCGCATCGCCGCAGACGCGCCTGGAAACACCTGGCGATGAGTGTTGCGGCGACGACGATCGGGCCAAAATGTCTGCCGCCCCGCCGCAGTCGCGCCGGCAAAACCACGTGTCGCAGGCGAAACGCAACACTCCCCGTAAACGTATTAAAGTTTACGCAATACATAAGAAGGAGAAGTAGTTTAATGATTGGAAAATGTAGAGAGGTCGGCCGGAAACTGGAGCATCTGGCTTGCTACTCTGCGTAAGGGAAGGGGAAGAGGGGGAAAAAGGGTCACAATGGGGGGCGATAATGGGAGGAAAGAGGTGAAGGACACATTGCATAAATGTTATCACAACCGTGAGTCCAGGCCCGTGTCGCCTAAGAAACATGAGAGAGCACGCATTGTCTCCATCGTTTGCCAACTCTGTGGCCATGCGCCTACCTAAAAAATACGCAATACAGGAACACCGGAGTCGTCTACGGCAGCAGCAGCGCTGGAAAGCGCCATCTTGTGAGGTTTTCTTCAACCACAACACATTAGAAACGTTTACGTGTTGCGCTATCGTGCTCACAGAAAAGAAAAGGAAAAATAAAAAATAAACGATACACACTATACGAGAACGATTGTGGCTTCTATACGCCTTTGCGCCATCGGATAGGTAGAACATGGTCGTTGCAGTTTATCTTTGTGCTCTCTCTATATAATAGTTGACGTCAGGGTCACAAGTTGACGCACCCACAGTGACGCTGCGCACTTTTGTGTCTCCATTGTTCTGTTCTTCCGTTAATTGTAATACATTTACGGGCAGTCTAAATTTATCCAATGAAGCTCTTTACCAAGAAAAAATACATGCCGACGGAAGCTCCGCGAACGTGCTTTCTGTGTATTCTGAAACTCTCTCTCTCTCTCCACACATACGCACACACACACACACACGTGTGTGTGTGTGTGTGTGTGTGTGTGTGTGTGTGTGTGTGTGTGTGTGTGTGTGTGTGTGTGTGTGTGTGTGTGTGTGTGTGTGTTTGTGCGTGTGTGTGTGTGTGTGTGTGGGTGTGTGTGTGTGTGTGTGTGTGTGTGTGTGTGTGTGTGTGTGTGTGTGTGTGTGTGTGTGTGTGTGTGTGTTTCCTCCTCATCATTGCGCAGAGCTGAGGTGAGGAAGCGACGTCATCCGTTTCCTCGTATGGAGAGCCTTCTCAGAAGTGGAAAGCGAAAGGCGCGCCCTGCTAATGAGACGCATGCATGCGTGTCGCTGCAGGTAAAACCACTGCCGTGGTTGCAGCCACGCTCGGCGTCTATTAACGACGCCTGTCAACGGATGCGTGGGAACCGTACCGTTTAACGTTCTTCGCTTGTGTGGCCTTTCTCGCGTCACCTTATAGCGGAGAGAACGCGAGGCATTCTTCATCGCGCATATGCCGTGTATCCCAGCCAACTTTAGCCGAGCTGTTCAACGAAAAAGAAAATACTAAGAAAACGCGGTGCAAGATGCGATTTGAAGAGCTATACGGTACGTGTTCGGTCGTCGGACCTGCTACGACTGGACACCGTAGGTCTTCAAATCGTATCTTGCACCCTGTTCTCTTAATCTGTTCTGTTTCGTTCAACAGCTCTGCTTAACTTCCTGGATGCAGGCTGGTTTGCAACAGCCAACAAGGGCCAAGGGTTTAAGGTATATGCCTGGCAACCTACATATATTACGGTGCGTAATGGAGGTCTCAAAAAAACAATTGTGTGGTTTTACGGGGCCAAAACCACAGCCATATTATGAGGCACGAGGTGTATAGTGTATACACCTCGTGTCTCATAACCTGGTTATAAGACGGATCAAATATCTCCAGATGAATTTCGACCACCCGGTGTTCTTTAACGTGCACCTAAATGTAAGTACACAGGCGCTTTTTGCACTTCGACCCCATCGAAATGCCACCGGGATCGAACCCACGACCTCCAGTTCAGAAGCGTCAACGCCATAGCCATTAAGCCACCGCGGCGGGTAACGGAGGTAGGTCTCGGAGTACTGCGCTCTTAAAAAAAAACGCAATTTTCGTTCATACAAGGTCGTCAGGGAACCGATGTGTAGCCTTTCGGTGCATCGGTAACTACAGCACGCGGTGCATTATCAGCCGCGGTGTGTGTATGTGTTGTGAACTATTTTGGGTATATCGGTTTTGATTCAACGAAGAGAACCGGCATCTTTGTATTGCCAGCATGAAATGGCAAATCTGCTTGCTCACTGTCTGATCGCTTGGCGTAGGGACTAAAACGTAAGAACGCATGCTCGTGCACGGCCAACCTAAGCAACCACGAAACGTCTATAGGCGCCAGGCGCTCCCAAATATTTGTGATACACCGGCATCGTTCTCACGCATTTCAAGTCTAGTAGACTTGAAATGTAGTCGCTAGCCTCCTGCATGAGGCCGATGACGCTGCTGAACACAGCGGTCACTGCGGTTGGTGAACCAGCACAATACATATATAAGCTATATGCTTCGGCATTGCCTTTTTTTGCCCTGTAAAGCCTTAGTAATATCCGAGAGGGATCGCATAAAAAGAATGCGACGGCTATTGTTGAGGACAAAATTTCCGTAATCCGGGAGAGTGCGTCGTCGAAAACGGGACGAACGCAACGGGGAAAAAAAAGAAAAAGAGAAACGGTTATCATCCTCTTTCTCGAAAAAAAAAGAGAGAGAGAACAAACGGGATAAGGCCGCAATACCTCGCATAGGCACACCGCACAACGTTTATAGATCTATAAACGTTCATGCCGCATGCTTGGACCATGCGCTATGTAGCGCAAAATTACCTGTAATCCAGCATGTACGACTTCTTAGAACGCTCGCGCAGTTCGTAAACGGTCGCTTTGCTGGGCCAGTATAATTCACACTGCAAGGTATGATGTTATTACTAATCAAAACTATTTTATTCATGGGTAGAAACCTCGTCCACCGAACCCAGTAGTCGCGCAATGTAATCCGCAGCTATCAGTTTGAACGCTTTTCAAAGTATAAGGTTGGTATTTATTATGATAGAAAAGCTGAGAGGTCGGCCTCAATCAATTTTTCCGCTTGCAAAGTATAACAGCTCAAGTTCTACCGTAGCAGAACGGTACCCACACTGTTACGATCGTCGCGTGTGCTTCATTGCTCCTAAACCGCAGCTTAAAACTAAAGGAGAATACTGCAGTTAGGTCACATTAGCGAATGGAATTTTCAGAAGTACACAATCTATCTCCGAGGCTGATTGTACGCTCAAACACGCGCGCACACATCGCGCTGCGTGCTCCGTCCGCCTCAACGTACGGCCACTTCAGTACGACTCACAGAACCGTTTTGCACATAGAGGATGCCACGTCAGACTAAAGAGACCGCACGAGCGCCAGAATAAATGCCAGAAACTACCGCTGAGGATATACAAGACGGAGCGCTCGCCCAAGCCAGCATGCCGACTGCCCATAGGTGGCGCCGCTGCATAGCAATATGGTCTGGGAGAGTGTTGAGGTATCTGTACAGGAAAAACATTGATTCACAGTGGAGGAAAAGAACTGGGAAGCTTACCAGCAAGTTTGCGGCCTGTAGGGTGGGCAAACACAGCAACGAAGAACGTCAAGCGGAAAGTCAGAGAGGCCGAAATAATCTCATGGGTTGCGGCAATTGAAAAGAAACCTGCCATGAGTAACTACTTAAGAGGAAAAAACGAAATTAGGAAAGAAGCAATTTATGATAACTCAAAGGGAAGCTCATTACTTTTCGAAGCGAGATCGGGATGCCTTAGAACACGCACCTACAAAGCGAGATATAAGAAGGAAGAAGAAGCATGTGCTTGCTGCGGTAAAGCTAGGGAAACTATGGAGCATGTTTTATTAGAATGTGAAGACGTCTGCCCAGCTGTCGATTTAGGCACCGCTGGCCTCCTTGAAGCCCTTGGGTTCAGCAAGAGCAGTGGAAAAGTAAACATGTCCGCAATAGGGATTAGTAACAGGCGATTGGAGGATTGGTGGAAGAAAAGTAGGGAAACGACAAAAAACGGAGACGTACAAAAGCAAAGTTCGCAATAGGGGATCAGAAAATTTGGTTGTGGGAGTTCATGGTGTTTTTTTTTTTCTTGTTTAACCTGGGTAGGACAATATGCAGTATACTAGCAAGAGCTTGATGGCGCAACCCACCGCCCCGTTCCAAAGGGGACGCTCATAACATCCATCCATCCATCCATCCATCCATCCATCCATCCATGGTGGCGCCCACGAAAAAAGACAGCAGCGGATGCGGCTGTGGTATTCAGGCTTCGCCAGGAATTCGTCAGATTTCGTACGAGTCTGTCCAGGAATCTATAAGGCTTAGACCGCGGTAAAAGTCTGGCCTGTACTGCACTCGCACTTATACAGCGCGTACACGCGAAGTCAGATTATGCGCGTGTGTGCCCCTTTGCCGCGAGTATCGACTTACCGAAGAACAGTTCGCCATACACGTTCCGTACAACATTCCATACACGTGTATACGTGCGCGCAGAAACGTTCTCATTGGTAGGAAGTCGTTCACGTGGTATATAAGGGCGAATCAGAAAGTCTTTGCCTCCCACCCCCCTTTTTCTTTTTTCGCCAAATTACAGCTGTAAATGCGAAGTCAGCACATCCATTCCCAGCGATGGACCTTTCTTGGACCGGCCTGGCCTTATCTGCCGGTAGTTCCGCGGCACGGCGCTGCTGTCAGTTGTTGAAGATGGTGGTTGCGCTGCACACGTCCACGGCGTTCGAGCAACGCAGTGTGGTTCGTTTTCTATGGAGCGAGGGACGAACGTCCATCGCAATCCGCAGGGAAGTGCAGCCCACGTATGGGGAAAGCTGTCGCTTTGAAAAGTTTGATGTGGTGGTGTTGTGAGTATGCAAAGGGCCGTGAATACTTGCATGACAATGAGCGTTCGGGAAGGCCACGTGCGTCGCCGACTGACGACTGCGATGGGACAAATTTCTGAGCCGGTGTGGGGACTATGTGGAAAAATAGTGTAAGGTACGTAGAATAGTACGTACATTTGTAATTACCTTTACGTACCTTATTTTGGCTTATAAAAATGGCGGCATATACCTTCTGATTCGCCCTCGTATGACTTCCAGAAACTTCCATAGTAATTTCGCGCTCAATATTTATGGAACTATCATATCGGCATCGACTGGCGTGTGACTCGGCGCTCAGAAGGGAGTACTACGGAGGCCACTTTGCTGCGTATGCGCGCGTGTGTGTCCGTGTTTGTCACGTCCCTGATGATTTGGGCCGTCGAAAATAGCGGTGTCCGCACCTTGGCCCCCCTCTCGCCAGCGGGCCGGCGCCTATTTCGAGGCGTTTCGAAAACCCCAGCTCGAGCAGCCGCCGATGCTGTAACCGCGAGGCCCTGGCACACTGCGCTAGAACGCCTCTGATTCAGCCGTGACGTGCGTCCGACCCTCGCGCTCCAGTTCGCGCTCGACTTCGCCTGCTCGCTCGCTCGCGCCACAGCCAGGTGCCTCAGTTCGCGGCCATGCGCTCCTCAGCACGTATATATATACACGTACGAGCACCAGATGTGTGCGCCACCTCCGTACTGAGACTAAATAAGCGAGGAAACAAAGGCAGCGGGCGCCGCGATTGAGGGAAAGCTCTCACGCAATGCATGGCTGCCATCTCGTGCAAGCGGGAGGCGGGATCGTCGTGTGGTTTACGGAACAGCTTTAAGATCACCGCAGCGCGTCAAATGCGCAGCACATATAAGTATATAGAGCGGCACTATTTGTGAAAGGAAAATGGGTTGTTCTATACAACGTAACTGTGCATTAACTCTCCAGATTTTTTCTACTCGGCAACTACATCGCATGCAGCTGCTAGACCTGCATCTACCACACACTGTCGTGCATTGAATGTATCTCGTTTCCATCGCCGCGCTGAGATGTTCTAATGCCGCAGTTTTGTCCGCGCTATGTATAAATTAACACTGGAACATTCTATCCTGGTCACGCCAAATATTTGTCACCTACTGTATTGTGAACCACTCATCTTGCACTGTATCTTGTACTCTCCAATTCTGCGATGTTCCTTCGGGGCTCAGTATGTTGCAATTAATTTTTATACCATTTCCCAGAAATCGGAAAAAGAATTCCGGAAGCGGATGAGGTGCCGATCGGTGGCGCGTGCCCTTGCCAGCAGGCATGCTGTTATACGGCGCGGAATTACGCCCTGGCAGTTCGGTAATAAGGTTATCCGCTGCTTTGTTCGTGCATAATTGCGGGACGGAAATATTTATCGCATGGCCTTCTGCGTTTCCGTGAAGCTTTGTTGTTTGACTTTTAACGCGATAGCGTTAATGGCTGAGGCTGCGGCTGTCGCAGAAAATCCGGCATCGGCGTCCGGCGTCGACCGTTTCGCAAAAATAATTTCGAACCACGCAGGCCCTCCATGTAGCGCAAGGAAGTTATACTGAACTAGTTGAATTTCTCAAGGTAAAACACGTCAGAACAATCGTAAAGTACGACTTACACACAACCTGCAGAAATATAGCGTCGGCTTGTAATTTGGGCATACGAGAAAACATAATTATGTTACGCGGAAACTCAAAACACTAACACAACAAGATTTGTGCGCGACGGCACGCGCAAATCTCCAAGGCCATGAAGCGGCCCGCCCGTTTCGTTGCAACACCTCCAGGTAGCGCTCGCGTCCGCCGCATCGCGGCCCAAGCATGAAGCCGCGTTTCTACCAGAAAATGGGGGTTTTATGGGAAATTATGGGGTTTTACGTGCCAAAACCACTATCTGATTATGAGGCATGCCATAGTAGCAGACTCCGCAAATTTGGACCACCTGGGGTTCTTTAACGTGCACCCACATCTGCACGTGCACCTACATTTAACGTGCACGTACCACGGGTGTTTTCGCATTTTGCCCCCGTCGAGTTGCGGCCGCCGTGGTCGGAATTCGATTCCGCGACCTCGTGCTTAGCAGCCCAACACCATAGACACTAAGCAACCACGGCGGGTGTTTCTGCCAGAAAGCTCGCCTTCGAACATAGCGTTCTCCACCAGCGTTTCTCGGTAAACATTGCGGCTACACAAGCTGCAGTTGCCGATAAGCGTGAGTAGCAGTCAGGGATCTTTGAATGCTGTCGCGTCTTAAAGGCGAAGGCTAAGCGTCCTCCAAATTTTGCTGGAAGGTATTGTAGTGTGTCTTTACCGACGACCAATGAACTGCACCATTAACATCTATGACGTCACGATGAATTACTGCGGCGAATGCAAGGCGGTTTACCAAGTCTTACCAAGGCTCGTCCTCCCAATGTAAGAATGATTTTTTTAGAAGGGTGATTTACTAATACAGCTCAGTTGTTTATTTTATATATATATATATATATATATATATATATATATATATATAGATAGTGTTTCTTTAATAATAAAAGAAAGTCGGATAGACCAGGTGAGGCTATTTTGAGCTGACAAGCGCAGTGCGTACAATGTGCCCTAAGGATCGTGCCTGCTAAGTAGTACATTGCTACGCGCCGCGGAAAGATCTGAAATTTCAAACCAAACGCCATTCGTCCTTCCCCTCGCTGGTGCCGCGCTCCCAGCCGGAAAGGGGACGTATATGCGGAAGTGCGCCTACGTACATGTGTATGCTGTGACGTGGCACATTGCATCTGTTACTTGTGCAAATCTGTTGTTTCAATAAACAAATTAAAGTTTGGAGAAATAATTAAACACAGTCATAATGTCTGCGTGTTTGTTTTATTTCGCACCGTAGCAATATGTACTTCCGTTTCGTCTGCTTGTTCCCGCGTCGCTCAGCCGGAGGCGCAGACAACGAAACTATGTCATTTTGTACCGTGTTCCAGCGCGCGATCGTTGTGATCGCTCTGTGGTCCGCTTGTGTCTGCCTCAGTGTCCATATAGCACTGACTTGTAGTCATTGGTATGTGCGTAACAACACACGTGCAGTTTTGCAGTAGCTCGGCGGAAAGACAGCAGGAGCGTACGAGGGAAGCTGGATGCGTCGATTGTATTCCGCCTACGAAATGTAGACTGCAGACTCGTGACCACTTTGCCGCCTGCCATACGGTCCCGTCTGCACTGTAAAAATATCGATTAATTTTCACGGGGCGTGAATACACAGCGAACTAGCGACAGCTTGAAGTTGTTGGGCTTCGGGCTAACGTGCCCGGACCCGGCTAGCTGTAGCTCGTCTCCAATCCGCAGCGCACGCAAAAGGGGCGCCGCGGCGGGTTCGCTGACTCACCGGCAAAGCGTAGAGGCGACTCCAGCCGTGGCACCAACGAATGGGGGGTTTGTTCCCTGTTATGTACAAAATGCGCGTACAATACAGGAATTCGGCACTGGGGTGGCAGTCGCAGACTACGGGTGAAAGCACCCGGGAAGTCTGCTCCGCCACGCTGGCTCTTGCGAGCAGGTTCGCCACACGGAAGGGGTCCGCCTTGATCAGAGGGGCGCGGGACCAAGTGGGTCCGCACGTCCGACAGCCACGAGCACCGAAAGTCAATCTGTCCGGGAGAAAGCGCCCGCGCACCTCCGATGCTCAAGGAGAGAGAAGCCGAAGAGAGGGCCAGAGGGGCCCGCTCCTCAGGCACTGTTCTTACGCGCGGCGCACGGCACAACATGAGCCGCGGCGCAAGCTGCAGGCTCCGCGTCGCGACGGCGGCCGCGGGGAATGTATACGCTATGCAAAATAAGGATTGGAACTGCGTGTCCCGAGCGATCGCGCGGGCGAATGGCCGAAGTCGCCCGTGAACAGGAGACAGGGGTCCAAAAGGGGTCCCCACAAAGTTTGTAGATGTCCGCGATCACTTATTTCACACGGCGTACACTGCGAATCTAGCGCTCTTGCTGGTCTCTGAAGCATGGCCGCGCGCCGGAAAACTGAAAAACCAGGTGGGCAGCTCTTGTAGCTAGCTATTCGCGCAGTTTGCGACGCAGCAATTCATACGCGACATTGCAAAGCTCCGACCTGACACGGCTCGACTCAGCGGCCTGCTGCTGCAATGAGCACGCGAGACGCGTTCGCTTGCTGCCGCACTGCGGCGCCACCGGATTTCTATTATTCTATTTCTATTTCTTCTAATTTTCTATTACGTTCCCCACGGTAATAGAAAAGTACGTTCTTGCGAAAATTAACCCGTCTGAAGTCGAACACCATTCCACATCGAGAAAAATTAGAACAACTTGTTCATCTTCATTCCTGGTCATCGAGAGTATATATTCATACAAAAAAAAAGGAGAGAGAGAGAAAGAAAGAAATCTATGAACTGTCATTATTTGAGTTATAATCAATGTGTGCATCAGTTGATTAGTAATTGATTTTCTGACCCATTCAAACTTCGATCTAGCACATCAGAGACGCTACCGTGGAGACGCTACCGTTCTAAATTGCGAGGTTACACACACACACACACACACACACACACACACACACACACACACACACACACACACACACACACACACACACACACACACACACACACACACACACACACACACACACACACACACACACACACACACACACACACACACACACACACACACACACACACACACACACACACACACACACACACACACACACACACACACACACACACACACACACACACACACACACACACACACACACACACACACACACACACACACACACACACACACACACACACACACACACACACACACACACACACACACACACACACACACACACACACACACACACACACACACACACACACACACACACACACACACACACACACACACACACACACACACACACACACACACACACACACACACACACACACACACACACACACACACACACACACACACACACACACACACACACACACACACACACACACACACACACACACACACACACACACACACACACACACACACACACACACACACACACACACACACACACACACACACACACACACACACACGCATATATATATATATATATATATATATATATATATATATATATATATATATATATATATATATAATGATGAAAACGAGTACGACGTACGTTTAATAAGCACAGTATATTTTACTGACGTTTGGGCTGGTGGACCAGCCTTTGTCAAAGTCCACCAGCCGAAACGTCAGTCAAATATGCTGTGCTTATTGAACGTACGTCGTAGTCTTTTTCTTCATTTTACTGCCGCAGCCAGCGCGATTTCCTCAGCCATCACTATATATATAATATCCCGAAGGCGCTGTAGAGTAACTACTGTGATCGCTTTTGTAAACATAATCTCTACGGTGTTGCTTTGCGAGCTTTGTGGCGGGCGCGAACGGAACTAGTCAAAATAAGGGTTGGTGGCGTTCCGATCTTCGCTATGTATCGAGACGCATGCGACTTTTTTTCGGGAGATATATTTACGCGTCGTTCGTATATATACGTACGTCTCCGCGCGTGCTATACCGGCTTCCGCGCCCCAAGTGCGCGCATCGATCAACCACCATTTTCGTGCAACGGAATAACCGCCCGGTCGTCTCTTCTTCCGCTTCCTTGCACTCCACTCTCTTGCCCGTGCCGCTTCCTTTCTTTTCGTTTTCTTCTTCTTCCCCCTTAGACAGCTTTCTTCGTGTTTTGGCCGTTGGGCATTCCCGATTTCAGATCAGTCTTGCGCCAGCCTTTTCGCGGCTGCCGTCGTGTGCCCCCCCCCTCCCCTTCTCCCTCTCTCTCCGTGGACGTCCAGTCGGTTCGCTTGGCACGGCGCGCACGCTGTCAAGTCTTCCAGAATGATGGCCGCGTCCTGCGCTCCGTCAGAGTTCCCATTCCTCCCTTTTATATTTTCCCAGGTGTATGGAACGGAAGGTACACCCTGCGAAAAAAGAAGAAACGAAAGAAAACGGAAAATAGATTGGGCGGAGCAGCACTTGTATGTGTGTGTGTGTGTGTGTGTGTGTGTGTGTGTGTGTGTGTGTGTGTGTGTGTGTGTGTGTGTGTGAGAGAGAGAGAGAGAGAGAGAGAGAGAGAGAGAGAGAGAGAGAGATGTGGGGAAGAGGGGGCAAGGGAGCCAGTAATATGTGGTTACTTCCGAACGGACACGGTGTTTGCTGCCTTCCGCAGCCATGCCGGGGCATATTCCGGAAGAAACATATAAGCACGTTTGTGGGAGACGGTGCTGCTATTTATTTTATTGTTTTATTTTTTTCTTGAGGGTAATCACTATAAATAGTTCCACCTTGATTCGCCAGTAGGTACCTGGTGGTAAAGTATTGCGCCCTTCGCGGATAAAAACCACCGCGGCGATTGTTATAGTGTGTGTGTAGACTAAAAGTTCAATGGTTCATTGGCCGAAAGCGTTTTTACAGTGTCCCCTTTGTACGTATATTTATGTCTGACAAGTTGTACACGTTAGAGCCGCTATACTGACTACTGCCCCATTTGTCGAATGTGACGTGAAATGCAAACGTGCTTTTTTCAGCTGCTTGTACTCGAGTGTATAGGTGATTTCGGTTGAGTCATTCATTGCGGGGCCGCCGTCTTACGCGCCCTGATTTAACCCCGGCCTCTTTCCCCGCGGGCCCTTCCTATTAGAAATACGCAACGACAACATTCGTTGAGCTTTTCCCGGAGGCCTTGGTGAGGATTTGCAGCTGTACCGTAGATCCGCATGAAACTCGCGTAATATTTGGAGCATACTGGTAAGGTGTTTCGCAAGTGCGAAAATCGCAGCCGCTATGGTGATCTATATACTGGGTGATAATTCTGTAGTTTATTAGAACTTAAAAAATATATATCCTGTTGCAGATTCGTATTTCTAGTCGTTGAGCTCGATTATTCTGAGAGGCGGGCATTACTTGCAAGAGAAATCAAAACGCATATTGAAGTAATTAGGAAAGACCCATTAATTATCGTTTCACTTAATTATATTACGGCACATACTGCAGTTTACGAATTGTAGGCCGTTCAGTTTGCAAGGCGTATCCACTTGAAATTAATTTCCAGAATGACGCCAGTTTGCATATATTCGTCATCAAACTTGCCCTAAAAATGCACTGTTGTTCCACTTACCTTTTTAACAAGCCACTCTTTTAAGCAATGAACCACAAAAGTAACTGGAACGCCCACGTATTTCGTTCCACACTTTCCGAAATAATGTCTTGAAACTGGTGTCACCCTGGAAATTAATTTCAAGTGGATACGTCTTGCAAGCTCACCGGCTACAATTCGTGAATTGTAATATGTGCCTAAAGTAATTAATTGGGAAGTTCATTGTTAAATTTTTATTATTTATTTGAACATGTGTTTCGATTCCTCGTGCTAGTAATGTCCGCCTCTTGAGAGGCGGACATTACTCAAGGACATGAATTAGGCCCTCTGCCATTACTCAAGCTCAAGGACATGAATTAGGCCCTCTGCCACACAAGCGGTTCCGTAAAATTTAAAAACGATCACCTTGTACATTTGGAACGGGAGTGCGAACGTTTCTTTCCGCTGCACCCTTGTCTGGACACTTGTTCATGCATCTTCACTTTTATCACATGGCAAAGAAAAGAAAAGCTTTGGAAGTCGGTACCGCCATTGGGAATCGAAGTCCTACCCCTACGGCAGTGCGCTGTTGCAGTGGCGTATCCAGACAGAGAGAGAACTTTATTGAGAACCAGCAGTTTAATCGGCTGGGCCTAGGTCTCCCACGATGAGACGTCGAGGTCTTGCCGCTTCGTAGGCCTGTTGAATAGCCCAGAGTTGGTCGTCGAGATGGGAGCTGCGCAGGACTGCGTTCCATCTCGACGCGAGGGTCACGTGATGTAGCCCCCCCTCCCCTCCCCAAAAATAAGAAAAAAAAAACCTCAGTGTCCTTTTACTCTGTGAAGGATAACCAGCGAAACTGTGTATGTGGGCCTCTTAATGGCGAACTGCACTTCCGCCGTGGGTCGGCCCGGCATTGCATTATCTTCGAGATCGACCCACTTACTTTTGTGCTTGAGTACCTAGAATGACGTTTTGTTAAGAAAGTGACTGGAACGCCAATGCATTTCGCTGCAAAGTTCGGGAACTATTATCTCGAAGCTGCTGTCATCCTGAAAATTCGTTCCAAGTTGATCCGCCTTGCGAACTCCACGGCTAGAATGTGTAAACTGCAATATGGGCCATAAAGTAAGTGCTTAAACAGTTAATAAATGTTTTCATTGGTAGATTATGCATTTCAATTTCTTGTGCAAGTAATGTCCGCCTCTTCGAGTAGACCAGCTCATGAGATAGACTTGTGTGCTATCTGCCACAGGCAACCATTAAACAAAAATTGAAAATTGAAAGTGTTCGCTGAAACACCCGGTATTCACTGCAACATTCGAGTTGTGGCGTCGGTGCACGTATTTCGGATGCCGCAGCGCGCAGTATTATAGCGAACGACGACAACGTTGCGCGCATTGCAAGCAAGTCGTATTTTTTTTTTTTTTTTTGAGAAGGCGGCAATGACACGTCTTTTTCCAATGATGCAGTTTTTATCTCCTAAACTTGTATTGATTTTGTGCGAACCGCCCAATTATTGGCCTATCCCCCACACGTGAGTATGTGGTGCCTGTACGCAGCAAACAACAGTTAAATATATATATATATATTGTGGGGGTTTTACGTGCCAAAACCGCGATCTTCAAGCTGGCTGTGTTCGTTGTGGTCTACTTTTTTTTTTTCTAGATTCTGGTTTCGCGACGAGCGCCGTTCCGCCTCTCTGCGGCTTTACGCAAAATTAAAAGGAAAGGAGGAAGAACATCACGGTCATGGCACAGGTGTGCGTGACATGCGGACGTGTATATATAGTATGTGTGGTCGGCGGAGCGCTCGGATCGAACGTCCCGTAACGTCCTTAACCGCTATACACCGGCCTGCCACCTCCCTCCTTTTCCTCGGCGCGTTATGGCTGCGTTCGTTCGGTCGGAAAGCTTCCGCGGTCGGTCAGTCAGGCGCTCGCCCGCTCGCTTGGTCGGTCCACCGGCGCCCACGGCGCGCTTCGCCATTATGCCGACGGCAGCGGGGTGTATTTTTAGACGCGCCACGGGCGTTCTGACTCAGCGGTCAGACTCGCGCACGTCGCAAGCCGAAAGAAGACGCAAGCTTGGCACCCACCCTGTCGCCGGTGCCGAGGGGGCGAGGGGACAAGGTAACCACGGAGCTAGGCTCCAGTTTCTGCTCCTTGCACTGGCTCGAGTGTTTCGCCACATGGCCTGACCTTTAGCGAATTGTTCCTGCCAAGCCGGCGGGCGTGTATATTTATTTATATTCCTTACATACATACATACATACATACATACATACATACATACATACATACATACATACATACATACATACATACATACGTACGTACGTACGTACGTACGTACGTACGTACGTACGTACGTACGTACGTACATACATACATACATACATACATACATACATACATACATACATACATACATACATACATACATACATACATACATACATACATACATACATACATACATACATACATACATACATACATACATACATACATACATACATACATACATACATACATACATACATACATACTCGTTTTCGTGGCCCAGCTGTGCTGCTTTTCCGCTTGTTTTACCTTTTCCTGCGCTTCTTCGTGACGTCTCATTTCGTCACGAGACTCCGCGTGCGTGCAAACTGTGGGCGCGAGCGTGCGCGGGGCGATGACGTTGCGTAATGTTATGTCTCCATGCTACGTGGCGCATAGCGCTGTAGCGCGCACACTTGCTGTTTGTATACGGTGGCTTTGTCGCCATCGCGGCTGTTGCGTGACTCTTCATGCTCATCGGCCGCTGCGCGTGTGAGCCCGTACAGTGAAATGTCGGGCTGGCGTGCGTCGATACCGTGGGTTTCCGCACGCTGAGCCATATACCGCGGTCTCTGCAGCACGCCGCGGAGCTCGCGGCGTGTAAGGCTGCAACCGCAGTGACCTTCAGGGTATCGCGTTGGAAACCTTTGTTGCTGCGTGGACAAATGGAGGGATACACCTTTAAGAAAGGCGTGTATGGTAATAAATCCACGCGCTGCCTTCCAACGTTTATCTTACGGAGCTACTTCAGAAACAAAGTAGAAGTGTATGAGAAAGCTGTAGGGTGAATGGCGAACCGCAGAGAGCATGATCATTGATGCGTGTGCCGGAAAGCGCCCGTTTCGTCACATGTGTTTTTCATGGAGTCACCGATCGGAGGATTGCAACGCTTCCGCTTTAAAAGACAGTGCACTCGCTGTGTCTCCGTCCCCGCAGCAGGCTGTCCCCTCCTTCCTGTACTCCCTGCGTGAAGGAACAGCTGATGCGTAAAAGTATAGCGTCACGGTAGTGAAGCGAAGTGGTGGAACAGGCGAGAGGTGGGCTGCAGAGCGAAAACGGGAAAACTATAGATAAAATAATATTGACAGTTGGGGCGCCTGCACCAAGACAGTGGGAGGAAACGCCTTGTTGGTAAAAAAAAAAAAAAAAGATAGAGCTGGCAGATCGCCAAAGCAGTTTCCTGAATTACGTTAAGTCTGAAATATTGGGAGGCTGAAAAGGAACAAAGAAAAATGAATATCGCAGCGCTTGGAGCGACAGGGGTTCTGAATCTGGCGCTGTCACCGCTGTTCTCATTTTGTGAAGACGAAATCATATATACTTCTGTTTATTCTTTTTGTGGACGGCTCTTTTTCACTCTCTCTCTGCTTTAAGGAAAGTGTCGCTCTCTCATGATGAGCGCAGCTACAGGAGCGTTCTCACAGATAATTCATATATATATGGGAATATTATAATATTTATAAAGTTGTATATATGTACACCAAATTTCATGGTACCAGGTAGGTTAACTTACTGAATTCAGCGTTCCTTTTTCTATTAATTGTCCTTGTGAATTTTTTTTTCATCACAGGAAATAAAGAACAGAAGCAGTGCAAACAAAAGCAGACCGCTTGTTCATGATCTGTATTACCTAATCTGTTTCCCTTTGCTATCAGCCGCATAGCGCTGATATTGTATTTGCTGACCGTCTTTATACACTAGCTCTTACGCACTGCCCTACTCTTAGCCAGTGCTACAGAATGGGTATGTGCCATTGCTTATGCGATCGTTAACAACGTCGAGTACGTATGTCCAAACCCGGCCTTACGAAATTCTCCACTCAAATTCAAGGATTTCGGTGCGCATTCGTTAGTTTCTGTGTAATAGAATATGAAACAGGGAGGAACTCGTCTGTGCATGGTGCTACAGGGTCGCTTTGCATCGTTGAAATCGTTGTACGAGAGCAGCTAGAGGCGCAACCACGTATTTCGGTATAGTTGCTGCGATATATAGCAGCCTCACCTGGCCAGAAGAAGCGTATTATAATTAATATCGATGTCACGGTTCCTACGAAACCACAAGTCTGCTAAAAAAAGATACATTCTTTTTCACCAACACCTGAAACGTTCCGCTGCAGAAAGTATTTCAGATAATGGGGTTGAAGGAAAATCTCGTTTCGTGGATGGTTGGAGAAACATGAGAGAGAGAGAGAGAGAGAGAGACGTATTTACGAACGCGAGCGGTATAAGGCACGACTGTTTAATGAAGGAAAACTGGGGGGGGGGGGGAGGGTAGAGGACTGCAAGATAGTTTAGGTTGGGTAGGTGGGGGTGAGAGGCGCTGCATTAGGCAGGGCTATGAGATAGTTTGATCTCTCTAATGGGGGAAGCACTGCGCACCCTTATGGGAGAATACATTCAGCTTTCAGCACGGCTGCCTTCATCGCCCTGGAAATAAGAGGGCGCCTGCACAAGTTGATGGCAGACGCATACATAAACGCACCGTCGCGCACGATTCAAGCCGAGTTTGCCCGTATAGCTGACTCTTGGCTGATACTGCGCAGCACGTACGCCGTTATATGTTCGTCACGTGATCGGCGAGAAGCTGAGAAGATTGGTGGCGGAGGGATGTGCGTCGCTTAATATGCGTGTCACACGGCTGCCTGCGCCCGTCCTGCACGCACTGGTGGTCTTTGTTGCCTCCGTCGCCGGTCCCGCGTGTGTATTACCCACCCCAGGAAAGGATACGCACGCAACGGCCACCGCTGCAGTGGCTCCTTTGGCAGCGGCAGGCTGCAGACACTGGTCAGACGCTCGCCAAGGCCTGGCGTTCGCTCATGACGCGCGCCGGATGCGGCATGGCGGAGGACGAAGGCTGCGTGAAAGCTGCTGCATCTTGGGCGTACGGCGCGCGAGCTCGGCTAATTACTTCTCCCCGACGTCAGTCAACGTGACCCGAGCTCTTTCGTGCACCTCTTTCGTGCAGCAGTTGCAGTGGGGCGAACGTGGCTGTCGCGCTGACATTACGCGCGGTGTGGATATATAGGCGATACTTAATTAATCAGGCGCCCTCCTGTGACGCCAACTTTGTCGGTGAATCTACGGAAGCTTTCTTACTCCTTTGTTTACGGCCCTAAGCAAAATGCTATACGTAATAGGATTATTATTATTATTATTATTATTATTATTATTATTATTATTATTATTATTATTATTATTATTATTATTATTATTATTATTATGTTTGAAACTTACGTACAAATGACTGACAGATAAAAAAGGCATCGAAAAAACAGGATGATGACTTGAAGGGGAACGACGCCTACCTACTCTTCGGGAACCAGGGGATAGAAGCAGAAATAGAAGATAGGAAGAAGGGAAGTAAAGAGGAAAGAAACAGCAAGATGGCAGGCCACAATTAGACTGAAGTAAAACAGTGTCAAAGAATAGAGCACGGCAGTAAAGAGCACGACCTCCTGTATGGCGCTCGACGATGGCTGCAGGGTGCGCTGCTTTAGCAACGCCGGTCAACTGTTCACACTATAGGAGCTCCGAATTTTCGAGATACAGCAGTGCTCACATATACATCGCACTAAGAACGAAAGTTCTCCAGCAGCTCAGCCGCCTTGTCTTCCGAAATGTGCCCGATTATCCGTTTATTTCTCTTGTTTTCAATCCATAAATCACTCCGGAACACTGTCCCGCTTTCACAGCGCTCAACCATTCTGAAGCTGATCCTTCTCGCCTTCCGCCGCGGTCCATGTGGGTAAGGGTGACCCGCCGGTGGGCGCGAAGTCGCAGGTTCGATGCCTGACTTCGCTGGCCGGATTTCGGTCTGCGCGGAACGCACGGATGCATGTCCGTTGATGTTTAAAGTGTATATGTGCTGACGGACGCAAGAGAGGTAGGTGTGTATTCCCAGCAGCTTACTGCGTCGGAGACCTTCTCCGTCTGTTCGCTGGCGTGCGCGTCGCTGCGTTCGGTCGATATTCATTTCCTACGGACCTTTCACCAAATAGCCCTTACAGAGGTCTAGCCTCTGATCACCGCACTCGTTGCTATATAGGGGAACTATTAGGTGTTCTATTCTGGTAGTCTACAAGGCGGTGCTGCGGCACATGGTACGGCTGTCAGCGTGGTAGCGCGGTGTCTTTAAGGGGGTACGTACTGACGTCAATGAGGCCGCCATTGTGTTGTATACAGCCACCGCGGTGAAAAGCTACGCGTTTCTCTCGATTCGCTTATGTCCAGCGGCAAAGTGGAAGCTGTGAGATAGGACAACAGTACGGCGTATGTGACGTCGCGAATTCACCTCAATGAGCGTCATAGTCGATACCTTTCGAGGACGCAGTTGCATGCAGAATTGTGCTATGAGACATGTGCTGGTTGTGAATGGTCCTGTAGCCTACACACCGCTCTCGCATTTTCGCGGAGAACAGTGGCCAAAACAGCAGTATAGTAAAACATAGGTGCACGAATAAAAATTGCAGCCGCCGGTCTCCAACGTCAACGATAGTGCGAGCGAATGATGGTTAGAAGTCAGGCTCGCGATCTGCGATATTAGGACGCGGCCAGTTTCAGAGGAAGCTGTCAAGACCGAAAGCCGCTGTGCAGCGACGGGGAAGCACCTGTGACATGCGCGCGTGTGCACGGATAGCAGCGTGTACATTTTCGCTCCATGTATACGTGATTGCGAATGCGTATAATTTTTTTTTTCGGCCAGACGCACGAAGCTGGGATGCACAGCAGTATATATACATAGATATGTATACGTGTACAGATGCGTGCGTGTATGCTGCACACAGTGGGACTACACCGCTGTGACTGCGGCTGCGTTTTTCTTTATGCACAGTCTGCGTCGAAGGCAGCGCCATTTATGTGCCTTCGCCTGTTTGAGCGTGCATGTGTTCGTGCACGCGCGTATCCGCGCGCGCGCGCGCGCGCGTGTGTGTGTGTGTGTGTGTGTGTGTGTGTGTGTGTGTGTGTGTGTGTGTGCGTGTGTGTGCGTGTGTGTGTGTGTGTGTGCGTGCGTGTGTGTGTGTGTGTGTGTGTGTGTGTGTGTGTGTGTGTGTGTGTGTGTGTGTGTGTGTGTGTGTGTGTGTGTGTGTGTGTGTTTGCATGTGTGTGCTTGCGGGTGCGTGTTTAACGCCGCATGGTGATACGTTGCAGTCTTGTCAGAAGCTCTGCAGCTCGGTACCCACGCACACTGCAGGTTGCGCGATAGGCGCAGCCCTTATACAACGCGTGAGCAACACCGCATAATGAAGGGGGTCTCCGAAGGTCGTGGCGGCGTCGGCAACTCCATGGCGCGTCGCCGGGTGTTTAACGCGTCCTGCGGCACTGTCTGCGGTGCTTTGCTGCTCTTGGCGCGGCGGTGCCGTAATGGACGAGGCGTAGCGAACGTGCGGCGCTCTTCGCTGGCGCAAGCTCCTCCTGCGAGATTGCGCGAAGCGGGAGCGCGATACGCACCAGCTGAAGAATAATAAAAACAGGAAAAAAGAAAGGAAGGAAGAGAACAGGCTTCAACTCGCGGCTTGCGATCGCATGCCGTGATTGCAGGGTATGTTCTGTGGAAAGAAAAAAAAAAGAAATAAAAAGACGAGGACCGCGTAAAGTCTCGTCCTTCACTTTTTAATGTTGATGTATATTAAAGGAAAGAAAACGAAGCGCTGTTGGCCGCGTGGGAGCAAATATTTTCCTCTTTGTGAGAAAATGTGTGTGGCGTATACAGTAACGGCGAAGGTCGGTGTCTGCGGTCTTCGAGCCCGCAAGGTTTCGAAACCTGACGCTATAAAACGAGCAAGAGGGGTTGGAATGGTACGTAATCTATGGATGATGAGAAAAAATGGTAAAGTATTGTAAAATTATAAATATTGTAAATATAATGGTGTAAATACACGCCAAGGTGGCGGTGTACTGCTGGCGATAAATGAAAGGCTGCCTTCAGGTTGCATTAAAATTACACCCAGTTTGGAGATTGTGTGAGCAGTCGTAAAACTAGCTTATCAGAAGATAATTTTGGGTGTCTTATCGACCCCCCCCCCCCCCCCCCCCCCCCCCCCCCACACACACACACGTTTCACTGCAGCATTTGTGAGCGATTTGCATGATCCGATTCATAGTATTTGTTCTCGTCACACCACAGTGCCAATTTTCTTGCTTAGTGATTTTAATATGCCGAATATTATGTAGGAAAATGATCCCCCCCCCCCCCCCCCACACACACATACACACAGTGTATCCGAACTCCTCTGTGACACAAGATTTCTTAGAACTCTGCAATGTCATATCGCTCACACAATTCGTTAAGGCACCAAGAACCACCCCGTCTGTTTCCAATACAGTTGGCCTTGTTTTTACTGCTCGACCCCATCTTATTTCCGAAATAACATGCCTCCCCGGTATCAATGACCACTGCCTACTTTCATTTAAAGTTTGCCTCGAGCGACGTTTGCCTCGAGAAGTTATAAGAAGGCTGACTTTCTTTCAGTTAATAATGAACTCGCAGTGTTTCTTGATGGATACTTGCGTGAATTTGACTGCCGCAATGTTCAGCCAAACTGGTGTATCTTTGTTAATGAAGTTACCGAATTAACAGATAGGCACGTCCCTGGTTACACGATTTCCACTAATCTAAAAAAAAAAGGTATAATCGTCTGCTAAAACGCTTGTTCAATAAAAAAAAAAAGCGCCTGTTTAAATCAGCTCTACTAAGCCATAGCAATGCTCGTTGGTCCCTATACATTTTAACCTGGATTGAAAGTTTTCTTGCTAACCGCTCTCAGTTTGTTTCAGCTAACGGCACCAATTCCGAAGAATTCTGGTGTACCGCAGGGCTCAGTGCTCGGTCCTCTTCTTTTCCTCATCTACATTAACGATTTACCATTTTGCGTTTCCTCATCCGTTCATTTGTTTACCGATGATTGTGTAATTTTCCAAAAAATAACAGGTAACGACGCCGCTCTTCTTTTAACATTAACGTCGTCATTGTAAAACATGGCCTATGGTAATAAACATTAAGAAATGCAAATTCATGTGAGTGTCTAGGAATACTACCAGTTTACCGATTTATCATTTAACGCACAACTTGACTGCGTATCTTCACATAAGTACGTTGGAGTTCACATTAATAGCAACCTAATCGCATGCTCGGATACCTTCGTCGCAACTTTGCAAAATGACATTGGTCTCTCGAACTAATGCTATATGAAACGCTCATTCGCCCTAAGTTAGAATATATGCCGCGTCGGTTAGGGATCCGCTTCATAATAATTTGGTACACTCGTTGGAAATAGTGCAGAGTAACTCGGTCCGTTTTAAATTCTCCGATAACAATCGAATCGCGAGTATCACTTTATTGAAACCTGACCTTAATGTATACCTACGCTTGCTTCCCGACCTACGATGCTTCGCTTAAGCCTTCTTCACAAACTGTATCATCATCCCTACCTGCGCGATTTACTAATACTTCCTCCCCGTTAAGTTTCGCGCCGTCTGGATCATGCTCATAAAGTTGACATTGCTTCGTGTAAAACCGAATCATTCCTACATACCACGCACATCGAATGATTGGAATTGCCTTCCCAAATCGATAGTAACAATTTCAGGTCATGAAAAATTCGTGAGTTTATTAACCAATGTATTGTGACATTGTATTCTGCCTCCTTATTAGTTATTATTATATAACTAGAAACATTGCACTGCTTCTTTGTAGTTAGTGTTCTTTTTTTGTAACATGTTCTATATTCTGCCTCTTCATAACTATTATTGCAAAATTAGACACATTGTATTGTTCTTGTATTTAAAATGTTGTTGTTTTTCTGTTTTTTATATCATTCCGTTCCGTAATGTCTGTTGACCCTGAGGATATGATAAATAAAGAAATGAATAAATAGGGTTGCAATAAACACGTTGACTTCGGAAAGCGGGACGGCAACGCACGCGCACGATAGAAATAGCACCTCATCATCATCATCAGCCTAGTTACGCCCACTGCAGGGCAAAGGCCTCTCCCATACTTCTCCAACTACCCCGGTCATGTACTAATTGTGGCCATGTTGTCCCTGCAAACGTCTTAATCTCATCCGCCCACCTAACTTTCTGCCGCCCCCTGCTACGCATCCCTTCCCTTGGAATCCAGTCCGTAACCCTTAGTGACCATCGGTTATCTTCCCTCCTCATTACATGTCCGGCCCATGCCCATTTCTTTTTCTTGATTTCAACTAAGATGTCGTTTACCCGCGTTTGTTGCCTCACCCAATCTGCTCTTTTCTTATCCCTTAACGTCACACCCATCATTCTTCTTTCCATAGCTCGTTGCGTCGTCCTCAATTTCAGCAGAACCCTTTTTGTAAGCCTCCAGGTTTCTGCCCCATATGTGAGTACTGGTAACACACAGCTGTTATACACTTTCCTTTTGAGGGATAGTGGCAACCTGCTGTTCATGATTTGAGAATGCCTGCCAAACGCACCCCAGCCCATTCTTATTCTTCTGGTTATTTCAGTCTCATGATCCGGATCCGTGGTCACTACCTGCCCTAAGTAGATGTAGTCCCTTACCCCTTCCAGTGCTTCGCTACCTATCGTAAACTGCTGTTCTCTTCCGAGCCTGTTAAACATTACTTTAGTTTTCTGCAGATTAATTTTCAGACCCACCCTTCTGCTTTGCCTCTCCAGGTCAGTGAGCATGCATTGCAATTGGTCTCCTGAGTTACTAAGCAAGGCAATATCATCAGCGAATCGCAAGTTGCTAAGGTATTCTCCATCAACTTTTATCCCCAATTCTTCCCACTCCAGGCCTCTGAATACCTCCTGTAAACATGCTGTGAATAGCATTGGAGATATCGTATCTCCCTGTCTGACGCCTTTCTTTATAGGGATTTTGTTGCTTTCTTTGTGGAGGACTACGGTGGCTGTGGAGCCGCTATAGATATCTTCCAGTATCTTTACATATGGCTCATCTACACCCTGATTCCGTAATGCCTCCATGACTGCTGAGGTTTCGACTGAATCAAACGCTTTCTCGTAATCAATGAAAGCTATATATAACGGTTGGTTATATTCTGCACATTTCTCTATCACTTGATTGATAGTGTGAATATGGTCTATTGTTGAGTAGCCTTTACGAAATCCTGCCTGGTCCTTTGGTTGACAGAAGTCTAAGGTGTTCCTGATTCTATTTGCGATTACCTTCGTAAATACTTTGTAGGCAACGGACAGTAAGCTGATCGGTCTATAATTTTTCAAGTCTTTGGCGTCCCCTTTCTTATGGATTAGGATTATGTTAGCGTTCTTCCAAGATTCCGGTACGCTCGAGGTTATGAGGCATTGCGTATACAGGGTGGCCAGTTTCTCTAGAACAATCTGACCACCATCCTTCAACAAATCTGCTGTTACCTGATCCTCCCCGGCTGCCTTCCCCCTTTGCATAGCTCCTAAGGCTTTCTTTACTTCTTCTGGCGTTACCTGTGGGATTTCGAATTCCTCTAGGCTATTCTCTCTACCACTATCGTCGTGGGTGCCACTGATACTGTATAAATCTCTATAGAACTCCTCAGCCACTTGAACTATCTCATCCATATTAGTAACGATATTGCCGGCTTTGTCTCTTAACGCACACATCTGATTTTTGCCTATTCCTAGTTAACCTAACCTAACTTGGTACGATATGCGTACCAAGTTAGGTTAGGTTTAAATATTTGTGCTGAAGGTTAAATATGCGCGTTTATTTCAGGGCCTATTTTTTCATTGTTGCTACTTGCCTGTAGCTGCTATTAAGAGGCTATGACTTCCTAACGGCCACGCTACTGCGCATGCGCAGTACCTTGGCCTCAAGTTCTAGCGGGCCCCAATACTTGCGTCCCCCTAATCTAAATCTCTCTATTGTAGCGACCGTTTCCGTGTGATTCCGTAGCACACTGCACTTGTAGAGTAAGAGAAGAGAAAAAAAAAAAAGGGGGGGGGTTGTCGAATAGCTATAGGGTAGCGAACCTTGATAAACGTGGTTGTATTATTATGATGCTGCTGACAGCTTTAAATCACCGGCTAAGTGATAGATAACCTATCATTGCAATTCAATAGTATACACGTATGCATTCTAGTTTAACTAAATATCGCAAGATGGGGCGGTACCAACGCTGCTATTGACGTCTACGCCTTCGACATTCCGGCACCAACTAAATATCATTGTGCATGTCATCCCGATTTTCTTTCTCTCTCCTACGTGGAATCTGAAATCATTTCGGCTTTCACATTTTATTCATTTATCTTTTCTTTTTCAACCGAGAATTCAGCTCCCGAAGAAACTTGCTTCACTCTGTAGCTGGAGCTTAGCAGCGTTTGTATTCTACGTGTCTCTTCCAGATCGGTCCATCGGCATGCAGACGAGAAGAGACAGTTTTCTGTTTCCACGCGCAGGAAGGTATATGCCCGCCGAAGTGCACAACCTTCTTAATTTGACACGCGGTTATCGTTGCACGGGTTGAGCGGTGATCACTGCTGCCGTGCTCGCGGTCGACAAATTGCCGGCAGGCACGCGATGGCTGCGTTGTGCGGCCGAGCGTGTCGTGCGGGGGGGGGGAGGGGGGGGGGGGGGTGTCGCAGTGCTTCGGGATCGAATGGCGTGCTTGTGTCGCAGCTTGTGAGGTTAGCGCGACCTCGAATACTGTCGGAAATGTGGGCGCATTTTTTCATGCATTACTGAACGAACTTTGCGGAGGAATACTAAAAGCTGGAAAAAGCGATATGCGCACCAATCAACCTCGAGGTACAATATGCTCGGAGAGGTCACCCTGTATATATAGATTTCGTAGTGCTGCCACTACACCTGTAATTGTCTTCCTTCTTCTAACGAGTTTCCATTCCGTTCCATGATAGACCACTGTTCATCTGCATCACTTGTTACACGGCCCTCTTAATCTTCACTCGAATGCCACCTGCTTGCAACTGGCCTCTAATCCACACACAACGGTCTTTTCACTATCTTAACTTAGCACATAAATTACTTTCCGTTGTTCGTTGCGCTTTACTTAGGTTAATGCTATATTTATTTGGTGTCTTCAAACGCTCTGTCCGTGGGCCAGTAATGCCGGAACGCAGTGATTGCGCAATTTTCTCTTCAAGGATGTTGGAAAGCGGCGCCCTTGAACTTTGATAGTACTTGTCGAATGCAGTCCAACGCATTTTCATTCTGCGGCCATTCGCCTCATGTTCAGGTCACATTGTAATTACGGCGCATTAAATGAGTCGTCTGCGCGTGTCAAAATTGCTGTAGGACACAGGACCAATGGGCATCCATCGACCTCGGAATCGTGAAATGTGGGCATATGGCAGGGAGCTGTGCTCCCTTTCGTACAACAGGCGCAACGCTGCGGAACCTACGCAACAAGGTCGGTCACCAAAACGTATCACTCCGCGCGTTCCTTCTATACTTCGCTGCGCGCCAGCTTCATTTGCTCCCGCGAGTAAGCATGTGAGGCTACAAATAATAAACACGAAAATAAAAACAGAAAAATCAAATTTAGCTTTAAAAGAAAAGTGCTTAGCAGCCGTGTAAGTGCGCGGTTTGTTTGTTTCTAAGGGTGAAATCTGTTTTCCATTCAGAACTGAGCCCATAATAAAATACATTCTCACAAGAAGTCGCTCAAAAAACACCGCAAAAAGTATCTCTAGCCTCCACAGCGTTGCACTTGATGTTTGAAACGGAGTACAGGCGACGCGTTGATGCGGTCAAAAGAGCATTCGTAAAATGTAAGCGACACAGCGGTGCACGCAACGTTTATTTGCCTGACTTCCCAATAACTACTCTTGTCTTACAGTCTTCGCTAGTACGCACTCGATGTACAAGACCATTGCCCGGCCGCGGATTATGCTGCGCATAATTGAGCAAGATTTAATTGTTGAATGGCTGCAGCCTAACCAAAAAAAAAAAAAAACGCGCATTTATTCTTTGGGATTTGCGCATCACTGTGCGGTGGTTCTCTCTACACAAAACCTTCGTGCGTCTGCGAAACTTCGGCGGCCGCCTCTGTCGCAACCGAGCGGCGTCGCGCTGTCGAGGCCAGCATTGTATACACATGCACGTCTCTGAGTTTTCTTTCGTCGCGAAGAATGGTCCATCTGGACTTCTCTGGCAATTTACTGCGAAAGACTGCAAGCGCCGAGTGAATGAATGTAACTTAATTTGAAACGGCTCTTTGTCGATTCATTCACTGCCACAGCAGACACCGAGAACGTCTCAAGAATTATATGCTTGGTTCGTTGGTTGGTCAAGGTGTTTATTACAGGCGGTGTAATTAGGCCAGGATGTCTGGGCCGGCAGTTGGTTCGCCGCCTCTTCTTCCACTTGAAAGCTCCTGTGCAATATTCATTTATCAGAAAGCCACGAAACACGGAAGCGGTACACACGCAGATTCGCGTGAGCCTCTCGCGAACAAACCCAGCCTTTAAAACGTGCGCTCCTTTCTAAATTTGACATGTATGGCGGTATTACTCACCTGCTGGCTTCTATATATCTATATATATATCTATATATCTATATATATATATCTTCTATATATCACCGTAACATTTCTTACAAATGGTAATTTGAATTACTGCTGCACCTGCTAACGCCCCCCAATCGAACGTATTCAGATAAATTACAGCAACAGCAGCATTGAGACCTGTCCGAACGGGTTCTGTGAAGAATAAAGTAATATGAATTTTGTGAGCATATTGTAACTTCTGTTTACTTTCTTACTTTCTTCTTATCCTTCTTTCTTCCTTTCTCTCTTTCTTCATTTATTTAAGACAATATTACAGATTGTCTTAGGGGACGTGGCTTAAGGCAAACATTTGCCTGCAGGCTGTGCCGTGTTACCCGTACAGTTGCAGCAGGGCAGAACGGCATTCAACGGACAACGCATGAAACTAAACTTAGTACACACGTTTCCAAACAGTTCAATACATAATTCATGGAAAAAGAAAATGAAACAAAATGTAAAGCTTGCCTTATACAGTTTGTTAAGGACCACCAACACATATGAAACATTTTTATACTCGTAGGTTAACGCTTCCATCAGCTTTCTGATATAACAGTTCTTTTCTAGTCTTCATAAAATTTTGTCTCTCAATGCCACAATTTAGGAGGTCCCACACTATGTGGTATTCATTATGAAGGCCAGGAAGATGCGCTGCCAATTCCTGATCTCCGTATGTTGTTCATCAACGTGGTTTAACTGTCTTGACTTTTTCTGAATTCATGGCTAATCATTCTACCGGGACTCTTGTGTTGGAAAGAATATCTGTCTGCCAAAAATAGGCCGCAATATTTCCAGAATGGATTTATGAATGTGAAGTTTTAGTGTTGTTAGCGCTTTATATTTGCTATAGTATGGTTTAGCAGAGTCTGCACGTCCCAAGTAGTTTCCTATTGCGTGCAGTACACGGTTTGGAAGTTTTTGAAGATAAATTTAGTTAGATTGTGCAGCTGTCGACGAAACCAGGGGTTTGACGCAATATTTCGGCTCAGTTAAGCACAGCGTATGCATACCTTTCAACCTGTGAACATCAAAATTCGTAAAAATCCTATAAACATGACAAGAGGGAAAAGTGTGTGTGATTGTGTGAGGGGGGTTAATAGCATGCATTTCATTAAAGTTTGCACTGAGCACACGCAATATGTGGGACACATACGCACTTTATTAACGATGATTCACGAAGAAAAAGAAAGAAACTAGGAACAGGAGTAGAAACTCAAAATAATAATAATATTTGGGGTTTTACGTGCCAAAACCACTTTCTGATTATGAGGCACGCCGTAGTGGAGGACTCCAGAAATTTTGACCACCTGGGGTTCTTTAACGTGCACCTAAATCTAAGCACACGGGTGTTTTCGCATTTCGCCCCCATCGAAATGCGGCCGCCGTGGCCGGGATTCGATCTCGCGACCTCGTGCTCAGCAGCCCAACACCATAGCCACTGAGCAACCACGGCGGGTTTAGAAACACAAAAGGACCCACCGTGGTGGTGTATAGGGACTTTGACCTCTGCTAAGCCATACTGCGCGGCATCATATCCCTGCCGCGGCGGCCGCATTTCGATGGCGCCGAAATGCAAAAACACCCGTGTATACCCGTACATTGGGCGCACGTTAACGAACCCCAGATGGCCAAAATTAATCAGGAATCCCCCACTATATACGGCTTCCCTCGTAGTCATATCTTGGTTTTGACACGTAGAACCCCAGAATTTAAAAAAAAGAAAGAAAAAAGGAGAAAAAGCGAAAGAAACTGAAAAGCAATCCAGTGGGGTTTTTTTTTTCTTCTTCTTTTATTTATACGTCACAGTTACTTTCTCGGCGACCTTGTTTTGTCTAATTTTGCCTTCGCAGCAAGTACCCCTCTGGTGTGTGGCGTTCTCTGCTGCCACAAATTTCGTTATATATATATATATATATATATATATATATATATATATATATATATATATATATATATATATATATTGCAACCTTGGCCAGCCCCAGCTTTCAGCTTAACTCATTTTTGCTTTTTGCAGACAGAATCTATATTTCTTAAAACTTTACGTGCAACATTTGTATTCGGGAGGGTTCGCAGGTACTGCGTATGGCATCCAAGAGTGTGCACTCTTTCATCCCTCTCCATCTCACGTGGAGCAGTATGCCAGGCATGTCACTTTCTCCGCTGAGTGCAGAGTGCAGTATACCTTCAGTATGGTCACAGAGCCTACGTGCCGCAAAACCAGTTTCGGATTCGCAGCTCTTTAATAACGAAGTACGATTTAGAAATCCGTTTTAGCATCAACCTTCTTTACTTTCAAGCCGCCAGAGTGGCGCCAAGTTGTTCTGCTTGTCTCTAAAAAAAAAAAAAAAAAAAAGAAATCACTTCTCGCTAAGCAAACAGAAAAGTTGCTAAATCTAGCGACGAAATTGCTACGATGGCGTCACTGCACGGAACGCAACGGAAAAGGCAGTAGGCTGCGCTCGGCATACCACTTTCGTGCTTTTAAATGCTTTTAACTGCTGTCTATAAAAGGAAAGTCGAAGCTGACTTCTAGTGTAGAGGACGTTTGTGGCAGTCCCGTGGGCTAGAAGGCGAGAGGCGCTGCTGTTCTTTCGTTGCGTCCGTATAAAACACGCATTTGTCTAGAATGCATTCGAATGGATAGTCTGGATCCGTTTGGACGAACGTAATTTACTTTTCTGCGGAATAACCCCTCGGCCGTATACGCTTTACTCAAAGGGGGGCAACGTGGATATTCTTCTGGAGGTCGTGCCCAACTGCCTATCAGGAGCTGATGTGCATCACTTATATGCTGTGACGGCGAAGGCCAGAATGGCCTCGCAAATTCTCTTTATAGAGCCGCGGACGTTCATCGGCCGAGGGCACTGACAAGCGCAACAGCGGGGCAGGTTTGCCAGGGTCACCTGGTACGCAGCAATGTCACAGAGAAAGACCGTAGCAGTATTTTTGATGAAGACGCCCAAAGTGTCGGCCAACGACCTCTAGCCCTCGATCGCGCCGCTCGCGCGCTTCGACGCTATGCACGCGAAGCTCGATTGTACCTTTTGTACCGATTGTACCTTTTATTTCCATTACTCGATGCCGCCGCCGCCGAGACACCAACGAATGCGCGGGTCAAAATCGCGGGCGAAGAGCGCACGCTTTTAGCCGCTACAAGCTGCTGCTGCTTCCCGGTGGCTCGCGTTTGTACGCGCATACACACGCGCCCTGCTGGCCCTCATGCTCACGCCCGTGCACCCGGCACGTGCATGCGTGTCTCGCCGTTGGAAGCTATAGATCAACCCACATGCTCCTGCCCAGATCGTTTGGAATTGACAGGTCTGAACGGACAGACGAAACGCAAGCGGGCTCGCTTCCGCACACACGTCGGCTGGCCAGGCAATGCTGCGCAGCGGCTCCGTGCCGATCGAACGAGCGCGTGCCCGCCCCGTCCCCGGCAGCGCGGAGGCTATCTGCATGCTTGACGACGACCACCGCCGACGGTCAGGGAGTTGCGTCCGTGACACGACGCGGCGTCGCCGATTGGCGTTGCAGGAACGAGGAAGGGTCGGCAGTGCGCGTGTTGGCTCAAGGTCGGGGACGCGTCGCCGGGCTCTTCGTCGGCTGCGTGCTGGATGTGCTCGATGGCTCTGGCTGCGTGCGATGCATCACTGCTGCGTGCAGGCGCCGCCGATGCGCGTCCCGCGCACTGAGGCCGCTCGCATCGCGCTCTGGCGCATGGCGTGCGCTCACCGCGTGTGTCCATTGTCTTGGATGGCGTCCGAGATCCAGACCTCACTGATCGCTCTGTGTGCGTCGTGACGCTCCGTCCCGCCGCGTAATATCTGTCGTTTTTAGCGCGCTCGTGCGATGTGGTATTCGTTTAGGTAAGGAAGACGAACCGTTCCGTGCCCGTCTATGGGCCTGCGGTCTCGTAAAACCGGTACCGACCGGCGCGGGACCCTGTAGTTACAGCCATCCAGTGTTTCACCATCTGTCAGCCGCGATGAATTAGTGACTATGACGTCTCACTGCTGAGCGAGAGGTAGCGGGTCCGAATGCCGGATGCGGCAGCCGCATTCCGATGGGGACATATGCAGAATGCAAAAGAAGCAATACCGTGCATGGGGTGGTCAAAATTAATCCGCAGCCCTCCTATACGGTGCCTTTCCATAGCCCAACGTGTGTATACGTTCGAGACGCTAATCCCTGCAATTTAATTTTTAATTATGTTGCCATTTCGGCCTCTTGTTTGAAGGCGAAGTTTTTAACCATAGATTCTGTGAAGCATGCACGATGTTTGCAAGCTGTGAAAAACACTTTAGCGCTGTACTATAGCGCGTCGCATTTCACCTACGCGGCAACGAATAATTTTCGTATTTGACCTCCGAAATATCAATATGTGATGTCGCTTATTGAAAAAAATTACATGTAAAAGATGAAACACATTTTCTTCTTCTTTTTCTTTTTTTTTTTACTCGGTAGGCTTCGTTAGCCAGAGCACACGTGACCATATGTGTTTTCTGGGCACGCCACTATATAGCTGCCAACCAAGTAGTCTTGCCGGCGTGCTATACTGCGCTAGGGTGCTGTTAGTCATTATCTTTAGAATCGCTTAGTCCTTCTTCGACCGATTTGATTTTTTAATGCTGCCGGTTCGTCAAAACTGATGTGTTTATAGCTACCGAAGCGATTGCCGACGTCGCAATAGTGTCAAGAATATCGCTTATCTTTCGACTGACAAGAATTACATATTCAGTGCATTCGCAGTCGCCAATACACGAAGCGAAAGTGGTGAACCGCTGTCACGCGTGGCTTCGTGGGGTCAGCGCTCCCCACCGCGAGTGTAATTAAAGCAGGCGTCACATGTCGATGTGCTCGCGGAGGAACGCTCTTGAAGCGCTGGCGATATCGATCTCCGGTGCACATTCTGCGAGCCGACCGAAGAATATTCGTTACCTTTCTTCAACCCGCGCACGGATAAAGTTGATTTGTTTTCTCGGCGTTTGTATTTTACACGCCGCAAGCCGCTGTCTCTGATCAGTGGCACCGCAGCCACCCTTTCGCATGCGCATTGAATTCAGTAATGTTCATTATCATCTATTTTTCCCCTCCTCCTTACTTCACCGAGAGACGCGCCAGTTAGCTTGTCACCGCTGTATGAGATCTGATCGTCAAGTCAGCTTTCGGGTCTTGGACTCTTGTTAGCTTGCTTTTATTCTGAAAAGACGGCGGCAGTGCACCTTTCAAAGATGAAAAAGAAGAAACAAAAAAGTAAAGAAAGAAAACCTGGTTCAACGAGGTTTCTGGCAATCACGAAGTCTTTGTACCGTTATCATTCTGAGTTGTGCACTCCTATACTTAACAAGGCTCGGCTATACCTCGAACGAGGTTGAGGGTATACAGCATGCAATTGAAGCATGCCTTATTAATTTTTTCCCCCATTCTGCTTCTCAGAATGTGCGTGTCACCATTGATTGGAATGACCTCAAAATTGATCGCTTATTGATTAATTGGTCATGTTTGGGATGATGAATAGCGAGGGAATTTCCACATGGACTCACCCGTTCGTAATTCTGCGAGACCAATAACAATATGCCATTCGCCGCCCCTAGCCTCTCATCTACCTTCTGCAATCCTCGCTTACGCATTCTTCTTTTCTCGTCTCATTTCGTGTGTGCTGCCCAGTAGTGCTCCCCCCTCTCCCTCTCGCCCTAGCTGCACACGCCGTCTTGTCCTTTGATGCATATAAGAGAGGCTCATGGAGGCGAACGGATGACGCATTGCCTTTAAGGAACTCGATCATCCGTGCAATCGATTCGCGACACATGTCTCTCCAGAGCTAGCTGCCCGGAGTACGCGGTACACTTTTCGCGGAAAGTGGCCCCCGCTGTTCACTGCGGCAAATTAACGGGGCAAAAGAAGGCGTGCCGTTGCACGCCCTGTGTTTGCCGACCGCCGCTTTGCCGGCAGGGAAAAAAAAAAAAGGAAAGAAAAGAAAATACGGTAAATAAAAAGACGATATATATAGATTGCTAGGTGGAAAGCGCCGGCTTGGCTCTGTACACGAAACAAGGATGGACCAGCGGCGTTACGGAAAGATTCGCGTAGATTACGGGCGTCGGCGGCGCGGCTGGATTAGCTGGTCCCGAACATGTAACCGGGTGTGCCCTGACGTCATCGTGTGCTGCTGCGGCCGCCGTTGGCAGCGATGCAGAACTTCTTGGGGTCCTTGCAGCGTAGATTTACTTATTTTATGTGCTTGCGCGTGTTATCGTAGTGAGCAGTGCTCGTAAGTTTGGTGATAAGAGGACCGCGGTGTTGCGGGCGCTTTTTTTTTTTTTTTAATAGTACGACTACGTGCTATTTGTGCGATGTCGCCTCCTGATGACGTCCGCGCCAGGCTTTTTTTCCTTCAGAGGCTGCTGAGAATAGATTCGCGAACGCGTGGAGCAACACTCGTGAGCCCGAGAGCGTACCGAGTATGTCTTTATATATAATGATGGCATGTTGCGCGCGTATTCTGTACCTGACCACATTAATATTTACCAAACAGTTTTTCCGTTCTACATTTAATCTATAATGGATTTTTTTTCCACAACCGACAAAGATACTGTGCATGCATTTGACTCTTCGAATGAGAATTTTTGCGTTCGCGGTCGTGTTACTGACTGGGTACGTACTTCGATCAGCCTTCAAATTCGCGAGTTCAGAACACGCGACGAGCCATAGATATCGATTGCCCCTAAAAAATTGGCGTCCACTGTGACCGTGTCGTGACCAGACAGGGTCTTTGTTTCAAACCCTTTCTGACGTCTCAGTCGGTTGTACAATGTTACGTGAACAAATCCGCCGCGTGCATACTTGCGTCAACATGAAGATAAAATCAAAGATTTGCGGATATTTATTTTATTTACATATACGAGAACTCCCGTTGCAGTCATTGACTTTGGGACCCTCGTCTGCATACTATCTGTTACATAATCATTGTTATTGAACGGATAATGAACTGAAGCTGAAGGGGCCGGGTGAAACCAGGCGAAAGCAACAGATATGGGGAAAAAAGTGCGTCACTTGATTCCATATATGTTGTAGCTCCACTTTATCAATCGATTCCGTACGACTGACTGAGGCGAAAGCCGGCACACAGGGTACTTGTAATAGATTCAGTCTCGTTACCTGCTCACCACTTCCAGTCGGCAGCAATATAAATTTTCGATGCAGTTTTTGGCCGAAGGCCCGTATGTACCAGTGGAGGGTGAAAGTGAGGGAACAGCTGCACCGCGAAAGACGTAGCGAGGCCTTGCTGGTTATTTGGTTAACGGGACGCAGTGTACAACGAACAGCTCCGAATTAACCCGGTGTCGTTCCAGCGTGCATCAAAGGCTCGGCACGCGAGTGTCTTCACATTCTGCCCGCGTACGAACGCGGTCGTCAATCGCACCCACGACCTCGTGTTCAGCGCGCACCTTATACCTAGCTACTGAAGCACCGCGCCGGGTGCAAGAGATATCTTTTTTTTTTAAGATTAAATCTGAAGGTGGATAACGTCGCTTCTCTGGGTGTGAAGCTTGAAATATGAAATCACCCGGGAAGAATTAATGCGCAAAGCACCGCCGGCCTGCGCTCAGTGCTACCGGTGCTACCAGGGCCCTTTCTGCCCCATGCAAGGCCAGATTCGAGGCTTCTTTCGACGCGCCGAACAGCTGTGGCACAGCGCAGGCTAAAGTCACTGTCAGACTGATCAGGCGGTCGGTAATGACGACGTAGTTAGTGAATGGCTAACGATTTCAGAGACAGTGCAAGGACGCGTTTCACGTGTGATGGCAGCTGTCCGTGTCACACGCATCCAGACAGGACAGTCAGCAGTTCCCGCCGCCTCCTTTGTCTTGCGTTCGTGTCTGAACGTTCTGGCTATTAGTGTCCTTGGTTATGGCAAGTGGCGATCTCACTCAGCTACGGGTGTACATCAAACATCAACGAACATTAGTGCAGTGGCATTATAGTTAAGTACGTCGAAAGCAGGAACTTATGAGGCGATTTTAAATCGCTTTATTTCATGCGTCTTTCGTTCCCTTTCCTGTTTCAGATAGCAGGCGATGTGGACTTAACATTTTTCTTTAAAGCGGGATTTGCGCAGAGGCATGCTACTTGCGCGCGGGTTGGATGTTTTGTTTTGTTGGCAGATTAATGGTCGTCCTTGGTTGTAGATCCCTCTCCTTAACTACGTGACAGTTTATGTAAGCTTAATTGACTGTCGTTTGCGAGGCCGTGCTCGTCCCCTGTAATTCTACGCTTTTAGAGTGCCAGAGACTCGAGACAAACCCTGAGGCAGTGTTTGTCGTTTTTCTTTCCCTCTATATCGAGACACCCATTTGTTGTCTGCGTACGATAGTCACGGATTGCTTAGCCCTCGGGCTTCGCGTTGCACCACTTCACCTCCTTTCTTCCTTTCTGTTCACCTCTTCTACAGTGAAGCTGAAAAGAACTGAGTTTCGCAGCTCTTTCAGTGCGGCGTGCGTGCGGTGGCGTGCCCGCGGCGTTAAGAGTCCATCAAAGAGCAACCAGCAACGCAGCCTGCGACGGAGTCCCTGATTATCAATCACTGTAAAATAAAGGGTACTTTCCGCATACCTCTTACTAATAGACCACTTCTTAGCGCGGTTTCCTTAGCCAGGAATCCGTAATATTTTTTTTCTCACGTCTCCTTTTACCAGCTTCATGCTGGAGGTCAACTGTGAGTTTGTGTATACGACTGCGGCGCTGAAGGCCTGACGGCGTGCTCAGTATTAGTTGTCAACGAAAGGCAAAATGTTACGAAACAGCTAGAGGACTATAGTTTCTAAACAAGCTATACGAGTGGCCCGGAAGATCCCTTTATGACCAGGGCATCGGTGAGAACGCACTCGCGCGGCCGGAGTCGGTGATGAATTATCGTCGCTAGGAACAACCAGCAAAGAGCTAACTCCCGGTACTTCCAACGATGGCGGCGAGAAATGCGTAGGCATCTTAGCTGTCTTTGATGTATCACTTGTTCAGATTGCAGCATACATCTGTGAAAGATTTTTTAATATATATTAAAAAATATTTCGCAGATGTACGTGGCAATCTGAACAAGTGATACATCAAAGACAGCTAATATGCATACGCGATTATATATATATATATATATATATATATATATATATATATATATATATATCTCCTTAAGCACCACTTCCCTGACGCCTCATCTGTCATGAAGGCCGGTGCTGTGCCTCTTCCGGGTGCTGTTACAAACCTTTCTATGTATTTTATTTTTGCTTGCGTTTACACTTCGATCGATGCTAATAGCAGTAGCAGTTCGGCGAGGCGTTGTGCAGCTGTGATTGCTGTGTGCGTGATAGGCATCCTTCGTACCAGCGCCGCAATTAACGCTGCGGATATACGTGTGTGCTGCCAATGTAAGCACCCCATTTTTCGTCCGCGTTCTTGTTGCTTTCGGCTTTATTGCGCAATCGCTCACACGGAGAGAGATGACAATAGACGCGCGGCGAATGCTGCATGTTTTGTTAAACATCCTTTACCAAGAACTATTTGTATATATTAAAATGATAACTGTCGTATTCCTTTTATAGTGTCTCTGATATTGCCAATTATGTTTTGTGTACGTACGTGCGACCGCTTATCCTACCGACATGGGCAAAAGTCAACCCTTGATAGATTCACTGCTCTATTAACGAAGGGCCCCATGTCGCAAGAAATCTGGTCTTGGACGTAGTTTCACGGAAAACCACGCATACCCATTACGCATACCCAATACGCAGGCGCTCCGCATGGCGCAGAGGAGTTACTGAACTGATTGTATTTCTCAAGGAAAATGGCGTCAGAAAAATCGTAAAGTACGACCTGAACACAACTTACAGACATGATATAGCGTCAGATTGTAATTCGAGTATACTAGAAAACACAATTCTGTTACGCGGAAACAAAAACCCATTTTTCAGCATTTCTGCCATTCATAGAGCGGCGCGGCCCGCTCGTTTCCTTGTTAACAACACCATCCAGAAGGCGCTCGCCTCCGCCCATCCCCAAGAAAGCTGCGATGTCCGGGAAGCGTGACAAGCAGTCAAGGGTCCTTGAATGCTATTGCGTTCCACTCTTGAAGGCGAAGCTTAAGCGTCCTCGAAGTTTTTGAAGCTGTTAACCCAAATGAATGAAATCTGTAAAGATTCACTATAATGTCGCGAGAGGAAAAGGCAAGCAGTCGGTTATTCCAAGAGAACGGTCGTTTACTGTTCCGCTTTTGCAGCAGCTACCACACACACTTCGTCGTCCTTGGCTTCCAGCGTTACTAGCGCGTGGCAATATGATAAATAAAGGCCTGCATTCGCCCGCCCTCTCACCTGCAGACTTCAGTATCGCTTTCACTCGCGTATTTCATACTTCCCCCTTATTACTGTCTCATTCTTTTTCCAGTCTCCTCTGGAGTGCTTTAATCACCGTCCACTTTTCTATACCGAGAAGCATGCGAGCGGTCATTGTATACATGCCGGCAAAAACCTAGCTCCTAATAAATAATAAAAAATCTACGCTCTCTCTCTCTCTCTCTCTCTCTCTCTCTGCGTGTGCGTGTGTGTGTGCGTGTGTGTGTGCGTGTGTGTGTGTGTGTGTGTGTGTGCGTGCGTGTGCGCGTGTGTGCGTGCGTGTGTGCGCGCGCGTGCGCGTGCGTGTTCTTTTCAACAGTAACGCATGCCACCTGCCTGCTTTCGCGCGAATTCCTCGCTCTGCCGTCCGGCAGAGTTCCGCCCTTCTGTCGACCGTCGTGCAAAGCACCGCTACTAGATACTTCTAGTAATAAATAATCTAGTAACGTTGGTGCAAAGCGCATGCAAGAGCCAGCGCGCGCTGACTCAGACGCGTCGCCTTCGCCCCGCCTCGTCGGGAGTTCGGCCGTGGGGCGGCGTCTCCAGAGAGGTGGCGTGTCTTCTCGATGGCGTCACCAGCCTTGTGTATCTGTGTCGGCAGCCTTGCTCGTTAATTCCTCGGCCGCGACTAGCGCGCCGCGCGAGGTTGCTGACCGACATTCTTTCCCTCCGCAGTGTCGCGCGCCGGTTGGCTTCGACTATGCAGCGATGGTCGAGGAGCCGTTTTATACCGCTGTTCACGCCGGGGTATCCGGAAGCGAGCTAGGCCCCCGCCGTCCCTGTTGCATTTACGAACCAGTATCCGCGCGCCTTCGGTCCTGCACTCCTGAATACGTCACAGATAAAAAAAAAAAAATTGGCCTATCACAATTACCTCGTTCAGTTATCCGAGATTTCAGTTATTATTACTCAGACATGTGAAATTTCGCTCATCGCAGCCTCGGGAGGCGAATGAGCTACAGCGAAGGAACCAGCCGATTACTTTTACGTTATACCTTCAAGTGAGAAAGAGAAAATAGAGGAAGGTCAGGGCGAGTAAGCAAACGGTTTAGCAGGTTCCGCCGTGGTTTGCTACCCCAAATTGGGGGAACAACGACACGGGAAGAGAAAGCGTCCGAAAGTGATGCGGACGCACACACGACGGCGTTCACTGCGCATTCGAAGACAGTCGGACAGTCTGTGGTCAAGAATCGCAGGAGAAAAGAAAATGTACGGCGAAGCAGGGGACAGTTTCTGCGAAAGCTTTCTCACCCTTGAGGACGATGACACCGACCGCTGAGTGTATACGTCTACATGTGTACGCTATTTATGGAAGCGGTGTTGGTGGCGAAAACGTTCATTCGGGGGAAACCGGGGGCAACATCTACTGCATGTTGGTCCCGGCGAAAAAAAAAAAAAAAAACTGGGGAGGGGGAGAGGAGGAGGAGTTTAGTTGTTACGATGGTAGCTGTGTACGGGGGCCGATCTGTGGAATCGAGCGATGTGGGGCCACTGTTGTTCGGAGAGAAGCAATTAGGTGCACTCTGCCGGGTGCATGATGCGGGTTTTCACAAGGGCTCACTAGTCGCGGTGCGCCAGTTGCTATGCGGGGCTTGGAACTGGGGGGGGAAAGGATAATTTAGATGATGACGGACACAAGTTCGTACATCCTATCCCTGGAGAGAAGCGCAAACTAAATAAAGCCCATGCAAACTGAAGTCTCTAGTGTAAGGCGTTTCTTAGTGGAGCAACAGCGCAGCTGTAGTGCAGTCAGAGTACGTATATGCGCCTGCGAGCCTCGAACGCAGAAGAGCAAAAACAAGGTGCGCAAGCCGGTGTACACAACAGCTGTGAGCAGTCGGGTCTGCGTAGCGCTGTGCTGCATCAACCCTTCTTTCCCAGTGTGACGTTGTTGCCCCTACTCCGCCACGTTGTTGCGTGCCGATTCGAAAAAGCGAACTTGCGGTTTATTTCCTTTATTCATTCGAAATGATAGTGAAAGACACTCGTGCCGAAAAGATAGTAGTGAAAGGAGGATAGAAGGAACCACAGAGAATGAATGAATGAATGATGTTCCTTTCAACACATCCATTGTGAATGTCAAAACAGAACTGCTATACTCGGAACGAGACGGCATACTTTGTTCGTTTCCTTAAATCAACGTGAAAGGTGCAGTAGCCAGGACGAGCCACACTCGACTGTGATGCGCTGCTGATACACCCTGCGCGGAACGAGTTCAGCTCAGACTCCGCAGTGAAAGGTCTAATTAAAAAGTCGTTTTGGTGCAAATCCATGCGTGATCCTACTTTGCACGTATTACCAGCCTCTAAGTAATAACTGCGATGCGTGGGCCCCTTGTTTTATATCTTCTTTCACTACACATTCTTTATATCTGGTATGCGAACACAGCCGCTGCTCAGCTCCTTTGAGAGAGAGAGAGAGAGAGAGAGAGAGAGAGAGAGAGAGAGAGAGAGAGAGAGAGAAGGAAAGGCAGGGAGGTTAACCAGACTGAGTCCAGTTTGCTACCCTACACGTGGGGAGGGGAATGGGGAGTGAAAGAGAGAGAGAGAGAACTTAAGTGTAGGATGTTTTAGTCGGGCCCTCAAATCTGTTGCCTTCAGGTAGTGAAAAAGCGCTCGAACTGCTTTCCGCGCTAATGAACTGTGAGGCCAGGCTCCCAAGATCTTCGCTTCCGTAAATGACCTGTCATCCAGTCTATTCAAGGCACACTGGAGAGTCTCACGTTGATTATCGAAGCGACAACAGTGGCACAGAAGGTGACTGATGGTCTCTTCACACTTGCACTTAGCGCACATTGGCGAATCCGCCATTCCAATACGATAGCTGTAGGAGTTGGTGAATGCTACTCCTACCCACAGCCGACACAGCAGTGTTGCGTCACGTCGATGCTGCAAGAGAGCTTCGTAGTCTCGCTCGTATCATCACGTTAAGTTACTGGCATACACCACAGAACTCTAAGTGTCGTTTATACAGCCTCGACCCATCACCGAAACTTAAATCAGCTCCTTTGAAACTACGACGCACTATTATGAGGCAGATACTCTCTCTCGCCGTTGTTATACGGGCGCTATAATAAAACAGTAAATGGAATTGTACTGATCCGCGCTTCCCGGCATCGAAATATAGGCTCCTTTCCGAATGGTGACACACACTGACTGTATTTCCGCGACGCTGTATGCCAACGTGCTGATGGCCGCACGCAGCTGCGCAACTGATCACGTTGGCAGAAATTATACCTATAGCTCGGTTTGGCCGAATAGTTCGTGCGGGGAAGATGGCGGCGCGGTCCACATGTTAACGTAATTCCCGCGCGCGCTATATACGCGCGAATATGTTTAGCTAGAGGTACGCTCCCCTTGGGGAGCATGAAGTAACTCTACGTTTGGCAACTTCGTGGCGCCAACTATAGTGGCGGCTTTATTGGGGGAAACAAATATAAGAGGAAGACAGAATGGAATAAACTGGAGCGCGGATCAAATTAGCGCACGTGGCGCAAACTTCGGGAGTATGCTGCCGAAGTTGGCCTCGTGCGTTCAAGAGTACTTATAGGAACCTTCTGAGTAGCCCGTTTTCCATGTGAACAAGTAAGCCGCGCGAGTCTCCAACCGTCATTTCGTTTTGACGTGAGTAATTTCACCTGTTTTTTTCTCCCCCTAACAATTACGTTACCTGACCAGACGATATTCCTTTGAGCTCTCGACTACCGTGTCTATATGGCCGTAGATGTTACCAGCATCAGATTGTGCGGCGCCGCGCAGCATATAGAGGGAGCTGTGTCCATCCCGCCGCGGCTGTCGTGGGAGGCTCGCTATTTGGGCGAAGAGCAGCTGCTTGCGTGACACTACACACCGACCGGGCGCACGCGCGAGCCCAGCACCGCGTGGGCGCTACTTGGGGCACGCTTTTTTCTTTTTTCCTCTCTTTTTTATTTCGCTCAGGCGGAGGTCGCGAGGCGGGGAAGCCCCGCGGTAGGAATGCGTCTCCACAAACGCGGACTCGTTCGTCAAGGCAACGCGGGCCATCCTTGGCGGAGTTTACGCTCTGGCTGGGCAATGAGGAGAGAGGCTATACGAAGGGTTTATTGCGATCAGCGCCATCTTAAACTCCATGCATGAGACAAACGCTGAGTCAGCACGCGTCCTGTTGTTCTCCCCTTTCGTGTCCTTGTTTTAATTGTGCGGTGCTGTTCGAAATGAATCGTTACCGATTAGCCAAATTTGTGATAGGGTTGCTTTCTGGTGATAGACTGAGACCCGCAATGCCTTACTGTGTAGTGAAGGTCGCCCGTGCCCCTGGAAATAGTGTTCCTGTACTTTCCTATTAATTAACGCTTATTTATTTATTTATTTATTTATTTTAAAGCGACATATTTCTTCAGTTCTTCCTCCGGTTTCGCGGTTTGTATGTTTCTGGTAGTTTATGGGAGAAGAGTCAACTTGGGCCACCGCGTACGTGCTCTCTTGACGAGCAGACATGTGGCACTGGAAGTGTGCCCGCACAGACAACTTCGGCACTGCGCATGTGATAACGGTATGCGCCCATTCCTGGCCATGGAATACCCCGTAATGGCTTTGCCAAGGCGGCACAATGGGTATATGTCGCCTTAAGTATATTAAATCGGAGCGGCACCCCATCCGCAGCAGACATGTCCGCGTCGGGCGTGGCTGCTTGATGCGTAGCCACTGCAACGAAGCTGCAGCCGGGCACTATACATACGCGGATAGTGGAGGTTGCCACGGGGTTTCAGCTGGAATGCTGTGATTACAGCAAGACGCGCTCTCTTGCTATCATTTGGCATTGTGGCTGCCAGCGAAATTGCCACTTAGTATGTCTGCCGATGCGCCCATAAGGCAGCGGGATTCAGGGATGGCATGGTGGTATGCAGTATAGGTTACGTGAGAAAGCTCTTGCTGACATTTGCGGTCATCTTCGATGGCTTATGTCGCAATTTTCTTTCTCTTCTCTTCTCCCTCTTGTTGTGTGAAGTAGATTGACCTGACGAAGGGTAGTGCCGTGCGCTCCTTTGTTTTAGCTGTACCGCCGTTTTCGGTCCGCCGTTCGCGCGCTGTCTGTTGTTTATAACCGGTTCACGAGTCCTTCCTCCCTCTTTTTTTTTTTTTCTTTTACGATACAGAGTATAGTGCCGCAAACAGAAGCAGTTCATTTACGCACTGTATCGATGTTCACAGCCTCCTAATTAAATATCGGCACTATGCAGCTACGTGCAAGGGCAACTTGTATCGTGTAAATATGCAGCGTAGTTCACTGTGTACGCATTCGTGCCGAAACTGTGAAGGCACACACGAGAGCCGCGGCTGTACAGCAGTTGGCAGCGTGTGAAGCGCACAAAAAATTTAGAGCGCGTTTGCTCGGCACCAAAGAGGCAGGTGTGTATAATCAATCGGCAAGCACGCGTCGCGTGAGAATGCGACATGGTGTGCGGCAGAATAGCCCCTTTCTGGAACGAGTCGTGCTTCGATGCACATGTTTGTCCACTTGCGTGCTTTGCGTGCTTTGCGTGCGCCGTGCCTTTTTCATCGTCCACTTGCAATGTGGCGTGCGTCGCTGTATCTCGCTCGGCGCCGGACGATACACGCTCTACCAAAGCAGGCGGCCTCATGCGTCGAGCTGCGTTTGACGTCATACCCGTTGGAACCTGATTAGGCCTAACTAACCACGAGAACGACGTGTTTCTCCTCTATAGCCCGTTGGCTTTCTGCGAGGTCTCGGCGGTGATATATATGTATGTGTACATGGCACCGTATATTTCTGGACTGCATTCGTGGCCTCATCCCTAATCTTTTCCGTCTGTCTATATATAAATCGCTCGCAGAGATTTTATCTTCGCTTATAGACAACATCTGACTGAGGGATTCTGATTTGTGGCGCGCAGTCGAAAACGTCTCAAGGTTAGGTCTATAAATTTGAGTGTGGAAACCGTGGGGGCGGTCAGAAAATGTAACTATTATTGTTTCGGTTATTGCCTTCTAGTGCAATAAGGTGAAACTCCAGTAGCCATGCATGAATCTTCACAGTATAACTGAGTACGTTATCTTTAGAAACGTCCCCCCGACTTAGTATGAAAGGTACCGCTCGCCGAAGCAGCTTTCTTAAAATAATCGGACTGTAAGAAATACATTTCGCGAAATACTGGTAACGATGTCATACGGTTTAAATTGGGGGTGAGGTTTTAATCACCAGCGTCATGCTTGTTTGCGTGCGCGCGTGCGTTCGGCGAGTGACGCTGATCTGGCGCAGGTGAAGCCAGCGGAAGTGCGGCGCCTTGTCCCGGAAGCAGCGCGTATCCTGCACTTAGCTATATTGCGTGCGGTCAGATAATATTGCTGCCGTAACATCTTTTTCTTTGGGGGTTACCGCGTTTTAGGGGTTGCTGTCTCCGTTCATGTCCGGTAAGAACGTATACAATAATGCGAACACGTATGCGATCGTTATTTTAACGCGATAGCGTTAAGGAGCTCGTGTCGCAGAAAAGCCGGTGTCGTCGGTGTCGGCGTCCGCGGCGTTGGCCGTGAGTGATAAATCACGGCAGGCACTTCATAAATAAAAAGCAACTTCCAAGATGGGCTGGGTGGGAATCGAACCAGGGTCTCCGGAGTGTGAGACGGAGACGTTACCACTGAGCCACGAGTTCGATGCTTCAAAGCGGTACAAAAGCGCCTCTAGTGAACGCGGTGTTGCCTTAGAAACGAGCTGTTTCTAAGGCTCAGGCGTGCGTCGCTTGCTCAGGCGCACATTTCGTTGTCGCGCCGAACGCTTCGTTGCTCGACGCTCACCGCGTCCGATGCGGGGCGCGTAGTCGCTGCGCCGTAGCCCATTGTCTTACACCCCTTGGCGGGTCGACGGGAACGCTGTCGCGTTCCACTCTTGAAGGCGAAGCTTAAGCGTCCTCCAATTTTTTTTCTTAAAGCGTTTTTCTCAGTCACCGGCGTTTACCGCGCGCCACCCATCTTAGCGACGCTCTCGGCGCGCTGTAATGGAAAATTTTGGACGTCTTCCCAAAAATTTGGAGGACGCTTAAGCTTCGCCTTTAAGAGTCGAACGCCATAGCGGTCAAATACCCCTTACTACTTTTCATGCTTCCCGGCAGCTGCAGCTTTTGTAACCGTAACTACCGGGAAACGCTGGCTGCGAACGCTATATATGCACGAAGACAAGATTTGTGGTAGAAACGCGTCCTCTTGCGTGGGTCGATCTCCTGTTATTGTTTCGCACATTTAATGTACCACTCTGAGAAGAGCTAACAAAAAGGACATGCGCTGCCGGTGTTTTTTATGCGAAGCATATTAACGTAGGTTTCGGGCCTTCGCGCGACGCCCGGCGGTGGCCACCATTGACCCTGAAGTGGGGTCACGTGACATGACGTCACGTGATGCCGTCACACCGGCTGCAGATGGGGCCTCATATCGCGCCGTCGGTCGCCTCCCGGCGGTGGCCACCATTGACCCTGAAGTGAGATCACATGATGTGACGTCACGTGATGACGTCACACCGGCTGCAGATGGGGCCTCATATCGCGCCGTCGGAAGTCGCCCGGCGGAGGCCTCCACGCTTCGGTTCGCGCCGTCGCGCGCGACGCGGCGGCGGCGCCACCATCGCTGCATCACGTGATATGTGACGTCACGCCAGGGATGAAGCGGCGCGCGCCCGCCGTCGCGTCAGTCTCTGTGCCCGCAACCGCGCCAGCGTCTTTGCGCCGGGCGTGTATGCGGTCAAGATGCCTCCAAACGCTAAGGATACGCTAAGGTTAAGCCCAGTGGATGCGAAGCATCCACTGGGCTTAACCTTGATAAGCCTCCAATTTTTTATTTCTTCTAATTACATTTCTTTGTGGGCTGCCGTTTCTCAATATTCCGAGGAATAACTTTGTAATGAATTAAAGACAAGGTGTGAGCAACTTTGGTGGTAAAGGAGTGGTTGGGTATGCGTGGTTCAGAATTCTGTGCGAAATTCTTAATGCCGAAACTACGTCCGACGCGGGTAGCCGACGCCGGATTTTCTGCGACGCGGGCTCCTTAACGCTGTCGCGTCGAAAGACTTCACCTGCCTTCTTCAGTAGCTTATACGGCACAACAGGGAGGTATTTCGGAGGAAGAAACGAAGGAATTTCGTACTGCCGCGCACATGAAGTGCTGTTGCAAATTGAGTCGCGGAGCGCCAACTTCCGGGACAAGGCTGGCTTGAGTCGAGGGCGCTCGATGCGATCGGTGGTGAGCGCCGCCCTTTGCGCCGTCGACGCGCAAGGCTTCCTCTCCGACCGGTACCGAAAGGCCCCTACGACGCGTTCTTACTAATTACTACACCGGCGAAGTCGCTCTCGCTTTTCTTGTTTTTCTCTAGGCCGGCGCTGTCCCCCGAGGGTTGCTTCCGGCGCTGATATGTATACCGCTTGGCTGGCGTGCGAGTCCGTAGAGTGCGCGGTAGCCCGAGATAGATGGTTGCAACTCCATTGGCATGCGCCGGGTGGCGCGCTCTTTTGTCTGCGTCCGCTCTTGTAGACGCTTGTCTCCGATCCCTTGCTTCCTTGTGCGTTAGGAGTTGGTCCTGTTTTCGTAAACGGCGTCCCTTCTTTGCGCTGAACGCCTTTTGCGCTCTTGAATCCTTTCTTCCTTTTAGGTGGACTCTCGCTGGTGGCCGGTAAAAGGGGGAGGCTGGCGGGGGCGCAACATGTGCATGCACACGCGTGCGTGCCTATGTGTGTAGTGGGGAACAGTGAGCCATAAATAATTAAGAAGCACGTGGGTAATTTAGTCGTGTTGTGATGCTTTAAAGAGGCCGTCTTGGATCTTGTTATTTAACTTTTTTTTTTTTTGGCGGGGAGGGGCGACATATAGGTACCTTTTCTCGTTCTCATATTTTTTTTTTCCTTTTTCCCCCTTCTTTTTCACCGCAGCACAAGTGTTCGACGTTAGTTGTTTCTCTTTATACACATTTCATTTCCTTATCGCTGCCGTCGGCCGAGGCGTACGTATATGTAGCTGTCGCGTCGTTTTTCTCTATATCGAATTTTGTTATACTTCCCTGTTGGTCGCGAGCTTCGCGCTAACCTTTGCTACTTTTCTTTTTGTTTTTGCATTTTATGTGATGCAGTGTTGCAGCTGCACTCTCTTTCGGCGTCACTGTGTGTGGTACCGCGTGATGCCATTGCGTATGTATGTATGTACGGCGGCGGTTCTTCCTGCTGATTGGTGCTTGCTCGGCTTCAGGTGGCCTCCATTTGCACAGACGACCCGCCCACTTCACGACAAAGCTCAAAAGAAAGTAAACCGTGGAAGACATTAGGGCCGTACATCCAGTGAATCCGTTCTTTCCTGATAGCTGCAAACGTAAGACACCGCTGTATGGTGGCCTTGTGGTTAAAGGAAAACGTTAATTCGGTTTTCCAAAACACTGCTTTCACAAAACTTTCGTCGCATTTCTTCGGCACAAAGAGATTAGTCATTTGCGGAGAGGACGAACACCGAACTTGCCTCGAATTTAGCGCCCGAATCGCGCAACTAGTGGATCGGTTGTGACGTCACGGAGTGTACGCTTTCGTGCATTTGTAACCTTATTATGCAGAAAAAAGTCTGCGAAAAGCGCCCGCGGTTAGCTCCTTTTATTATGTTTTACAATACGGTGTCACCGTTTTAGTTCTAATTTGAACCACTACCTCGCCATTAGCAGATGCTTTCGAAATTTGTGACGTCTGAAGAAGCTGGCGCTGAGATTTCAAGGTGACGTCGCAAGCTGGCGCGTTTCAGCTCACGCGTCTTTTCTGGCCCCGAGTCAGTCTGGCTTTGGCTTCATTTGCTCTTTAATGCATACATTTAACTCTTTGTCAGTGGCTATGGCATTCTGCTGCTTAGTCCGCTGTAGGTCGTGAGTTCGATTGCCGACCACGGCGGCGCCGCACTTGAATAGGTCGACAATGCCGACGGGTGCGGGAAGTTCAATGTGGCGTCGCCACCTGCCTGTCGTTTTGAGTTCTTTTTTATTGCGTTTTCGTGCGTTTTTTTTTTTGCATATCATGTCTCGACCCACAGTAAGAGTGGTTTCTCAGTATTTTAGAAGCGTAATCTTTCTCGAGTTGAGGATCTTCGGTGAGCACGGGCTACGGTGGTCCTTGCACTTACCGTCGCCTGGGTCTGAGAGGTCCAACACCTGAAGACCCCGCCGTGAACTATCCAAAGTTCGTTGCTCCAGCTTCTACAGCGGACATGAACCACCAGTTGTGGTTATGCCCAGGAATGAAGGCTATACCGAGCAAAGGTTATTGGAGCTATACCAAGCTACGAACGGATCGAACAGACAGCTTTAAGCGTCGGCTCATGAACCACGCGACGAGTTCTAAGTCACTATACTGCTATTTCTGTATGAGGAGGACCTCCACATTTTTATTTAAGTAACCATCTGTGTCGCAGAAGAGGCTTTTCAGAGAGAGAGAGAGAGGTGCTATTTACTACTACAGTTCAACGTTATTTCACAGCGAAGCTGCATATCAATAGGAAATTTCCGTCGTCCACGAACAAACCGCGAACCAGCTCGTTGGTTCTTGTTCTTGTTCCCTTAGGGAAATGCGCGCAACCCACTCTGGGGAATCGGCCATGAATCGGGCGGTGAAGGAACTGTTAGCATCTTTTTTTTTTTTTTTTTTAGTAAGGGTGAAATGAAATAAATATCATGCAAATGTGATTTAAAAGAGAGTTTTAGAATAGGGGCCCCAAACGTTTTGAGGCCCCAAAGAAATAGCGTCGAAGCCACTGCTCATGCGCAAGACGCAAACTCCGTTTGGGTTTTGCGTTGGGAACGCTATTTCACCGATTTAGCGGGAGCCCAAATAGCGGCCCCAAAAGCTTTGCGTCGGCAAACATGGCGGCACCCATCGAAGCGACGGCTCTAGCCTAGCACAAAATTCGGTTCGATTCGCGGTAACGCGTGAAGTTCGCAAGCTAGAAGAAGTGATTGCGGTTATCGCTTTCTCTCAACTAGCGTGTGTTATGAAGATTGACTCATTAGACACCGCTGATTTTGAATTCGATTGCGGATTTTATGGCTCGTAGGCCTAACGCGGATAAGCTTGGCTGGTGAAGGCTAGTAAAGTTGGTTTGCTCAAAACTAACCGCAACTAATTGTTTGCTGCTTACAGAATAACCTCTAAATTGTAATTAAACGCGAATACACGCAAGTCAAAATTATTATTCCTATCATAAAATGGTATATTTTATTTAGTTATTTCTAATAGCTTTCCTTTGACGCCGTATTGGCGCTGTCAGCGCAAAACGCTATCCGCAAACGTAAAACCCTATTCTAAAGCTCTTCACTCCTACGTGCCCCAACGCTAACAGCCGAAAAGCTCTTTGGGGCCCCAAACTATTGGGGCCCCAATTCTAAAACTCCCTAAAGTGTCTACTGCTACAGGCATGAATAGTCATTTATCCAAACATATTGCGAATTTTGTGAGCATAATAAGTATTTAGAAGAATTCTAACATGCGTTGGTGTCACTGCTCACGCGTTTGTCGTCGTCGTCTGCTTGCACAGCCGTTGCCGCTCATCATTCCAGCGTAGAATTTCGTTTCTCATCTGTCGTCGTAATGGGGAGGTCGCGTTAAACATTTTTAACGCGATTTAAGGGCCTCGTGTCGCAAAAAAATCCGGCGTCCCGCATCCAGCGTCGACCGTTATTCTACGGAATGTAATTCCGAATCACACGTACCCAACCACTCTTCTGTCACCGGATTCGCTCACACCTTGTCTTTCATTCTTTACAAAGTTATTCGTCGGAATTTTGAGAATGACAGCCCAACAAATGTCCAGAGAAAAGAAAGCACCGACAGCGCATGTATAGCTTTTATGTTGGATCTTCTCAGACTGAAGTGTTAAAAATGCGAAACAGTAAAAGGAGATCGACCAACGTAAGAGGCCGAGTTGCCGCCAGAAAGGTCGCCTTCGTGCATAGCGCTTGCCGCCAGCTTTTCCCGGTAAACATTTTAAAGCTGCAGTTGCCGGGGAGCGTGAAAAGCAGTCAGGGATCTTTGAATGCTATCGCGTTCCACTTTTTAAAGGCGAAGCTCAAGCGTCCTCCAATTTTTCTTAAGTTTATTTACGGTGGTATGAACCATTGCTTAAGGGGTATGAACAATTCATTGTCTTACGCGACGGACGCATCTAATAACAGAGGTGATACGAGAATGTGTGTGCATACCTATCGTCATTGTGACCACCGATCAGGACAAATAACATGTTCGTACCTTTGTTCAAAACTCAGTGTCACCTCTGTGTCGTCTGCTAAACAGTTTCGCTGGCTTATGGAATGGCTTATGACTTGTCTTTTTCTCCTTGGTGACTATTTAATATGTTCGAGAAGGTCCTTTCACTTAACTTTATCCGAGCGAGGCGAGATGTTCGCCGATCCTCCGCAACGCGTGCCTCGATTGGGGTATGTACCGTAACGTGGGGCAACGGTGTGCGGAACAGCGAGGCACCGCGCGTTGTGTGCAGTTCGACGTCTCTGCATGCTAATTAAGTGTAGCGCCGTGTGAATACCGAATGAGGGATTCGGCGGCTTCTGGTTGCGTAGTCGGCGCTGACTCATTTCCTCAACGTGACTTCGATCTTTTTTTCTTTAATCAGAAAGATAAAAAAGAAGTCATGCCTGCGTGCATGTGCTCGATCGGTGCTTCGATTACAGCCGTCGCTAAACGTAAAGTCTTCTCGGCCTCCCACGTCGTTTAGATAACGTCGGCTATTGCGATAAATGTCAGCTGTTGAGCACGTGCCTGCCTCGCGGTCTCTTTGCGTCATGGAAAAAGCTGAGCGATCAAACAAAGTGGAATAAAACTGTTTTCGTTTACCATGTTCATATGTTATATCCATTCGAATGACCATCACTTCGGAACCGAGGAATATTTTTATGATTAATTTTCTTTTCCCCGTTAAATCATTTTCATCACAAAACCAGTCTGGATTAATAAAAAGATGTCACATTGTGTTTCTTAGCTAGTAGAATACGTAAAGCGGTTAATACAGAAAAATGCGCAGGGGTGGATGTATTTTAACACTTCTTGTAACCTCTCTCTCTCTCTCTCTCTTGCGTTTAGCGATTGGGATTGTTTGTACGCCAGTTAAACACTCACACAAGGAAGGGACAGTGTTTTTTTCGAATGTATTCACCTCAGCCTTACGTGGTGTGTTTAAGCTCAATATGCAGTTAATGTTCAATGACATATGCATAAGGGGGATCGACGAGCTTGATCATTTTGTTGTTGACAACTATGTGAAGCATTTACAACCATAGGAGTATGCATATGTTTAAGATGTTCGTCACGTTTCTATACTATCTTCTCATGCAATTTTTACGCTGTAGTTTCGCAGTTTCTTTTTTTTTTTTGTAATTCCTCAGTGAAGCTAACAAAATCTGGCAAGAACGAGAACAACGACAACGGAAGCATTTCTCAAATATATGTATTAAAGAACAACAACACTGGTATTGTTGCTGTTGTTGCGGCTGCTGCTGCTGCTGCTGTTGTTGTTACGCACTCACACCAGAGGGCACGGTTTGACCTTCAGGGAGCCTGGTGCAGCTTGAAGCTTGGTTTTATAATGTCCACCTTCGTCACCTTTAAGCACTGCCGCCGTACACGCAGCCTTTAGCTTACGCCATAATCTGTACCTAACTTGATTTCACCGCACTCCGGGGGGGGGGGGGGGGGCAGGAACCCAATGTGAAATGCTACAGCGCAGGTTATTTAAAAATGTATGTTGCCCCCTTCTCGTCAAAGTAAAAAAGAAAAGAAAAGAAACTCATATGCAATCTAATTAAGACGCGTCTAAGCGAGCTGTAAAACCCCGAATGCGCTGACATCGGCAATGAATTAATCTCGACTATGGTGTACACTGTTCAATCGTTATATCGAGTTACGCACGATTAACGCTCGCCATAGGCGTCTAATTATGTTAAACAAGCGCTGGAACCTATTTTACAAGTTATAAAAACGCTACCAGATGCTTTCGCAGATAAAGAGAGAGATCGCACTTTGCAATCGTGAAGCTTTTTATGATAAAGTTGTGTTGAACTGCTGAACCTGCCGCCATATCGACGTTACCGTGGTGTAGTGATGCAGAGCAATGATTGCTGACATCGTTTATGAATTAGGCTGGGTATTATGACGTTGCTTATAAACGAAGAAGGAAACTAGTCCAAACGAGAGTGCTGTGCGCGTTTCTTCTGATATCACTCGCGCGCGGCGACAGCAACGATTACAGTGACGGAGCGAGCCATTCTGTACCGCGACGTCATACGGCATCTATCTCCTCGGTCCTGGCTATCGAATCCGGTTCGTAGAAGCAAGTACTGTAGCAAAGTATCTAGGGAGCTCCGGTGCTTGCCAGTATATTTTCCGATGTTTAAGGTTGCCTGCGTAACCAGCAAGCAGAACGAAGAGCTAGAACAGCTGCATCAGTAGTCGCTATGAACATTGAGGTAGCCGAACAGGTCGCCACAGCCATGGCCGTACGGACCTGCCGATGGCACGCGCCGGTCATCGTCGTCACAGACTCTCAGGCAGCCTGTCGCCATTTTCGGGCTGGAAGAATGAACAAGAACGCAGTCAATATCATCAAGAACCAAGACATCCCTGAAACGTACATTGTCTGGACCCCGGAACGCGAATCCTTGGTGGGAAGCCAAGCGGCTCACGCCGCCGCCCGAGAACGTGTACGCCTGGCAACCCCACCAGGACATTGTCTGCCGTCAGACGAAGACTAAATGGTACAAAGAAAATACTACAACATTCTAGAATATTACAGGAAGAAAAGGAGGGAATATCCGCCATCAGACATCCAGCTTAACAGAGAAGAAGCCGTCATATACTACGCCGACTTCAGATGGGCAAGTATACCACCACGGCACTCTGCTACACGCGATGCACCCGTCGCAATTTATGAGAGACTGCCAACTCTGCAATGCGCCAAACACCCTTTACCACGTGATCTGGGAATGCAAAAAGAACCTGCGGCCAACGCCTATCCAAGCACCGACAGAAGATCAGTGGGAGGCACAGCTGACAAGCTCAAAACCTGAGCGCCAACTACGGCACGGTGAACAGGTCCAGAATATATTAGCACAGGGCCACGGCCACCTGGAATAGGGTGGCCGCCCACCTTTGAGGGCATCAACATTTTGGTCTCCTAAATGGTTTATTCACTCACTTAAGCGCTTGCACCATTATATTACACGTTATTGCGCGTTATTATATTGTCACGTGGTGGTGACGTTGAAGAACACAGTAGCAATACTGTGAAAGACAAAACTAACTTTTATTGGGTGAATCTGTGCCCACAAAAACAGGCTACACTTATATAGCACAACAATAGCGGCGAACATGGTCGGCGGTGGTCGAAAATCTCATCAACGGGTCAAGCGCAAGAAAAATGTGACAAAAAATGCAAAAAAAAAATGTGACAAATCGGAAATGTTCTGTCAGTATTCCTGTAAAAAAAATGATGGCGTTTTACATGGCAAAGCAAGTCACGCACTATGAGAGTTGCTGCATCATATACGCAGCAGCTCCCGATTAAGTTGAGTTGGGTTCTTTACCGTGCCCCAAAGCACGCAGTGCACTAACGATTGATATTTTAAACGACGTTTTCCTTCCCTCAATTGTGCCCACTTATAGCGCGGGCGCAGGGGGCTGCTGTCTTGCTGATTATGCAACAGCTGTGGCCACTGCGGGCATGTGCACGGCACTGGGTGTGCGAACAGCCTTGGCACCTCGTGCAGAATGTGTGTGCGCTACTGGGTAGCTGGGTGCCCGCATAGACCAGCAGAACGAGAGGCAATAGGAAGTGAAGTAGTCGGCAGCAGAAGCAGCCGAGTGTGGAAAAAAGAAGTAAAGGAAACAAAATGAGGATCAGGACGTGCACTTAGCCACCAGCGTTGAACTCCAGAACGTTCAAGGTGAATTCAGCAACAGAAAATTGAATAATCTTGGATAGCAGAGAAGTGGAAAAGATGTCGGTAACAGAAGCAGGCGAGTGTGAAGGGAAAAAAAAAGGAGCACAGAAAACGGGACCAAAGCGTGCATTGAGCGAGGAGCGTGGGTCACGCAGAAATGTAAAAAAAAAAAAAGGAGTAGTAAAGACGTCCCGGTAAACATCAAAGAAGGTTTACTTATCACTGATTCCCACGCATGCGTGGCATATCCGCCGACTTTTTCAATTCATTTCTCCCTCATCGGAATACCGTCGGGAAACGACTCCGCGACCTCCATGCTCCGCAACAAAGCTCTGTCGTAGACGTGCACTGAGCTATCGTGGCGTTACACAGCCCGCAGGTTACGTCACAGCATTGGAAAGCGCGCGCGCTAACCGCCTGCTATCTTCGGAACGTTAATGGCGCGCAGCCGTGAGGTCATTAACGTGCCCGAACAGGGCGAGCGGCTGGCACCGTTCTCTGGCGACCCGTGGGTCTCGCACGGAGCGCCCTGTTCGCCTGTGCACCATCATGTGGGCACGCGATTGGCTTGGAAAAGGAGCCTCGCATGCATATAGTGCTATGTGTATATATATATATATATATATATATCTATACGCTAGGGTCTATATTTAGGGACTTCGGTCTGAAGACGCGCGTCCTCGCGCGTACGTACCTCGCGTGCAATCTTCGTGCGATGCCTGTGTACGTGCACGTGGCCCGCTCACTTCAAGCTCACTTTCACCGCGCGGTTTCGCTGCTTCCCCTTCGGCCGAAAAACGTGCCCTCGAATGCGCCGTTATTCGAGCGTAGAAAAGGACAGCCACCGCGCGCGCATGCAAATGCACGGCCCATTCAAATCGGGCTGCAGCGCGCGCGTGCGCGTGCCCTCCGCGAGACTTTTTGCTTAGATATGTATATAAGTTATACCCTTGACTAAACTAACCCGTGTGTACGGGTTTTTGTTTATAGACTTCGCGTCTCTTTATGTCCGTGACTGTTTTCTTCTTTTTTTCTTTTTGCTCTCCTATGCCTAGCTCCCGTTCAACCTCTAGAAGCAAATATGCGACTAAACACGCGTCTCTTGGCTCGCCCTGCTGTGTGTATACGTGCGTATATAAGCCGTTTGATTTTTAGGGGGCTTGTTAGTTTGAGAATAGCTGCGTGCCTTTCGCCACCTGGCGTCGGATGACCCACATGGAGGTTATTGTCGTGTCGCTGCCTCTCGAGGCATGTCTGTTTTATGTGGTTGTAAGGCTTATACTGGCGTACTGCGCGGACGCCGGTGTAAATCTACGGCGATTGGCGTCAGTGGACGTTTATCTGCCGGGGTACTGTACGGTGTCCGTCTCCGCTTAATTGCTCTGTTGGCAATCCTCGTAAAAAAAAAACTGTGCGCGTTGCCCTGCATGTATTCGTTTCACGGTCCGTCGCTTGTATATTTCGCGGATGCGCCCCGCTCGCGGCAGTAACAGGTGGCGCGAGATCGTTGTGGCATTTAAGTCTCGTTGTATGCAACACCGCTCCTCCCTCATGCGCAACGCGGTGACCTGTCCATTAACGGGTTGTTAGGCGGGTACCCGTTGATTGTTTTTTTTCTTTTCTTTTACGTTTTTCGGGCTGGATCACCATTTTAGTAACAATCACCACCTTCAGAAAGAACCTTGCGACAAACCTATAGTTGTCGACGGTCGAAGCTGCATTTCGTCTACGCCCTGCACGTAAGTACTTGCCATATTGTCGCACTGATGTAGCGTCGTGGTTATTATTATCGTGACACAATTATCAGCGCTGGAAAAGAGTCATCCAGGGGCTTTTATTGTCTCGCGCTGAGCGGGCCGGTCAAACATCTCTTCCCTCCCTTTCGATCCTCAGCCCTGGGTAGCCAACCGGCCTCGGTCCTTGGGCGGCTTGCGTGAACATTTAGCGAGGAAAATAATAACGAATTTAAGAACGCCTTATTAAATGTTTCATAGACAACGCCTAGTGCGCACAAGAACGCGTTCTTCGATTAGTTATTATTTTAGTTATTAAATGTCCGTGCAAGCCGTCCCTGGTTAGCATCCCTGCCTTTCATTTATCCTTCCCATCTCTCATCTTGAGTTAGTCCCCTGTTTAACCGCCCGCATTAACCACGGGTTATATGTTGAAATATATGTTGAAATACGTTATATATGAAGCATGTTGAAATCCGCGCATTCGTGTATGTAGCGTATGAGTAATATCGTTTTGTCTCATCTTGAGTTAGCCCCCGTTTAACCGCCCGCGTTAACCACGGGTTATGTGTTGAAATATGTTGAAATATATGTTGAAATACGTTATATATGAAGCATGTTGAAATCCGCGCATTCATGTATGTAGCGTATGAGTAATATCGTTTTGCCTGTTGTGATAACGACGGTCTCATGTTTATGCGAGCCTCCACATGTTGAAAGGACGGACAAAAACGCTTTCTTCCACGTTCCTGTCAATGACCAAACACGTACTCCTCGTACAATTGGCATAGAATAGCAACAAAGTGAGATGACATACGCTTGATCCATAAAAGGTACAGCAAGTGCTAAACATCTGAGCCTGCAAGATTGCAGGTCTTCTCCCAGGTATACATAATATTATTCGTTTTCTTCTTTTTTTGTGTGTGTACGGATATTCATTGTCAATACGATTCGAACAGTCTTTGTTATCTACGAATGCCAAGGCTGCTTAACGTGTCCTTTGTTGATAAAACGGATATAGTTATGAGTTCACCGGACCACTGCCATTAAGGACTATACACGTCAACAATCATCGTTGTGCTGATGCACCGGTTCCGGAGATAACGTGCGAATTGGTGATTTTTGCACATAATCCAGCTTTCTTTTATGTATAGTCAAGGGACTTCACTCGTGGAGGCAGTCTGCAGATCTGTTGCCGCATTTTATGCGAAACAGGCGGCCCGCCATCATATTTGTGGCGCTGAGAGTGATGTACTTTGTTATTTCAGTATACGGCTTTGAAATATACGGGAGTCCATTCGATATTCGTAGTTTCTCCTCGGCAATTTGTATTCGATTCGACAGTTCCACACTTCGAACACCCCTATTCTTCTCTCTCTCAGAACTGGCATCGCTTTTGATTTTGTTAGCGTTCGAGGCTGTAGTGCATCGCGAATGTGGTCATTTTCGACAAGGGCACCCTTCCGATCGCGTGCGCCCGCCTCTGGCACCGACCCACCGCGAAACCGGTTCCGTTAGCCAGCCGCAACCACGTGACCCCGCTTCTTGTCCTTTCGTCGTCGAGCGAAGATTGCACGCACAGCCGCCTGTCTCTCGGAGCGCCGGCTCGCATCCAGTGCGTTCGTTCGCGACCTTGCGCAAGGTCATGTAAGCGCGGTGGCATTTATGCTGTCCGCGCCGTGAGCCGAAGTGGGCGAAGATCGACCTCCGATCTCCTTGTCTTGTTGTGTCTCGCGCTCCGCTTCGTGTCACGTACGGCGGGGACACCGCCGTGTGTACGTGAAGGTGAAATGCATGTCTTGGCTCGCGCCGGCGGCCGTCGGCGCTGCTTTAATGGCGCCCAGTGCGCGCCCTCTCTCGCATGAGCTGTCTCCGAGAAGGGCGTCCGAATATACTGTATATGCGTGGCTGCTGTCGCATCGCCTCGGTGGCATTCTCCGTAAGCTGACCAGCGGCTTCGTTCGCGGAACTCTGCTCGTTTGTTTGCGTGCGAACCGTTTCTCATCGACCGACCGTTTTCACTTATGATAGTTGGCACGATTGGCTAGCATCTTGCGCTGACATCTTGTCTATTAAAGTGCTTTGTGAGTGCGGAGCGTTAATCGCCACGGTGCTGCAGGGAGCGCACAGAGGTGTTGCGGTGGTAGGGGCGCTGGAACTGTAGACAACAAGTGGGGAGAAGAGCATTGAAAAGGAAGATTTTACTGCCCAATGTTGCGTGCAGTAACTTAGCTCTTTTATCTGGTTCGATGTTCGTCTTTAGTTCTTTCATTGCATGTAGAGCGGATAGGTCAGGTTCTTGTTTCCGAGTGAAACATTACTGTTTGGTTAGCACTCTGAGAGATCAAACATTAAGGAAAGACAAGATAAATTAAGCAGTGTTTATATGCAGTCGTTTTGCATACGTGCGTGCCCGCGCGTTCCATAGTCGAAAATTTTGCGACAGCAGCTTTCCTTTGGGCCTTCCTTCGCTGGGCAGTGCGTGAAAGGTGCCCCGGTTGAGCTAATTGTGCGACATTAGACAGAACGTGCAAGCTTTGCACGCTGACTCCTTCTCGCTGCACAGTGTAATCCGCGGTTGTAAGTCGCGCCCTAACACTAAAGTGCAAGCGTGCGTCAGCGATCACGTCTCGCGGCACTCTCGCCTTCATTTGCATTGCGCGTGCGAGAACGAAGCGTGCGGCGACCGCGCGGATGAGGTCAGAGGTCGCAGCGAAACTGAAGCACGCGCAGCACGCAAGTTCGGGGCCGAAAGATTTAGTGCGCTCGCAATCGCCTTCAAGTGAATGCGCTTTCGCGAACGAGGAAACGGAAGGCGGCCACCGTGTGTTTGTGTGTGTGTCTGCGTTCGCGCCAGCTTTTGTTCCGTCGTTCTTTGATCCTCTCCTCGTGGGCATCGTGTTCGCTACTGGCCAGTCTAGGTGGTTCTGCACTGGCGCGGCTGCTGTTGACCGTGTGGCCTCGTGAGCACGTGCCCGTGGATGTTTTGTTCTTAACGCGCGGCCAGCACGATTTGGCCGCAGTCGTTGAAGCATACATGCTTCGCACGCGCCAGAGCCAGGGAAGAGGGACAACACAGATCGTCCGGTCTCGAGCACGCTTTCCCAGCCTTCCCACGCGGTTTTCTGTGCGTTCCCGCCGAGCATTGCGAGGCGAGCCACGTGTATCGGCGAGCTAATGGACTTTTTTTTTTTTCTCTCTCTCTCTCCCGCATCTCGAGGAGAGGCGCGGCCTTCGCAGCTTCCGCGAATGCGACGATAGGGGGCACTCTCGCGGTTGTCTGGAAACATGTCCGGCAATAGAGATTAGTAAGAGGCGATTGGAAGATTGGTGGAAGAAAAGTAGGGAAACGACAAAAAACGGAGACGTACAAAAGCAAAGTTCACAATAGGGGGGTCAGAAAGTTTGGTTGTGGGAGTTCGTAGTGCTTTTTTTTTTTTTAACCTAGGTAGGACATTAGGCAGTATAATAGCAAGAGCTTGGTGGCGCAACCCACCGCCCCGTTCCAAAGGGGACGCTCATAACATCCATCCATCCAACCATCCATCCATCCGTCCGTCCGTCCGTGCATTCATCCACCATCCATCCATCCATCCATCCATCCATCCGGAGTAAAGGAAGCTCTTTACTCCTCTTTTAGCCCGCTTCATCTACCCTACGGCGTCGTATCTTATTTAGTATCGAACACGTTAGTAAGGTCGCCTCAAACCCACACGTGTGCCGTTCTATTCTAAAACTTTCTTCGCTGAGATACGAGCGTCAATACCCGACCTATGGCAAGCGCTGTATAAGTGAGCCTATGCGTCTTGTGCACAGCGTATACCGCCATGCTGTAATCTCCGAACGTATTTATTGTCATTCCAGATTGTCACTTATTAACACGATATGATGTTGAGATTAGGTGTCGCCTGGCTTTACCACGTACTGATGGAGCGATACTGCGAGCTGTCGAGGGAGAGATTTGTAGGCGCTTGTTTCGAGCGGAGGGAGATAATTAAAGGTTTGCACGCCGCGTCGTGATGTGGAGTTCAAGGCTTACACGTGCCAGTACCGACGATCTGGAAAACCTTTCCTTAAGTTCATAGCACCTGCGTCGCTTTCGGACCTCGTTCTGTCAGATAACTGGAGTAGCAGGACGCCTTCTCGACGAATGACAGCGAGTGCGCGGGCGGAGAGATTTGTCAAGATTGATTGTTATGGCGATATTGACGCGCGAGTTGGAAGGGGGGGGGGGGCTCGAAACTGGTATCGATTGTTCTGGTGATATACGGTTCTGTTGGGTTGTTGATTTATTGTCCTGGCGATATTGAAGTATGAGGCGGTGTAGTGCGGAGAGGGCGGAACCAGGAGAACGCGTTGCACCAATGGAGGCCTGTATTGGAACACTTCGTTCACTGTGTCTCGGTTGCGACGCTCCCAAAGCATGATTCGGTTCAAAACGCGAGTTTAAGGAATTGGAGCGAAGCCCTCAGCGCACTAAAAGCGCGTGCAGTATGCAGCAGCCCAGTAGGTGAAGTTGGCATTGTGCGCATGGCTGTCTTAATATCACAGATTAGTGTATTTGGCGAGTAGGGACGAGCGGTGATGGCCGAGGCCAACTGGGCATCTAGCGAGGCTGCTACAGGGAGCGCCGCGAACGCCGTCGTCCCCCTTTGCCTTCTCAGTTGCCTGATATCGCGGCTCCGTGCATTCGAACAAGCTGTGTCACGCACATGTTGGGAACATTTGTTATCGAATTACCCCTTCACACAAGAGAAAGTTCTAGGACACTGGTCCAGATGGGTTTCGGCACTCAAGGCCTTAAGGGCTTTGCTCAAGTTCTTAAGGACATGTGAATTGTGCGACCGCCTTTGACTATTGTTGCGCGTAACATCGCGTTATTGTGTGCATTTTTCTTCTTTTTTTTTCTCTCTCTTCCTTCTCCTTTTATTCCCTTTACCCCTTTCCCCACCACAGGGTAGCCAGCCGGTATTTACACTGGCTAACCTCCCACTCTTTCCTTCCCTTGTGTCTCTCTCTCTCTCTTGTACATTTCCTGTACCGCCTAGGAACGACTCTTGCTATATCTTCTGGATCTGCGGACTTCGAATACTGTCCTTTTGCCAGACGTTTCTCCCGGCAGAGGCCGCAGCCCGAGGACTCTTGCCAGTCTTTAGCGCTTCGTACAGTCAGGAACTCCAACTTTGACCGATGCTACATTTTCTTTATAGCAATTTGTTGCAATAAATCACGCGTTCCCAGTGGGAGGGAAAGTTCGTGTATGCGCGTGCTCTTCTCATGACTCGTCACGACCCTCGTCCTGACGTAGCCGCGGCCTTGTTCACATCAATGCGACGGTATAGCGTATCGCATTTCACAACGCATTGCGGTAATACGGTGTGACAGCGTTTCCACGCGGTGCGTCCTCCTTCGTCCGAAACAAGCCGGAACCTGTTTTATGGCGAGCGCGTTTCGCCGGTGAGTGAAGGAGATCCGCGCACACCATCAGCCGGCTAAGCTGCACACATGGCTTATACGAGGGACGGAGTCGTGGAGCGTGCCGTATTGGACTTGACCACCTGGGGTTCTTTAACGTGCACATAAGCATTAGTGCACGAGCGTGTTTTCATTTCGCCTCCTTCGAAATGTGGTCGCCGCAGTCGAGACTCGAACCCGCGACCTCTTGCTTAGCAGCAGAGCGCCACCACGCCACAAAGGCGGGTTACCCTGAATGTTAGGCAGACCGAGCCATTCGTCCCAGGGGAATAAATAAGGCGGTGGAATGAAAGCATATGCAAAGGTGCCGTATCAATTGAGGTAAAACCTGTAGGTCCAACTTATTGTTGACTGCTTTGTATTGTTGTAGATTTGTCCTTTCGGCTGTATAAAGCCTACATATACATATATATGCAAAACTCGTTAACAAATCAATTTCTTTTGGTCTGTTGCGCTTCGTAGACTTTCAGCGGACTGCTTGAAGAGATTCTGTGCAAATATTCGTCGTCAAAAGTTAAGCTGTAAATACACAGGCCGTCTATATAGACAGCGCACGTACTTCTGTGGGTCATTTACGGGTGTATAAATAAATTTTCGGGAGGGCCAACTCTATTTCTGTTTATTTTATACACATTGAAGAGTTCGACGTCACCAGCACTATCGCTTAAGGCTAGTCAGCAGCCTTGAACTTATGCCGTTATTGGCATATAACTCACTCGAAAGGCGTAACCATTGATGTCTGTATACGGGACAACGAAGCCGTCATCTCTGCCAATCTATGGTTAATTCGTCGCTGTCGCATAATGCGACGGTGCCGTGCGTTCTCGTGTCTCATCGCATGCAGCGGCCACGAGGGAGGTGCTGTATTTCTGCCGGGGCATATATACTGCACGCTATGCAGTGATTGACCTTGCGATGTCAGGCCGATGATCGCGCCCCCGCCCCTGCGATGTTCGATTAGGACAGAGGCCGCTCGCATCGCAGGATCGGCTTGCCCGCCCTGGCGTTCTTCGATCGCCCGGACCCCCTTTCTAATTGCGCAGGGTGGCTGACTGCTCGCTGCATGCAGGTGTCACCGGCGTGTGTTGCGAAAGGAGCGCGACGGGCGATCACTTCGCCTGAGCAGCCGATGGCGATCGATTGCCCTTATCCGGGGTCAACTGACTACGTCCGCGGCCGTGGCGGGATCGTGCTTGTACAGCATGGACTCTGTGTGGACATAGCGGATTGCGGGAAGCCCACGCCTCTGTTTTGCTGTACACGAGATGGCGTTGACCGCGCGTACGCTGGCTGCCCGCACTTTTGATGTGACCCACAGATTGACAGTCGAGAGAGAGATGAAGAGTAAAGGCAGGGAGGTTAACCAGATATCAGTCTCCGGTTTACTACCCTACACTGGGGATGGGAGATAGGGATTAGAAAGAGGACAGATGACAGATTAGAAAGAGGATTAGAAAGAGGAATACAGCGGTGGCGTAGAGGTAGACCATCCGCCTGGCGTGCAAAAGGACCGTGGTTCGAATCCCGGTGCCGCGCAATTTTCCACCGGATAAAAAGAAATCCGCGTGTTGATAAAATTGCATAAACAAGGCCTGGAGTGCGGCCTGATCCCGGTGATCAGAACCGGTAACGCACTCCCTCACCAGAGCAGGATTGGCCACCCTGATGCAGTACTTGGCCACAACCTCCTATATGAATACAACAATCAAACCCCGGCACTCAGTCCCCATCAGCTGCGAAGCAATTGACCACGGCGGTGGTCAGACCTGTGACGCAGCAGAGGGTGCTAAGAATCCCTGGATCCGGACAGGCCGCCATTGGAATCTCAACCTGGCAACGTTTAACGCTAGAATGTTATCTAGTGAGGCGAGTCTAGCAGTGCTATTGGAGGAATTAGAGGGCAGTAAATGGGATATAATACAGTGAAGTTAGGAGGCCAAAAGAAGCATATACAGTGCTAAAAAGCGGGCACGTCCTGTGCTACCGGGGCTTAACGGAGAGACGAGAAATAGGAGTCGGATTCCTGATTAATAAGAATATAGCTGGTGACATACAGGAACTCTATAGCATTAACAAGAGAGTGGCAGGTCTTGTTGTGAAACTTAATAAGAGTTAAAAAATGAAGGTTGTGCAGGTCTACGCCCCTACATCCAGTCATGATGACCAGGAAGTCGAAAGCTTCTATGAAGAGGTGGAATCGGCGATGGGTAGAGTGAAAACAAAATACACTATACTGATGGGCGACTTCAATGCCAAGGTAGGCAAGAAGCAGGCTGGAGACAAGTCAGTGGGGGAATATGGCATAGGCACTAGTAATAGCAGGGGAGAGTTATTAGTAGAGTTTGCGGAACAGAATAATATGCGGATAATGAATACCTTCCTCCGCAAGCGGGATGGTCGAAAGTGGACGTGGAGGAGCCCGAACGGCGAGACTAGAAATGAAATGGACCTTATACTCTGCGCTAACCCTGGCATCATACAAGATGTAGACGTGCTCGGCAAGGTACGCTGCAGTGACCATAGGATGGTAAGAACTCGAATTAGCCTAGACTTGAGGAGGGAACGGAAGAAACTGGTACACAAGAAGCCAATCAATGAGTTAGCGGTAAGAGGGAAACTAGAGGAATTCCGGATCAAGCTACAGAACAGGTATTCGGCTTTAACTCAGGAAGAGGACCTTAGTGTTGAAGCAATGAACGACAATCTCATGGGCATCATTAAGGAGTGCGCAATAGAAGTCGGTGGTAACGCCGTTAGACAGGAAACCAGTAAGCTATCGCAGGAGACGAAAGATCTGATCAAGAAACGCCAATGTATGAAAGCCTCTAACCCTACAGCTAGAATAGAACTGGCAGAACTTTCTAAGCTAATCAACAAGCGTAAGACTGCGGACATCAGGAACTATAATATGGATAGAATTGAACAGGCTCTCAGGAACGGAGGAAGCCTAAAAACAGTGAAGAAGAAACTAGGAATAGGCAAGAATGATATGTATGCGTTAAGAGACAAAGCCGGCAATATCATTACCAATATGGATGAGATAGTTTAAGTTGCTGAGGAGTTCTACAGAGATTTATACAGTACCAGTGGCACCCACGACGATAATAGGAGAGACAATAGTCTAGAGGAATTCGAAATCCCACAGGTAACGCCGGAAGAAGTAAAGAAAGCCTTGGGAGCTATGCAAAGGGGGAAGGCAGCTGGGAAGGATCAGGTAACAGCAGATTTGTTGAAGGATGGTGGTCAGATTGTTCTAGAGAAACTGGCCACCCTGTATACGCAATGCCTCATGACCTCGAGCGTACCGGAATCTTGGAAGAACGCTGACATAATCCTAATCCATAAGAAAGGGGACGCCAAAGACTTGAAAAATTATAGACCGATCAGCTTACTGTCAGTTGCCTACAAACTATTTACTAAGGTAATCGCAAATAGAATCAGGAACACCTTAGACTTCTGTCAAGCAAAGGACCAGGCAGGATTCCGTAAAGGCTACTCAACAATAGACCATATTCACACTATCAATCAGGTGACAGAGAAATTTGCGGAACATAACCAACCCTTATATATAGCTTTCATTGATTACGAGAAATCGTTTGATTCTGTCGAAACCTCAGCAGTCATGGAGGCATTACGGAATCATAGTGTAGACGAGCCGTATGTAAAAATACTGAAAGATATCTATAGCGGCTCCACAGCCACCGTAGTCCTCCATAAAGAAAGCAACGAAATCCGAATAAAGAAAGGCGTCAGGCAGGGAGATACGATCTTTACAATGCTATTCAGAGCGTGTTTACAGGAGGTATTCAGATACCTGGATTGAGAAGAATTGGGGATAAGAGTTAATGGAGAATACCTCAGTAACTTGCGATTCGCTGATGATAGTGTCTTGCTTAGTAACTCAGGGGACCAATTTCAATGCATGCTCACTGACCGCGAGAGGCAAAGAAGAGTGGGTCTAAAAATTAATCTGCAGAAATCTAAAGTAATGTTTAACAGTCTCGGAAGAGAACAGCAATTTACAATAGGTAGCGAGGCAGTGGAAGTGGTAAGGGAATACATCTACTTAGGGCAGGTAGTGACCGCGGATCCGGATCATGAGACGGAAATAATCAGAAGAATAAGAATGGGCTGGGGTGCGTTTGGCAGGCATTCTCAGATCATGAACAGCAGGTTGCCATTATCCCTCAAGAGAAAAGTGTACAATAGCTGTGTCTTACCAGTACTCACCTACGGGGCAGAAACCTGGAGGCTTACGAAAAGGGTTCTACTGAAATTGAGAACGACGCAGCGAGCTATGGAAAGAAGAATGATGGGTGCAACGTTAAGGGATAAGAAAAGAGCAGATTGGGTGAGGGAACAAACGCGAGTTAATGACATCTTAGTTGAAATCAAGAAAAAGAAATGGGCATGGGCATAGGCAGGACATGTAATGAGGAGGGAAGATAACCGATGGTCATTAAGGGTTACGGACTGGATTCCAAGGGAAGGGAAGCGTAACAGGGGGCGGCAGAAAGTTAGGTGGGAGGATGAGATTAAGAAGTTTTCAGGGACGACATGGCCACAATTAGTACATGACCGTTGTAGTTGAGAAGTACGGGAGAGGCCTTTGCCCTGCAGTGGGCGTAACCAGGCTGATGATGAAGAGGACACACAGTCGAAGGTTGCACCTAACCTAATGTCACCTTACCTAACATCCATGCTTCAGCTTTCCATTGAACTCGGCAGTGCAATGCCAATAGCCCGCCTCACAAAATTGTGAAAGCCGCCCATCGTTCTGCTATCGCCGGAGTGAGTGCAACCGTGGTTAACCATCTATATTTTGACCTTTTCAACAACTTCTGAAAATAAAAAGCTGGTACAATAAGTCAGTGTTGTTGTACAGACCTTTCTTATGTTTGTACAGCGTTTTCCCTCCAAGTACACGCCTACGCCCCGGCTAGCTGGCCCTCAGCGTCGTTATTCTGTCAATAGACAAGCCAAGCCAACGCATCGAAAACGTCAAGCAAAAGCAGCGCTGCTTGACGTTATCTGCGCATTGTAGGCTAAAAAAAAATCTTAGGAATTGTACTGCATTTCAATACCAATAAAAAGACCAGGAACCGCGTGCACTATAGGAGAGGGTCACGTGATATCTCACTTATGCATCTTCATATTTTTGCCGTGTGGGGCGCCAAAGGTCATTTTTGGGGACCTTTAGTGAAAAATTAATTGTGTGTATCCACGTTTAACGAAAAGAATGGGGCTCGTTTTATCCAATAGAACAAGCAATCTTTCCATCAGCGGGCTATCTCGATTGATGTTCTGAGCGATTGGCTGCCCCTTTAAAGATAATCTTCAAAAAAAAATATACAGAACTTGAGCGACAATGACGGTTTTGGAAAATAGGACATACAAAGGTGGGAAGATAAATTCTCAAGTTGATAGATGCGTTATGGTGACACGTAGGTATTTAGCCACGAGAAAATGCCAGGCTGCGGGAAGTTACAAATATATATATATATATATATATATAGCATGAGACAGAGGAAGTTTTGAAAGAGACGCCATACAGACGTGACTCTCGGTACACAAAAAGTGTTGCTCCACTTTGTTGTTCGACTCGTTGCTGCGACAGCCAAGTTCGTCACGGAGAGAAGCGGCAAGCACGGCCGCACGCACTTGTGACCCCTGGCTCGTTGCCACGATCTCACGGGAAAACGGAAAATGCCGAAGGTATATTCCGTTTTCGTGTTGCCGAACTAGAAGACCGCGCTTCGCGATAACCGCGGTGTGTGTTAACCATGGTTAAAACCGCCCGTGAAACAGGGGTATTGATTAGTCACTCGCCTGCTCGCTTGAATTTTATTTGTGGCAGTACCGTGGTTCCCGGCGTAACGCTATACGTCGACTGTTGCCGGCTCGCGTTGGCTCGATATCGAAGAATTGGCTCGGTATCTAAACTCGGAAACTTGTGTGGCGGGCGCTAGCTTCCCTCTTGACGTTTGGTGTTCTATACCGAGCACCAAAGGTGTCCGTGAAGTAGCATATAACGGTACAGTACGTTCGTCGGCGAATTGTTAAATAGCGCCAAAGGGGCTAGCGCAAAGCTCGTTCAAACACTCCAGAGTGGCTGTTCCAGCTGGTAGCGTTGTGAGTTTACTAGTTTGTGTATTTAATACAGCGACGACTCATTCATCTTTCAGGCCCTTGCTTGCTTGCCTGCGCTTCTCTCAGTGACTTTCAACAAAGCCACGTATTGAAAATCATACTTCACATTTGCGCAGTGGCGTATAGTGCGAGCGCGGATTTAGCTGCGCGCAGAGGCGAAACACTGTCGAAACGCACCACAGCAGCAGTACATTGTTAAACGTGAAGCTCGACTAAATCTTCTCAGCGGCAGCAGATGCCCCGTTCGCGCTACCAGCCGTACACGGTATACTTTGAGCGCTGAATGCAGCGCTGGCACGGCTGAATGACAAACATCCCACGCCCCACTCCTCGCGCGCCGGGGCCACGAATCGTCTGCACCAACACCTGCGTCTCGCCTTCCATCTGCGATGTCTCTCATTGTTGTCGACAAGTGCAGTGCCCCATATAGGAGCGTTACCGGCCGGTCGTCGCCACTCGACGCGTGAACCCGTCCGCCCATCGCGGCAGAAGACAATGGCGCGGAGTGTCACGCTGCGCTACGGCGGCACGCGGGGACGTGTGTGTATACCCGCAGTCCGCGGCTTTCTTTTGACTCTCTAGCCCTTGATTTTTATTATTTTTTGTTTATTTGGCGTTGGGTTGTGCTCTGGCTCCCGTGCGTCCCCTTGTCTGGTGCCGCAAAACAGCTCACTGCTCTGGCTCTGTACGCGGCTTAGACCTATAGCTGGAATACGCGCCTTTGTCGAGAGGCCCGGCTGGATGCGGGAGAGCTGCCCGATGCAGCGTACTCGCCGCACGGCTTGGAGAACCTCTCAACGTGTTTATTGTGTGACATTACCTCGTTAATTTAAAAAATTCAAATTAGAAATTAAGAAAAGAAAAACTGTCCCGCCGAGTCTCCGTTGGCAGCCTGCGTCGCTAACACTTGTAAGGCACGCACCAGCTCGCTTTTACTGAGTAAAACCGAGGTGCGCTATATAAACCGAGTGTTTCACGTAGCCGAAGGCAAATTACGAAAAAAAAAATTCTTTTGTAGCTTGATGAGACCCACAGTACCGATGCGGACTCGCCTTGAGAAACTTTTCTTTCTCATAGCGTCTACTTATCTATCTAGATTATATATCAATTAGGACTATTATTGGAGATTCATCTGAGAGCTTTCTTAATATAGAGGTTATTATAACGCGTAGCCTCTACTACGCCACGTACGTCGCCTGCTCTGATGACGTCAGTAGCGCTATACGGGAAGAGAGAAAAAAAAAACAAAAAAAAGGGAGGGGTGGTTACTGATTTGCTCAAACGTGAGAACATGGTGGAATTCGACGGAAACGGCGCCCTTGTTCTGGGCCCTGCATTCGTCGCTAGCGTGTCATCCGTGGCCGACGCGATGTCTCCTTGGGCACCAAAGCTGCGTGGTGCCGATTGCCCTTTTGTGGACAGCCATGTGGGCTTCGTTCTTATAGAACTCGCACTTTTAGGGCGCTTTATAATCCAGGCACTCAGTAGCGCCATTGTATATAATTAATAGAGGGACACCAGGCAGCTCCGTTATACGCGCTAAAGCGCATTTTGTGGCGTGTTAGTGGAACTTTTTTAACCCTCGCGGATTTTTCTGGCTTTTGCTGATGCTGTTTTACCAAGCAGGCGCGCGAGCCTCACGTTGGGTAACACATGCGCGACCGCGTTCGCACGGCAGTTTCCGTTAGGCTGTATATAGACGCAGGCATGAAACGGGGAAAAAAGTATAACGGTCAACCTTACCCCTATCTTTGGCGTCGTATTTCTCTAAGCAAACGTCCGTCTTCGCCCTTCTTCCCTGAGCGAACACCTCCTCCGTCCTCGCCACATATCACTGCCTCGATGTCTCACAGTGTGCATTCGCACGAATTGCGGCATAGGCCTTTTAGCTGAGGCTGTGAACGGTGTAGCTCGTGAGCATAAAACATTTTGCATCACATTGATGTTGCGACAGGTACGGGGCATAAACGTAAACGTTGCATGAGATTGCACGCTGCACTATATGACAATAAAGACAGTTGCACGCGTAGAATTTAGTTTTATAGTGTTTCTGTAACCGGCTTCGCGAAAGCTTCGCTTCTTCACCCGCCTTGGTGCCTTGTATAGCGGCTTTGGCGTGGCGCTGCAAAGCACGAGGCCGCGGGATCAAACCCCGGCCGCGGCGGCCGCATTTCGCTGGCGGCGAAATGCAAAAGCGCCTGTGGTGCTCTACGTTGGGTGCACGTTAAAGAACCGCAGGTAGCCGAAATTAATCCTGAGTCCGCTCAGCTGTATACGGGCCGTCCAGAGGGCCTGCGGCGCGGCGGTCAGGCATGGCCTGCCCGTCCTGCCCGTCCCGCTATATATATATATATATATATATATATATATATATATATATATATATATATATATATATATATATATATATATATATATATATACATATATATATATATATATGTGTGTGTGTGTGTGTGTGTGTGTGTGTGTGTGTGTGTGTGTGTGTGTGTGTGTGTGTGTGTGTGTGTGTGTGTGTGTGTGTGTGTAATTTCTCTATAGCAGTTACTTCAGAGAATGAAGAAATGGAAGAAAATCTAGCTTCATGGAAACAAATGCATCAGGTGGCTTTTCTTTCACGGTGTACACAACTTTTCTTGTAACAGTCGCGTCGTTTGATGATTCATTCAGTATATTCATATTTTCAAGTTAATTAGTGCACTACGAAATATTCTACAAATGTCAGCAACATGCCTTTGACGTCATGCGTGGGACGTGCCACATTTAAAAAGTAAGCTTGTATTTACGTAACGCTTTAAACATGCGCTGTATAGGCGCGCAGCTTTTCTTTGTTTTCGGCGCGTACTAAGCACGCCTTATTCGCAACTTGTCGGGTTCCAAGCGAATGCGGACAGGCCCTCTCGTGCATCTGATCCGAATGTGTAGTTTAGGTCGAGGGAGCCTTGGCACAGAACATATAACCCATTGTTCTCGGCTAAACAAAGCGGTCACCGTCGTAAAAGGCAGAAGGGGCGCGATAAAAAGAAACGTAAATATTTTTTATTAGTATTCTTCCTTGTACACGCTATTGTAGTTTCCTCTTGCGCGATTGCTGATAAGCCTCTGCTCTCAATAAAGCTTGTCACGTGGGTATTATCGCTTGGAGACCCACATTCTCCATTGGACGCCGTCGCTCGCTCTCTACGTCGACCTTGTACTATGTTTTCCATTGGAAACACACTTGTTGAATATATCCTGCGATAGTTATCGCAGTTTTGTCTCATCAGCTGCATTACTTGAAGCGGCGCGGATGCTGCACTGGCAAGACAAATTTTCGAATTGGTGTTAGTTAATTAACAAATTTTCACTAACAACGTTTGCGAATAACAACTTTAGGGCAGATGTCCCAATAACGAAATGGACGCTGTACAATAATCAAACAATATCCAATTAGTATACATGAGCTTGCCACCAGTTTCGAGAAATACGAGTATATAGTCCGCAAAATCTGTGTCGAAATAAGCACTGATGTGCCACTTGACACTTATCAGCATTGTGAAGGGCTTTGTCGGCTTAGTGTGAGCCTACTGCGACATTCGTTGAATCGAGCTTCGTCGACCTTCAGCACCTCGTTCGTGCGGGCCACTTCGTCTCTCGGTGTATCGCCTCCTTTCCGCTAGAATCGTAAATGCAAGCCCACTATAGCCAATCCAAATATATTTTACTGCTACCGGCCCGGCGCAGTACCACAATGGCTGTGGCGCTCTGCTGCTGAGCACGTGGTCGCGGGTTCGACTCACGGCCGCGGCCGCAGCATTTCGATTAGAGTGACATGCAGAAGCACTCGTGTCCTAAGTCGGTGCACGCTACAGAGCCTCAAGGGGTCAAAATTTATCCGGAGCTCTACACCATACGGTGTCCTTCCTAAACCACTGTGCAGCTTGGGACGTTAAACTCCAATATATTTAATGTTTTACTGTCTGCGTTCCATGTTTCTTTCTTTTCTTTTATTTTTTCGCGTGAAATGTTTTTTTTTTCAATTCGGGAGGTCGCTTGCTAAAACCGCCGTGTAACAAGAACATGTAACGGTAGCATACCGCCCACATCTTTTCAAACCGTACTACCCGTGCGCCTAATGCTTCGGTATCGTTGTGTAGAGGAAAGCAGCCTTTTCTCGATCATGCACGGGTCGCGTGCGCACACGGCACAATTGTTGCGCCACGCGTGACGTAATCGGAGCTTCAGTAATGTTCACCAAACGAGGGCTAGTTAGTGATGCGTTCTTCTAAGCATGCAGTGTTACAGCACACATATACACGAAGGCAAAATACAAGAAGGGACAGGAAATAGCAGACTCCGGATGTAGGTGCCTTGTTCGAAGGCTTTCGACCTTCTCTCAGTCAAGGTCAGCACTCTGTCCCAACCCTTCTTGACATTTTTCCTGCGTGCTCTAACGTTGCTACGGAGAATGCAATCGGAGCAAAATTTGGCCGGCTCGCGCGCGGCGTTCACAGAGGCGTCGTTTGTCAGTATACGTTTGTCGATCCGAGCGGAAGTGGTCGCGTTCAAGAGAGCTCACTCAGCCATAGCTAGTCCATTCAACTTAAACCGGTGCTCATGAGCAGTTAGAGGACTTAAAAGTGCGGAGCTTGTCGCTCCCAATAGCCCGAGCGGGGGCCGGACCACAGCCAGAGCAGATCATGATTGTGTGCCCAAGTATACCACGTGCAGGGACACCGGGAGTTGGCTGCATGCAGCGCGGTTCAAGTCCGTCTTCATCGACAACGAGTTCGGTCACAAGTGTGATGTGTTTAGGAAGCGAGCACCATTGCGAGATCGAACCGTAGGACCTCCACTGGTTGTATCATAAGTGAAGCGCATGTCAGATTTGAAATGCGTGAATAAATATCGCTTGTGCGTTTGGTTACGTCGTTTCCATGCCCTACGATCCATACACCTTTAGAGACACGCGCAAGACGTCTCACGTACCCTTTACTGCGGCAGTGTTCCCAACGCAGCCTATACATGGAGTACAGATTTCTTGGGCTAGTTGTTTCGTTGCAGTAATTGCATTCTCATGCGGCAAAGTGTATACGTATGCGGCAGACCGGTAGATGCCTCAATAACAGATTAAGGGAGCATAGGCAAAAATTGAACAGTTATCGAGATGGGAATGTTTCAGTGCACTGTGACGATTGTGGGTGTGAACCACTGTTGAAGGATTGTTCCGTCATATATAGAAATTCGAATAGGTATACGCGGGAAATTGTCGTAGCAAGCTTGATTGTGAAAGAGGGTGCTAACTGCGTCAGCGCCCCGTCGATTACTCTCAGTGGAAGGGAAATTGCCTATCTGGAAAATGCTGGTTTGCACTTGCGATTATTTTTACTTTGTATTCGTTTTGTCGGTATGAGTACCATGCGCTTCTGAAATACAATCAGTTGATAGTTAGCGCACGTCCTTGTTCTCTTTCTTGTCCGTGTCAGATCAGCGCTATGACATCCAATTACAGCCTATCCGACTTTTGTTTTTCGTTCTGTTCAGTCATGGTGAAATACTGCCCGTAGCGATAGCCAAATTGTTCGGTAAGAAAGAAAAACGAAATAAAAAAGAAAGTTTGAACCTATTAATGCATAAAACAATCCTATTAACCAACCAATCCATAGACATAAAGCAATCCTATTATAAGCCTATTAATGCACTTCGCCTCTCTCTCTCTCTCTCTCTCTCTCTCTCTCTCTCTCTCTCTCTCTCTCTCTCTCTCTCTCTCTCTCTCTCTCTCTCTCTCTCTCTCTCTCTCTCTCTCTCCTATCTTTTGCATTTATATATACAGTTCTGGCTCTTCTGGGTCGTAAACATCTACTTCAACCTTGCGTCTAGCGCGGTAACTGTCACTCACAGTGACAGTCGACCTCCGAGTGACAGTGAAACCTCTCTTGTCTGACCCAGACTCTGCACTCGTGCGATGGAATACGTCCAGAGTAAACGGACACACACGCGCACGATGTCAAGTACAGTTGCCGCTGATAAGCCGAGTATATGGGATACAGTCGCGCTTGCTGTTCATGCACCTCTGTATCGGCTCATCGATGACAATGTTATCGGCTGGTGCCACGTTGATCGCGCCATTGCTGGTCCCAACCCTGCAAGGCATTTCAGTGCGCGTACTCAAAGACACTGTGAACAAAGGAGCTACATTGCAAAATACATGAATCGCTTCTTGCAGCCTTGTAAGCAATGTTCATTTAATGCATGTAGACGCGGGGCGAAAGCTCTTTAATGAAATGCAAATCTGCCGGCGCGTATGTTGCTGCCTGTATGCTATTCTGCACAGGAATATGTATCGGAGACAGAAAATCCCTATAGGTGGGGGAGAGAGCGGGCAAAGTAAACGTTGAATGAAATTATGATCATGGTATCTACAGTTGCCCAAAAGGTGCGACAGGTGCTGCAAAGGCGCCGTCTCTATTACACCATTTCTGGGAACGTTGCTTAGCGTTTCCAAGTTTTCTTTTTCTGTTCATCCGGGCAAACCATGCGCGTCTCCTTCTACAATATTTTACTATAGCCTATTTACGCACGCTTCAAGACGAAGGCTTCTGCAAGCGATCTCCCTGCCTTGTATCAGTTGTCACCATCGCATGCCTGCACGTTTCCCAATTTTCCTTCCTTCCATGTTTGGTTTCTTTCTTATTTGACTTGCATTTTGCTTCTCGTTTGTCATCCAAATGTCGCGCACATCATCATCGTGGCGGCGTAGACGGGAAAATGCGAAGGTCGCAGAGCTCGATCCTGTGAGGGTGACAACAGTTCTCAATGTGCTCGGTAATGGCGACACCGTATCCCAGAGATCATGCAGTGATGCGCGTGCAATTAACCTACGTATATAAGCCGATTCGTTGTATGTGTTTACCACAGCTCCCTATAGCGTTGGCAGTCAGAGACAATTAACCAACCACCCATTGATTGAAGGATTGGATCGTCGCCTAGAAACTAACACTTCATAGCAAGTGATTTAGCCATTGCAAGCTTGGCATTTCAACCAAATGTGCTCCATTATTTCTAGCGCACAACTGGTACCACGGTAAGTATCGATGGTCATTCAAAGACGACGCAGATGCCTTTGTTAAATGCAGCATTAAGACCAGGCTGATGATACGATGATTGTCTGAAGCTAAACGATAAAACTGATGTGAAGTGGAAAAAATTGACAGCTCCTTCCAATGAAAAGCATTTGCGCTTACGAAGCGTGGTTACTACTTGTGATAACGTAAGGCTCGGTATAGAAAGCGGCAGACTCTTTGCACTCTTAAGTCATTTACTGTGAGGAGCAGCTGAGACACAAAGAGAGAAAAATAAGTTTAGATATATAAGTAAATTACCTTTCTACAATGCGAAAAAAGAAAAGGCCCCTCTTACCGTGACTGTAGGCTTCATAAGCCAAAAAAAGACGCAAGGGCGAAAGACGTGTAATGACGACGCCTTGAAGTTGCCGCTGCAGCTCGCCGTGAAATCATAGATTTTATTGCCGTCTGCTCAGGTCAGGGTAATTTTTTTACAATAAAGACGGGGTACATATTTTACTCCTAAAAGAGCTAGAGACCGAACTTGACCAGTTTTGAGAACATTTACTACGCCTAAACTGCCCAAGTACCTGAAAATACTAATCGAAATATGTGACTCACACTGACGTACCAGCGCTGAGGTTCTGGCGTGAAATTCAGAAAAATTGAAGTTTGTCCTTCATTTCTTTTTCATCTATTCAACCATGAACCTCGAACTGCCAAATTATTTAAAGCATACCTCTGAAAGAATGATTTACCAGTGTGAATGGATTTCGTGTTTTCTTTTAGTGTTTATTTAATTTAGAGGAATTGTTACTACTCGCTCCGCTTCAACTAGTGCATCAGACCAGGCTTCGTCTTCACTCAGCATTTGCGGAACGCTCTGACTCATACTTTGCAGGTGGGACGGCTACCTTTCGTAACAGCTGTCACGAGCTGTATAGATCTGAATAGAGCTGAACTTGTACAGAGCTAAATGAGAGCTTGCTGTGCACCTTTATGAAGCAGTTACTGAGGAGTAACGAGCTCGGAACTTCCGCGTGTGTATCAGATTTCTGCAGCTAAATTAAGGCAAAATCAATTCATCTTGCTGGCATGACTCGGACACCAACTGCGATCATCCTTTAATGCAGGACGAGGTCCTTTCGCTTCAAGTTCGTCCTATAGTCACACGTGAACTTGGTGACTAGTTGTATGGACATACTGGCGGATAAAGATCGAACGGGGGAACGCCCGCTAGTGAGTCAGCTTGCGTTTGCCCTGCAGCGATAGATCAAGTTGAATGGCCCTGGTCTTGCAGACACAAGCCGGTGAACTGATGGCAGTGTCCTTATGTCTTTTTCTTCTCCTCGACCGGGCGCTAACGGTTGCTCCCTGTGTTCTCAGTTAAACGGGTGTGTCTGCCTTTCGGCAATGTCTCACGCAGATTGCATCTGGCGATCCTATTGTGAAGGCAGGGGAGAATCGTTTCGGCCATGATGGAAACGCGCGCCCGCTATGTTATAGCCTCCTGCGGGCGCGGTCTCGCCGTTGGCGAGGCCCGCGCAGTTGCGGCGAACCGGCGAAGCTGCCTGTTTGCCTTCCATTGGCGGTGTTCCCTTACACGGCGACTGTTGACATGGCGAACGGGTCGCGCACTTTGTTACTGGCTTGTGTAACTCGAGACATCGGATTTCGGTATACACTGCGTTTGTGTTGTTTGGAAAGCCACCTTTGCTTGGGGAGGCAGTGTCCCGAAGAATGCGCGAGGCTGATAAAAAAAATGTGCAGTACCGCCCGAAAGGCGAAGCACCGATTGCGATAGCAAATTAGAAGATAGCTGTGCGAAGTAAGGATAGTCGTCTTATCGGCCATGTAAACTTGTAAACGTTCGCTTACTAAGTTAACAATGATAGAATATGTATGCGTGACTGACGTAGTAAGAAACAGACACACAGAGAACAACGCTGTCTTTGTGTGTCTGCTTGCTTCTTTCTACGGCCTTGTTCAGTCGCGGTTACACATTTTATCATGAATTCAACCAACTAGCCCATCAACGTGTTTTAACTAAATCAACCAGCATGGAGTCACGCGCGCACAGGTAAACAGGAACGCATGGAAACTGTCTGTAAAACGCTCGAGTTAGGAATTGCGGCAGGAGCCGCGAGCCAATTGACCTCCGCGCATATGTCGCTTCAACACGAACGAAACGTCGAAATCACAGCGCATGCGAAGCTACCGACACTACGCGCACTCTGCAAACATCGCACATCGCTTTGAAGATGAGGCTCGCGCCGGCGCGCACTTTGGCCACGTCGCAGATCGCTTTCAAGACACACGAGCGCCGGCAAGGCGTCCCTACGGCGTCCGCGAAAGGCGTCTACTACGGCTTCCGCGATTCGCGTGGCTAACACCGTAGTAAACGCCGCGGTTGTCTCCTCTCTGCCCGGAGCGGCGGGCGAGGAGGACATCGAGGCACCCTAGCACGGTGTCACCCCAGCAGCCGCCGGAGTAGAGCGCCCCTCCTCCCTCGCCTGACCCTCTGCCTCGCGCGCCAAAGGAGAGTGCACGCATCTGGGCGGCGTTCCTCGCTCGCGCACGCGAGATTGAACCGCGGTCGCCTGCTCACCCTCACACGCTTTCACTCATACGAAACCTCACGGCGACGGCTACGCCGACGGCGACGTCAGAGATGCGCCTGGAGTGTCATATTGCTATCGCAATAAAACGGCAACCAAGCTCGACAGCACAGAGTCTGCCTGTGCGAAACGCGGCGGCTGCTATGACGCTTCCTAGACAGTTTTTCGTTTAGGATTCGAAGACGTCAATCTGAGGAGATGGGAAAGGCGACCTTCCTGGGCTTTGGTTTTATAAGGATTTAGTCCGAGTATTGCGTTCGAACCAGCGGCTATTTAACGTGCACTAGCTGAAATCTCAGCGCTTGTAGTGAATGCGTGCCCGGTATGATGTGGATGTGCCATTTTGTTCTGTTGTGATAGCAATTATTCGTCAGCCCGAAGCGCGTTCCCGCCTACAGCGTCGCGTACAAGATTGTTTATTGCCATCCTTTATGCAAAGCGTAATATCATGCAATCTATGCAATGCGAAGGTCACAATTGTATTCCCATGCAATTTTTTTTTTATGTTTACACGCACTACACCGCTCACATGCTCTGCCGAAACGTAAACACCGAATCCGGCGGTTGCATTTAGTGTGAAATGTCTACGCAGCGATTTCACAAGGACTAACGCAATGTGCGATGCTTGTCGAGGGACGAATGGCGATAACAGTTGCATGCACAGTGAAAGACGACACATATCTCTAGCTGCATTTTAGGATTCTGTGCCGCTCGTGTTACAGGCTCGCAGTGGCACATGTCCATTCTGTAGGATTGGCCGGGGATGGGCAAGCACCCAGTGGCACATACCGAATGGTTAAATAAAAGAAAACCAAAGAAAAAGAATGCGGTTAATATAATGTCTTATTCATTTAACAGGTCGGTGTGCTCTAGGGATAGCAAGTGAACCGACATTATATGCATGTTCAGGTTCTATGTCGTTTTTTTTTTTTTTTTTTTTTTTTGTTACGCATAGCAAAGGCGCACTTACGGGCACTACTTTGTCGGTGAGCATAAACCGGGGTTATGTACAGTAAGTCCGTTCACTGTGTACAGGGTGCCCCAGCTAATTTTAGCCAGATTTTTAAGATGTGCAAATGCCACGTGGCAGGACAGAACAGTAGCTGGCGACACAGGTGGCAGGCGAAGTGGCAAGTGAGGGTCGAAAGAGTGCAAGCGTAAGTTGGAGAAGCCCGGCGGATTCTATCGCATAAGTGTGATGTAACGAGCAAAGTGATTGAAGTTGCCGCGCAGCATCAGTTCTTGAAAGTGGTATAGCAACCCACTGATATTTTTGGTGAGCCGAACGCGCAGCTTCATCTGCGCTGTCATTGCCGCCAATTCCGCAGTGGATCGGTAACCATTATAATACAATGTCGTGTCGTTTCTAACTTGCTTTGCATGACCATGCCGATTTGTTTTCGTTGCCGTCATTTTCCGGGTACTTACTTTCGGCTACTGCTTAAAATGGTGTATAGTTTTCCCTCCCTCCCCCCTCTCTGTCTCTCTCTCTCACACTTTTATTTCTCCACACTGCGGCTCGCTCTGTGCGTGAACACGTGGTTGGATAGGAATAAACCCGCGCAGGGGGCAACACTTCCTTCCCACTGTGGTTTCCCATCCATTCAGAAATTAGGGCACGGGCGCATGCACCCATGCAGCAATGTTGACGAAGGCTGCGCGTAACCCCGCGTTGATATTCGCGTGCGCGCGCGTGCGCATTCGAACTTGCGGCGATTTCCTTTCGTTCTTCCACCGTCGCGGTATTTGTGCCACTTCGCTGCGGATTTGCGTAGCAATATCCGGATGCGATCGAAGCACCGCCCACGCGTGTGGTTGGGAACGATCAGCTGTGATCGGGTCGGTCGTTATAACCGTAACGAGCGGATATGTGCGTGCCTGTGCGAGGGTCTCGAGCTCGCGTTGATGAGCGCCCCATTTGCGACGGAAAGCTCGGCGGCTTTTCTGCTCACGTTTTTCTTGTCTTTTTCTTCTTCTGCACTCTATTTGTATCGTGCTGTGTAGCCGTCTGTACCCTTCGAGCATCCGCGATAGAATGAGCTTGTACACGTCACTCGCGGCATTGTACAGGAGAGGCGCGAAATTTTCCACGCCGTGGTGCATGCGGGATCGAGGTCGGTGAAGCTGCTTAGATATAGACCGAAACTGCATGGCCGAGCTCTCTGCTTGTGGTTTTTGCTGCCGAGCCTCGGTATAACGAAATGGGTTGTGACGAACTAACGGCTATAACCAATCAAGCGTAATTCTCTTTGAATTTCCTATTGGCGCTCACGCATATAAAATCTTGGTTTAACAAAGTGAAAGTGACCTCTGACTGGATATGCCGATGCTTGTTTATTGCGATAGCAATTATTTTCGGGCGTTCGCAGGCGCATTCACGGCTTCGGCGCTGCCGCCGTTGTCGTGCGGTCCCGCTGATGGCGCATGCGCGGCTCGTGCGGGAACCGCCATTTTAAGATTTTTTTTTATTCAGAATGAAGACAATGATAATTTCGCAGCAGAAGACCATCCAAGACTTCTTTGGAGCGAAGCCTGCTTAGGGCCGCACCTGTGTTAAGCACGCAGCGCTTTTACAATTTGCGCTATTTTAATTGTTTAGTTCCTTCGGCTGTGTGCGGCACGCTCTTGCATCGGATTTTCTTACGACAGATTGAATACAACCCCTCCCAACCCAACAGCGGCCATTATTGGTCGTTATAACAGACAATGTTATAATGAAGTAAATGTTATAATGAGTTAAATACGCCTCCCTCGTTATCTTCGTTATAACGAGGTTCTCTATTTTCATTCAGCGAATGTAAAGATTCTTCAGTACGCCCCTTCGATGTTCTGCGCCATTGAAGAGTTAACCTGCGCATTAGCGTTACTCGTTTTCAGTACTGCTTATACTTAGGCCGACAAATGTGTGCAGCGCTAAGTATACATCTGAGATAACGGACATGTACACCTGAATAATGTTCACCGAAGGAAAAACATTCAGGAATCAATCATTGTTCTCCCTCAAAATTTTTTTGCAGAAATTGTCGCTCATTTTGCGCGGCTAACGTCATAACAATGTTTCAAAGGTGTGTTTCTATGATATGTTGTTTCATGGTCGTACGCGCGGAGATTTCAGAACATGATGATCGTTACGTCGACTCGTGCACTATAACGTTGCGCGTACGCGACGTATCTTTTTTATTTTTTTTTTCGTGACTCCAATATCTTCGCGAACATTAATTATTGTTTCACGCTTCCAAGCTTCTACTGTCGGGGGTTCGAGTTAAATCAAAGGGATGCGCTGCGCAAGTATGTGGCTTGAAGAATGAAAACAGAACTGGTGAAAATGAGGATGAAGGTGTGTCTGGCGTATAGCGCCCTTTTGTTGGTATGTGTACGAAAAGAAAAAATAACGCAATAGATGAACCAAAATGTCTTGCCGAACTCGCTCTTGCAGCTGCGTCAAGGCGTAACGTTGGGCTGTATTTTTTCAGCTGCGAAGTTGATGTTGCTCAATCTGTCTCGCGCCGTATATCGAAGCTGCGCCATCGTTCGCTCCTCCTCTATTTGTTTTTCCTTGTTTTCTACGCAAGTTCCTTGTTCTCCGGTGGCTCTGCTTATGCGTCCAGGAAAAGGGCAAACGTGTCTTATCGAATACCTGGCACCGAAGAAGCCGCATATCTTTCCGCTATAGTCCGGCGCCGCCGAAAGAGGGCACATGAAACGTGGCCTGCTCAAGACGAATGTCGTTGTTTCTTTTATGTTCGCTGTTTCCGTCTCCCTCGTATACTTCGCGGCCTTGTACTGGATGTCTCCGTCTTCTGTGGCGTGGGTATCATATCAATATACGTCGCCTTCGATAGTGACATGGGTATGCGTTGCCAACAGCGCGCCAGCGACCCAGGTTTATATATACCCCTATAGTACAGGCGGAGCTATCTTCGTATTTTGCTTTCCTTGACATCGTCTTTATTAAATCGCTTCTTGCGTATGGCGCAATTCGGCCTTTCCGGATGGCGTTTTTGAAACGGTCGTACATCACAAGAAACGATAAGAGGTTGGATTACTCTGAGGAAGCAGATGTCTCACCCTGCTGTGGTAATGAGACCCCTTCACTGAAGTTTAGGCGCGTATAGAACCCTAAAACGGCAAATGCTTCGTTTTGCTTTCGCTATACCGGTGTCGAGTGCTCGGCACAATGGATTATTTGGTCTCTGCCAAGGTCTGGCGACCTGAATTGTGTGTATCTCGTGCAGATAAGAGGCAGGCTCGCGTCTCCATTGATAGAGGGTGCGGACTACCCGCTGTGGCGCGCGTGTAAGCAGGCGTTCTTATCGCCCTCAACTGGAACAGCAGCGTGTAGTGTCAGCTCTGTTTGTTCAGGTTGCCCCACGCACATCGCGAAACGCTGCCTTGCAAGTGTTTTTCCGCGTGTCGCGCACGAAGTGTACCATAGCGAAGCGCCCTGCTTCACAAGGCACGGGTTCCAAAACGTTCAGCCCCGCGCCGCACTCGTCCACACGCGCCCTTATGCTCGCCCTCTGGCTCGCGCGTGGAACGGCGTCAAGTTTTCCGACTCGATGAAGGCTGTGGTGAAGGCGCAGCTAACCTCTTGGTTGGCTGCAGCCCCCTGCAGCTTCCCCACTCAGTGGCTGGAAACGAAGCCGCCCACGATGCCGCCCGAGCTCTCGCACACCGGGCGCATCATCCTTCTCCTGCGTCTTCCGATCCCGACCAGCCCTCTGTTCTGCATCGCGGTCACGCGCGGGACCGAATGGTCACGTTGAGAGAAATTCTCCTTCACTACCGCAGGGAGCGGTTACGCTACCCCCCAGCACACAAAACACTGAGTAAGTCTCAATCTACCACTTGGCGACTCCTTCAGACACGAACCTTTCCGAACCCCGTGCTTTACAACCGCATGTACCCCGATGCATACTCTCCACTCTGCAAAGCGTGCGAGGCCCGCGCTGACCTCGATCATATTATCTGGCAATGCCCCAAAGCCTCACCCACCAACACCTCCCACACTAACACACGCATAACTACGGCCGAGCAGTGGGAGACATTGCTGCTCAGCTTGGACCCAGAGGAGCAGCTCTGGGCCGTCCGGATGGCCGAAGACGCCGCCAGAAAGCAAGGACTGGCCGCCGTCTGAGGAAGGGGTGATTGGGGGTTAGTCTCCCGACCCCCGCCACCCCTGAACCCCATCAAGGACATAACAAAGTTTTATCTCTCTCTCTCTCCCCACTCAGACTTTGATACTCGCTCCCAACCGAGTCTCTCTCTCTCTCTCTCTGTTTTATTGTTTTAGCGCGCGTTTTCTTTGTTTCTCCTCTATTCTCTCCATTTTTGTTTTCAACCTTTCCTTTCTCCAGTGTAGGGTAGTAAACGAGAAGCTTTTCTCCAGCTTAACCTCGCTGCTCTTATCTAATTTCTCTCTCGATCAAAAGTGACGTGCTCTGTCATCGTCGTTCTCATTCTCTACTTTTATTTTGATCCCTCTCCTCTTACTCTAACGATGAGTAGCTGGGTAGAACATATTGGCTTATCAAGCCGACTCCTTCATTTTCTTTTCTTTTTCGTTTTCTTTTTTCTTCACAAAGTTCTCCCTCCACGGTGATAAATCTCCATTCCTATGATCTGCTAATTGCCTCTTGGCGTGTTTCGCAAAAAGCTTGTGCCTATCTACGTGAACACATAATCGGACGCTTACGATAAAAGCCGAGCGTTTTGTAGTTGTGCTTTATAACGCAAATATTTTGGCATTCTCGAAACGAAAACTGAAACCAAACATGAGATTTCGCTAAGGTTAGTGCTTACCATTGTGATGGCGCTATGAACTTCCTAGCGTCAAGGGGCCTATTCGAACGACTCTCGACACCCCGGCATTTTCCTTCTCCGCTTTTCATTCTTCCTGTCTCCCTTTGCATCTCCCCTGTGTAGGACAGCAAAGCAGATCCATATCGTCCGGGTAACTTCCACGCCTTTCCCATCTCGCTTATATATGTAAGAAATCAACCACTCAATCAATCAGGTAGATTTTGCACACCCAGTGATTCAAGCGTTCTCCTCGTGACTAACTCACGTATGTTGCTCCAGAAAAAAAAAAGAATATGAAATGAAGAAAAATACAAATAAGTAAAGAAGGTGCGGACAAACAATAGAAAACGGTGTAGGCGCTGTTACAGCTTATCAGGGCGCCACATAGTCACACATAGCGTCAGTGTCAGATAAAAACAAAACATGTATCGCCCCACGGTGGACAGTGTCGGGCAGTGTCAGTTTGTTCCACAATCCAGTCTCTCTCAAGTAACGCGACGCATCCTTTATAGCAACTCGCGCCGACGTCTGTTTATGCCAGTGTCCAAAAAATGTTGCTTTCCGCGAGGTGGAGATTATCCGGCCGGTCTAATGTGGCGGAGTGCTCTGCTGTTTGCTCGCTGAAGCGAGGTTGCGGTAGTTGAAGTGCGCTCGCTTTGCTGCGACTTTCGTTAAGTTGTGCCGGAGCCGCGCACCCTCGCCTCGCGGTTCAGGCTCCGTCAGTAGTTGCTCGAAGCACTTTTCCCTCCCCTCTCGGTTCTCCCTGCGCCTATACGGCGTCCATGACTCTCATTCGTCGCTTGTCCTCGACCGCGCTCGCGGATAGCCTTCGCACCGTGCGTCAACAACTGACCAACTTCCTCGGTTTTACGTTCCACCCCCTGTCCGACGCATACATTTATTTGTTTATGTATCTCCGCGCTTACTGACCCTGTGTCGGTTGGGTCGTATCTTTCTGCATATACGTGCGTCCGAGAAGCCACGTGGAACGACGTCGCGTCCTTATTGGCGGTGACTGCCGTCAAACTGCCCGTTAGCGCGCCTCCTTTTTCTTCTCCGTGTCTTCAGTTTTCCTTTCCTTTTTTTGTATTTTTTGCACGTTCTCGTTATTTGTAATGGCGGACATCGCGTGCCACCGGGGCACCATATCCGGGGCGAAAACAGCCAAGCCGCGCTCGTGTTACTCTCTTCCTCGCAGAAAAGCCGTCGAAATCATGAGCTCCGCGACCAGCTTGCTGCTTCACTCTCGCAGATAATATCTCGTGGCCTTTTCCTTCCTTCGGCTTAAAGTTTCTCCACCCTTCTCATCCGCCGTGTCCTTTAACTGGAGTGGCGATTTAGAGAAGCCGCTGCTGCGGCCGTCAGAAGCACGCACCACCCTCCCACGCAGTTGCGAAAACCGTCCACCAGCTTTATTATGTCGCTTTACTGTTGTCGGCCCTGCTCAAGCCAGGGAGGGGAGAAAGGGTGCATTCGCGCGGTTGAGGAAGGCCTCGGGTTGGGGGAGGGGAAGTGCTGTACTTTGTTTGCCTGGCTTTGAAGTGTGCAGGGACGTTAGCTTGCCCGTTCATTCTCTTTTCGTTGATGTTAACGCCGCAGGCGCGGGGTGAGAGCGCTCGCATTTTCGACGGGCCTCGACGTTCGCGAAGCGAGGCGGTGGCTGCGCCGCTGCGATTAACGTGTTCTCGCCCCCCCCCCCCCGTCATCCCGCCCCCTTCGCTGTTACTTTCACTCTCTCACTCACTCCTTCCTTTCCTTTACGATCTGCATCACTTAACCGGCCTCCGTGGCATCTCCCGCATACTACATTTTCTGCTCCCGAAACTTATCTTTGTACTCTTGTTCTTTTTTTCTTCTTCTTCTTTCTTGCCCGGTGAACAGTGAGCGGGTAACGTACGACGATAGCGCAAGTTGCGCGCGTTCTCGCCAGCGAAAAAAAAAAAAAAAATCGCCGTTGTTGCTTTGCTGTTTTCCCTCTGAATCCTCTGAATCCCAGTGACGGCGGCGTTGAGAAGCGCCGGCGTTTCCTTTCTCTCTTTCCTTTTTCATGTTTTTTTTTTCTCTCTCTCTCTTCTGCTGCTGCGCGCAGCGGCTCCTCTTCTTATGGCATCCCGCCTCGAACCGCCAACTCTCTCCGTTTCCTCCTCAACCTGTCCGTAGCGCCCGCTGACCCGCTGTCTCTCTCTTGCTCCCCTACTCCAGCTCTCCCTCTCCGACTTGGCCTCCCCTTTCTCGCTGGCGCGGATGAATTCCTGGCGGAGCGCGGGTGTCATTCGCGTGATGCGCTCGTCGGCGAGCGCACGCACTCTGCGATAGACTTGCGCCGAAGAGAGAGGAGACGGCTCTCCTCGCGATTAACCGACCCTTTTCACTCGACGCCGCCGCTAGCGGTCTCGGCTTGTGGGTGTGTGTTTCTTGCTCCCTGTGTTCGTGTGTGTATGTGCGTGTTTTCGATTCGGTGCTTCTCCTAGGCTCCCATCGAGGGAACGTCGTCCGACGAAGTGATACGGCTTATTAACGCTCGGAGAGGGGTGCCGGTGGGCCCTTGTAGTTTGTGCATCTACCTCAGCGGGCGTCTGCGTGTTGGGATTTAGTGGTTCGCAGTCGGTGCGGTTTCGACGCCGTCGGCTCTCCCGTGTTCCACCTGCGTTTTTCATCGACAGGAGTCTATTCACTGCTGGATTGTGCGGATTGCCATGGTCTGTGATACCGGCCGCGCGGGCTGAAGATCATTGGAAACTTTCGATTCCGTGTGTTTTGGTGAGTATTTGATTGCCATTGCCTTTAAAATATCGTGTTTGTGAACCTTAATGGTAGTTGTCTGGAGCGCTCGAATGCCGCAGTCTGGAATGGCGTAAGAACGTTCACCGGTGTCTGCTGGTTGATAGCTTTCTGCGACGCAGTGAGACGGTAGAAGTTAAATGAATAGAACTGTGGAGACGTAATTCGTGCAAGTACATATCGCAGGAAGCCCCTTCGCGTAGCGGTCAGTCCGTACTCTGTCACATATACTATTTGGCCGATACTGCAGGCAGTGCGCAATATACGACTTCAGCCGCGTACCGCTTTTCTGTTGGTTAAGTTGCCTCTAACCCGCAATTGCTTGTGAAAGCCATTCTTTAGAGAACGGCGGCTCTTACTGGCTTCTGCTAGTATTCCAGACACTGGACGTGCAGGACTAATAATTCCTTGAGACACGTATGCAACACTTAGGTCATGAGCGCATCTATGCAGTGTGGAAATGCTGAGCACAGCTTCCGCGGCAGGCACTGGCCCTGCCGCAGGTCAAGACTCTTTCGAAATGCGTTTGGTTAGAATAGGGAATCGTTGATCGGCAGCAAAGCACGCGTTCCGTTCGCTCCTGCACCTCTCGTGGAAAACGACAGGGCGTTATTCCGATAGTACTAAATTTGGTGGTACGAACGCCGGACCAACCAGTTATGCACTTTCCCTTCACTCGTAAAACATCGCCACTGCAACAGCAGGCGTTAAAAAAACAATCGTGCCGCAAGCACGCGAGGCTGCGCGCTTGACAACCTGTGTCCAAGGGTGCCTGCCGCGTTGTTCGATCCGTAAACAACACATGCGAGGAGGCCTTGATCGGCGCAGCGCGCCGTTCGCCTTGGAAAGGCCGCCGAAACCATGGTTATGATCCGTAACAAGGTCGCGCCTTGGGAGTCACGCTTTCGTAGAGCTGAGGAGCAATATTCCGGTCCCCGGATTTTTTTTTTCCCCGTTCTTTCGACGGTGCGCTTTCGGCCGTGCTTCAATGATGGTGTTCCGGTGTTTTTAATTGTGAGCTCCTGTCGCCTATCGCCTATCGCGCACCCAAGCCCATGTGTTTCTTCTACTTTCGACAACGTGGGTTTTGTGTGCGTGTGTGTGCCCTGGGATACGCTTCCTGTCTAAGTTACTGTGCCGCGCCTATAGCTTCTTTGAGTTTCCGTCGGGCCTCAACGATTATTGCATCAGAACCTTACCGTTCTACCGTCTCCTTCCAACTGTAAACACGCACATGTTTTACGAAAAGGTATGCTATGACGCTCTTGTGGCACTCTATAGATTCCCGTACTTTTAGATCGTCTCGGACACCTTCAGCCTCTCACCGGTCGTCGACGGAATCGCATGTGTGCGCTTTCATTTATTTATATATATTTCTCGCCGAATATGTGCGGGTAGGCAGGCGTCAAGCTGTGCAGCCCTAGCGAGCAAATTGGTCGGACATTTGCCAGCTGTGGGGAATATTTCTTACTTCCCCTTTCTTTTTCTGTCGCTCGCCGTCTTGTACTAACATTCAGAGAAGTGATGCGCGGTCTAAGATGATGTTGGCGTAAGGCTATGTTGAAAAAAGTCCAAGTGCTACGTTATTTTCAACAGTAAGTTTTTGTTTCTCATCACACGCGCCACCGATGCCGATCGTTTTGCTAAAATCGCAGCTCCACGCCTGAACAGGTCGCCGCGAATGTCTTGTCAGATGCGTTGCTTTTAACCTTTCTCGGAAGCCGATGGCCGGCACGGAAATATGGTAAACGTTTATTTTAGGGTAGTTAATTGTACGTCCTTTACCATTTTGGCGACGTGACTCGCGAGGGACTTCGACACGCTTGTGTAGGTCGTCTCACGTTTGTCGCGTACGCGAGCGATCAGGCTCGGCAGGTCTTCGATCTTCCGTGCCAACAGTCTGAAAGTGTATGTGGTTGCACTTGATAATTTAAGTGACCTTGTTTTTTTTTTATTTCCGAGATATCTTGGTTTCTTTCTTTCCACATCTATCTCCTCCTATGCCGCCTTCCTAGGTGATATACTTGTACCAAGTAAACTCAAGGAGGCTTTGCCTCAAGGCACTGGGCTTGGATGCGTCCGCGTTCCCCTCCATGCTTCGGCGTATGTATGCAGCTAGAACCTTATTTCAGGGGTGTTTTCAATCTACTGGTAACCTATTCCTTCGTTCATGAAGGGCTTTTAAATAAGTAAATGATAACAACGATAAACAGAAAGAGATCATCGGTGTTGAGACACCTACCCCCTCCCTTCCACCCCTATACATCACTTTCCTCCAGCTACGCCGCTGTATGAATGTTCCTAAGGTAACATCGAGAGTGGTCCAAAATACGGTTCGTCTTTCATTGTAAACTCTGGGGACTTGGAAAATTCCTTGTCATGATAAACTCCACTATCTCGACCTTTTGTTTCTTTTTTGTCGCGCTCGGTTTGTTTTCATCCGCTTCGAATCAAGTACCGAATCACGCTTACTGAATAAGCTGGGTTCTCGTTTTCTGCTGTTAACTGCCATGCTTTCTGAATCCGGGATTTCTACGCGCGTCGGTAGTGCCGAAGTTCCAATGAAAAGCGCGACGGGAAAACAAGCCGCAATAGGCGGGACTTTCCATAGCTGGAGCACTTCTAGCATACATTTTTTCTTTATTTTGTTTTGTCACGTCTTCGTGTTCGCCTAGACTTGGCATAACGCTTTCATTTTACGGCGGGTACTTTGGTCGACGAGCGCCCAGTATACGCGTTGTCACTAGGCCCTGCATGCACTGCTGTTCCCGTCTGGCGCCGACGCGCCTGTATCGCCCGACTTCCGTCCTGCGCCGCTTCAGGTATTTCGGCGGTGTCCCCGTGTACGACCTGGAAAGTTACGAGCCGTAGGCCCGAGTCGTCAGCGAGGGGGCGGGGGGGAGGGGGAGGCCCGGAACTCGTAAACGGGACGCAGTACCCTGTACGCAAAACGAGCCTGCAGGAAGTTATCCTGTCGCGGGGGTCCCGTTGATAGCGAGGTCTTTCGAGCGGGTTCGTTCATACTAGCAGTATACATACTATCTCGCTCAACTGTGGGCCTGAAGATACCTTGACTAGGGTGTAATGACGTCGGTGCCTGCGTCGCTGCAGCCAAGGGTTCCTTAGGGCGTAGCTCTTTAGCGCGCGCACCCCTTGGCCGCCAGCCGCATTGAATCAAGACTGCGTTTCCTTGCCCTATATGTTGCCGTACTGTATTGTGTACATGCATTCTAGAAAGATAGATTCCGGCACTTAGAAGCTGGAGATGCTAGTCTGGCTAGTTTCCCGCCTTGTTATAGTCCAGGTGTCCGTGACAAAAACACATACACAGTCATGACAAAAACGGCTCATGCACCCACGGGCACGCTCAAACGCGTTCGCATAGTATGCACATATTCTCATTAAGACCTGTAGATGTTAGAAGAAGGAAAAGTCCACTAGTGCCCCACTTAATGACTTTACACATACTCATATGCGTGACACCCACGGTACGAGTAAGTTGTGGCAAAAAAATAACACAGAACTGTAATGTAATTACGTGATTACACAGAACCGCGGAAGGAGGAGACACATTGAGACGAGAAGAAATCGTGTAGCGTCCTGCCTTCATGCCAAGTATGGTACGCATTATATAGACAGAGACAATTAAGCTTCTGCCCAGCAAGACGCTTCTGTGTAATAACAAACCGCATCCACGAAGTCGGTTCGTGCTAGCCCGACCTTGGTGGTGCCTGCAAGGCACAAATCATGTACTGCCAACGTGGTTTACCTCAGGATATATGGCGCTGCAGTCGCCCGATGACAGAGTGGGAGTAATGAAAATGAGGGAAATTCCGTCCACGCAAGCCGGTGGACTCCAAAGAAAAGAAGGTGTCCGCGGTCCTGTGGCTTTTTCCGCATCATATATACGCTGTGAAAGCCTATATATTTGGTTTCACACACGCACGCACACACACCTTCTCTGTCGTTACCGAACCTCAAATCGCCTCTTCTAATCCCTAATGCGGACATGTTTCCTTTCCCCCTGCTATCCCTGAACCCAAGGGATTAGGATGTCAGAGGAGACTAAACCGACAGCTGGGTAGATATCTTCAAATTTTATATAACATGTTCCATCGTTTTCCCTATACTGTACTGCAGCAAGCATATGCTTCTTCTTCCCAGGAAAGAAGAAGCTTGTGCTTCTTCTTTCCTGATCTCGCTTCGAAGAGTAAAGAGCTTCCCTTTGAGTTATAAATTCTTTCTTTCCTGGTTTCGTTTTTTCCACTTAGGTAATTACTTATAGGAGGTTTCTTTTCCATTGCCGCCGCCCATGAGATTGTCTCAGCCTCCCTGATTTTGCGTTTGACGTTCTTTGCTGCCACGTTGTTTACTATACTGGTCGCATATTCGCTGCCCAGCTCCCTAGTTCTTTTCCTCCACTGTGAGCCAATGTTTTTCATGTGCAAATACGTGAACACTCTCGCAATCCATTTACTTTCTTTCATATTCCTCAATCGTTCTTCAAAATAAATTTTACTCTCGATCGCAGCGCCAGAGTTCCCTCTAGTGATTGTTGTAGGAAACTCTGTCGCTTTCGACAATGGGACGAAAAAGCGTGCGGCTTTCTCACCCTGCTATGCGGGCAGCTGCGTCAGCAGTGTCGGCAATGCCACAGTATAGCCAGGGACCCTTAGAAATGCTGTGCTGTGCTCTCTTTCAACCGTTAGGTGACACGTTCCTTTTATCTTCGATGCCTCTGTTCGAGTCACTGCTGTTTCACTTCTTCCTGTCATAGATAATTTAGAGCCACGCATACGTTATTCGCAAAACGAAGGAAGACAGGACGCGTGCAGCCGACGTTTTTTACTCTTTCACAATGTTTTTTTCGACCACATGTCGCTGCTTTGAACGATCGGCGGATATGGTCGTCTCCGGATGTGTCTTCCTTTTGTCTTTCGCCCTCGTGAGACAGCTGGCCCGCGCTTCCTTTGCGCTGTTGGCGCGATTGGTCGCTCCGAGTTGCGAACCCGCAAAGGCGGCTCTTTGTATTCACACTTCGTTTGCAGATAATCTGCGCTGGACGAGGTAGCACGTATACAACCTCATCGTGTATTTCCCATATTACTCGCAATCCCGGCAGAGCTAGTTCTCTTGCTCCTCTAAAAGCCTATAACGAACATTGAACAACACTGTCGCTGAGCTGCTGTTACTGTGCGCCAGGGTCGAATTCGGCTGGCACGTGGAACACGTCGGACGCTACATAGACGAACCTTTGCGTTTTCAAGAAAGACTTCCTTTTCCAGAAGGGTTCTTGCCAGTTGCGCCAGCAAGAGCCCTTCTTCCTGTGACGTAAATCGGGAGTGCAGTCGTCACGATGGTCACATGAGTCATCGCAGCTTCGGCAACACTAGTTTTTGTGGCAATATCTCCACCCCCCCTCTCTCTCTCTCTCTCTCTCTCTCTCTCTCTCTCTCTCTCACACACACACACACACACACACACACACACACACACACACACTTGGCGCGGCTACAAAAATATCACCGGGTCCCTCCTGCAGCTCTCTTGTCTGCCTGTCGGTCGGTGGCACACGCGGGAAGGAAGCGAATTAAAAGCGCCCATAAGACCGTTATAGCTGTCGCAAACAACACTACGCGCCACTGTGAGCGCGTGCGCATACATAGTATGGGCGCGCAGTTCCGTCGCACAATTGTAAAGTGGCGTTTTTTCCGTAGTCCGCCGGGGCGCCCGGTCACACGCGGAGCGCGCACACCTCCTTCCGCTCGAGCTTTGCGTTCCTTCCTTCCTTTCTGTTTCACGGCATTTCTGTCTGTGCTTATTCCTTCTTTTCTCTTCCCCCCCCCCTCCCCCCACACACATTCTTTTTGTTTGTTTCAGCATTCGTCGGTGCGTATTTTGGTGACAGAGGCGGCACGTACACGCCTCACAGAAGTGCTCGCTCGAGAATATTTTTATTTATTTATTCGTTTTTTGCGGAACGTCGACGCTCGAACGCGAAAAGAAGAAAAAGCCAGCGCAACTCTTTCCATGCCGGCGGCTCGCCGTGTTCCTTTTGTTTTAACGGCCGAGCGGGATGCTTCCTTTTGTCACCCGCTCGTGAAAAAAGGAAATAAGAAGAAAAAAAAAAGAGTGCGGGAGAGCGGCGGTGTGTGTGCTGCGCGGAAGGAACCGGAAGCCCCCCACCGGCGGGGGCAGTGTTGGACAGAAAAGCGTGCAGCATGCCAGCCGCCGCCGATTTGGCCCACTTTCGGTGACAATCCCCCCCCCCCCCCCCCCACTCCTCTTTGCCGCGGAACGCAGCGCAGTACACCCGCATTCAACGCTTCCTCCGCACCCTCCTAGCTTTCTGGCCACCGTTGTATACGCGCTCGTTTGCCCACGCCGTTTTCCAAAATCCTACGTGAATTAAGCCTTTTGGTTCATCTGCGACAGCAGCTGGAAAACATCGAAATTGGGCTGCTGCGTCCGGTCCTCGTTTTCGTTTGTAGTTGCTAAAGTGGAAGCTTGTTCAAGTTGGTTTTGCTTCTTCAGGCATGGTGCGCGAACGGAGAACGACACGGCGACAATGTGACGCGCACACACAAAAACGCTTTTTTTATTTCCTGTCATTACTGTTCCTGTATCGTCGTCCGTTCGCGCATTGTGCCTGAACAAAAGGTTCGTTGTGCGGGGTCTTCGTGAGGTCAGTTCCTGGGATTAAGCACAAGGCGAGGAAAATCTGCCTAACATCGTAGTCGCGGTTTGTTTCGCTGTCAAATATGCAGGTTGTTTGAGCGAACCCTTCCAAAAAAATTTTTTTTAATTGTCTTTAGCAGGTAACAGAATTCTATAGAATAGTAAGCTGTTTGAATAGTTGGTTTGACATGATTTTTGCAAAGGGGAGCGCAGAAGCGTTGCGGAAAAAAGAAGACCTGGAGAGGAAAGACGTTCACTTGCGTGTGCGTCTTTCCTGTCCAGGTCTCTTTTCCGCAAGGCTTTTTTTGCGCTCACCTTTGCAAAGAATCAGCGCAATTCTAGTCCACGAGCTGGTCTACTCGAAGAGGCGGACATTACTTGTAAAAAAATTTGAATGCATAATCGACTAATTAACAAAAATGTACTAATTAAGCTCTTTAACTAGTGGCCTTGTGGTACATATTACAATTTACAAATTGTAGCGGGTGCGACTGCAAGGCATATCCACTTGGAAAGACTTGTGTCTATGACGCTACTTACGAGATATGCGCCGTCAAATTTGTGGCAAAAATGCGCTGTCGTTCCACTTACTTTCTTAACAAAACGTCGTTTTGTGCATTGGAACGCAAAAGTAATTGGAACGCCAATGCATTTCTTCGCAAAGTGCGGGAATTACCATCTCGAAACTGGTGTCATCCTGTGAATGGATCCGCCTTGCGAACTCCCCGGCTAGGTTTTGTAAATTGCAATATGTGCCATAAGGTAATTAGTTACACATTAGTTATTATTTGTTAATTAGCGAATTATGCATTTCAGTTTCTTGCGAAAGTAATGTCCGCCTCTTCTAGTAGACCAGCTCATGCACTAGAGCTATTCTACTGCCACAGGCAAATGATTTTTTTTTTTTTTTTGAGCGTTTGCTGAAACACCTGGTATGTACAGAAACTCCGGGGTGGCTCTGCTGCCGAGCGCAAGGTAGCGGATTCAAATCCCAGCCACTGCGACCTGCGTTTAGCGGTGGGCGGCACATAAACTCTCGTGCACCGTTAGTGCACTGTGATTAACGCTAGATTGTTAACATTAATCCGTATATAGGTATACGATGCTACGTCCCCCGGAAGGCCGGAACCAAACTGTAAATTTTGAACGACAACTTGCACCATTTACTAAACACGCTCACGGACCGCGACGTTTGTATATTCTCGTACTCTCGTTAGGATCACTCTTTTCTGCAGATGTCTCTGCCCGCACTGGGAATCTTGAGCGAAGAAAAAAAGTTGACTCTGTTCACGGCGCTGCTTCCCTGTAGGTAGTGTACTGTCGCACGAAATTAAGTGCGATTCTCATTTGTGGGGAAAAATATCCTTGTAGTCCCATGCAGAAAGCTTGCGAAATTTGGTTAAGTGTTACTAATGACAGTGCGACATAGCGTAGCAACATAGCTCACAGATAAGGCATCACATTATAACCCTTAGAATAACTACCTTTATTTCGATGGCGTACAGAAAAGCGAGATAGAGCGAAAGGCCAAGGAGCGTGACAACGGCTTACTCAAGATTGCAAGCAGTTCGCAATTAAAAAAAATAACTGTCCTAATTAACACGGCATGAATAGCGTGCCTGCACAAAGACGACCTCTTATCTCTAGTTAAAATGACTTGAAGTATTCGTTAAAACAAATGGTAATACGAAACGATACAGTAGTGCTGCGAGCGTGAGTAGTGCACAACATGAGTGCCGAAGTTCTGGGATCATGCGGAATGCAACTGCATTGGTACGCCTTTCGTTGGCACATACACATTGAGACACACCCAGTCTTTGCGTGCGACAATGTTTCCAAAAATAGCAGGGCCACTTGCGTCGGTTACACGTGCCGGTTCGCCGTAATCAGCAAGCACATCGTTCTTCCTTTCACTTGGTTCGTTTTTTCCTTTTTTTTTTTCCCCCGTTGGTACGAGGAGAAAATGGCCCGCAATTAGTGATCGGCTCAGCCATCGTCGCTTCGAGGCGTTTTATTGCCAGTTTCGCTCTTCGATCTTCTTTCTCTTGTGATCACTCATGCAATGGAGGAAAAACTAAATTGTGCTGCCGCCCGTTGGACGGCGGGCACATACAGACGAGATTTGTTACGAGACCAGCGCCGACTGCCCGTCTTCCTCATCGGTTTTTAATTTTGTCTTTAGCTGGCAAATTTTGTCTTTTGTCTTTAGATAGCATACTGTGCAGTGAGCTACGCAGTACAGTCTTTGCGAGCCTACTGCAGAGTATGCTATCCATCTCAGCCGTATATATAACTACCTCACCTATACCGAATGTAATGACTTAACGAGGTTACGCGACGCGTGCTGATAGTTCACGCGTGCGGGCCTCCTGCCTTTGTCGACGACAAGCTGTTATACACTTCGTACGCATCGTAAGTCAATGGCTTTGTTTAACACAGACATGTAGCGCACAGCCCACGCTGTTATAGCGCGTGCACTGTAGTCATGCAGCACACGTTTCAGTTACGCGGTGCGGCTTCTAATTGATTTCGATGTGCGTGGCGTGAACGTAAACGTGTGCAGCTGACAAACAGTGGTGGCTCTCCAGGAAAACTAAACGTTTCGCTCCACATAGTAACGGTGGTCTAGTGCATAGATCAACATTATACCAGAACCAAACTTTAGTTTTGGCAATGTCGCGCTATAGGTTCGACGATGCGAGGATATGTGTATTTGAGGAAAAGGGAGAGACATTTCGCGCGCATAGCTGTGTATACACGCCGTCGAAAGATGCGAGCTTCCTACCTGCTGCTGGAAGAAACGAAAGAGGCGCGTTGAAAGAGGCCACCCCAGGCGGTTTCTGCGAACGGGCTGCCGGCCTTCCTCCTGCCCGTCGCGGGCACCCTCGCGTTGCGTCACTGCTATTCGGATCCCGGCTCACGCTTCCCGTTTTGGGTCGCTTGCTCGGCTATCTGCCACGTAAGAAGCGGAAACGGCCGCTCCCGCGTCGATTCGCGCGTTTGCGGCGCAGTGCGTGTTTGCTCGTTCCGCGGCACGTCGCCTCGCCGTGTACACGTGTTATGTTCGTGGCTCCCCAGAGGCATGCCCCGTTCCCTGTCACTTTTTTCCGCGGGCTTTCGTTTCTTTCTTTTTCTACGTGAGTTTGCGCGAGCGAGCGCCCTGTCACCATATAGTCTGCAGACCCAGGTTTCTGCAAATAAGCCGCGCTAACGCGTCCTCTCTGCACCCGGCTGCGTTTTATTTCTTCCCGTAGGCTGCTGCTGCTGCTTCCGTTTAGCCCTCCCCCCCCCCCCCCCTCCCTTCCCTCCATTGCCGCTCTTATTGCGGTTGTGTGGCGCGTGCGGTGTGCGCCGACAATGTGCCGACATTTGAATTTTCCCCGTAAACGCCGCAGCCGCGCCTCCGAAGAGCTTTTCGATATTTTTATTCCAATTGCTGCGATAAACATTGTGGACGTTTTCCCAACCGTGTTCGCCGCGTTGCCTTCAGAACTTCCCCGGTAACTCCGTGATCTCTTGCTTGTCCTGTTGTCGTGGCAACCATATAAATGAAGCATAAATAAATAATTAGAATTGCTAATTAAGTACATGTATACCAGGGACTGTATGCCACTACACATACGCGCCCGATTGGGGAAAATTAAGAAAAAAATGAAGGAAGAGAAAACATTCAGAGCCCTTCGACTATGGGAAGATAGAAGACCAGCGAAGGTGTACATATATATATATATATATATATATATATATATATATATATATATATATATATATATATATATATATATATATATATATATATATTGTTACGTAAGAAGACGCAGATGAAAAGCTATATACAAGTATATTTACAACGTAATACGCCGCGCTTGGCCAAGAGGCAACAACCCGCGCTAGCCTCCAATCGTCGTCGTCGTCTTCTTACTGCTAGCCTCTTCGTCATCGGTAATACAATTCCGTAGCAATATATTGCTCAGTAGCTATATTAAGTTCTGTATGGTATGCTGTGTCGGTTGAGTAAAGACACAAATACATAACTTCGTTGTTTGTTTCGTCTTGTTTAGTATTTTGTAATTTTTATTCTCTTTTTTGTGACCTTTTTCTTTTCCTTCTTTTTTTTTACTCTCTCTCTATTTTTACTTTATACATATACACTGACGTTTCGACACGCATCGAGCTCACAGGGGTATGTGCCATTGAGCTTGGACCCTTTCTGCTCTGTCACCAGGATCGACCCACGTGATGATTCGTCTTTTCATTTTTTTTTTTTCCAGATCCAAGCCATAGACAGCTTCGTTGTAAGACGTAGGCGTGTTTACAAGCTATGCTGTGCGTGTCCGCTCGTTGCCGGGTTGGGCCCGATTTGCTAGTCCTCATTGTAGTGCATCAATGCGACGCGTGCGTCACATTGCTATAATATCTGAACGTAGCTTCAGTTCGGCGTGTAGTGTCTGTGCCACAGGGGACGTTCCCGGTTGTCTCTTTCTCCCTTGTGACTGGCTCCGGTATGACCCACTTCGTTACGCACCACGCCGGTCCGAGTGCGAGCACGAACGACGAGTGAGGAGACGGTAAACCGTCTACGCGTCTTCGATGCCCACTCGTAGACGCTATTGTTGCTGCCAGCCGGGCACGACGCGGCCTGTTGGTCTTTGTTCATTCTTGCTCTTTCTCTCTGTGCGCATTTTTGTAGTTGCGAATGGATAAGCACAGTGCACACAACGCAGCAGCCCGGCGTGTCTGTTGTCGACAGACGTGTGTGGTATGCGACTATATAAGATAAGAGCCGCTGTCTCTCCTTGATGGCGTGTTTTAGATGAGCGTTGCGGATGCCCACATACGCCTTCCGCCGTTTGTCCCTCGCGTTTATTTTAACGCGATAGCGTTAAGGAGCTCGTGTCGCAGAAAAGCCGGTGTCGTCGGCGTCGGTGTCGGTGTCGGCGTCGGCGTCCGCGGCGTTGGCCGTGAGCGATAAATCACGGCAGGCACTTCATAAATAAAAAGCAACTTCCAAGATGGGCTGGGTGGGAATCGAACCAGGGTCTCCGGAGTGTGAGACGGAGACGTTACCACTGAGCCACGAGTTCGATGCTTCAAAGCGGTACAAAAGCGCCTCTAGTGAACGCGCTGTTTCTAAGGCTCAGGCGTGCGTTGCTTGCTCAGGCGCACATTTCGTTGTCGCGCCGAACGCTGCGTTGCTCGACGCTCACCGCGTCCGATGCGGGGCTCGTAGTCGCTGCGCCGTAGCCCATTGTCTTACACCCCTTGGCGGGTGGACGGGAACGCTATCGCGTTCCACTCTTGAAGGCGAAGCTTAAGCGTCCTCCAATTTTTCTTTTTTTATCTCCGGGTTTTGGAGCAGACGCCGACACTCACGCCAACGCTGCGGCGTGCCTCGCGGAGGGTTGCATATGTGCTTCCGCCATCGTAAGTGGCTGGGATCACGTGGCGAAAGGAATGTCTCCACTGCGCCGCGGAGGACTGTACAGACGGCTTCCTGTGCACGAGAGATAACGCGAAAGGAAGCCCCTTGCGGGTGTTTCTGTCGCGCTTACACCGAGGCCGCTGTGTTACGCGGCTGTATACCGTATACCTTCTCCGTATATCCCTGGCTGCATATATATAATCTTATCAAACACGGAGCCCCGGTCAGGTAACTGGAAGATGGTGTACTAACGTTTTCGCACACTTGGATGACCTTTCGGGTGGATAGTGCTTGGGATTTGAAGTTGGGATTTACGATTACCTAAACATCGACATCCCAAGAAAGCGTTGCAGGGAGAGAGACGGAAGCGCGCACTGGTATAACATGTGGTTCCTCCACTTCGCCATTGTTCATGCCAAACTGTATGTGCGCCGCTTCTCGTCTGATTAGCCGAAACTGGGCGGCATTGTGCTTGTTCATTGCACTTGGAGCCGACATCAGCGGCGAGCACACAGGGATGGTGGCTCGCCTTCTTCCGCCGAGTAGCTCAGGGGCGGCCTCATCAAGTGAGGCACTTGCGGTGTGTTAATTTAGCGGATCAGTCAGTACGCATCTCAGTATGTGAGCCGGCTTCATTTGCATGTACCGAGGTAACAGAATTAAACCTCTCCGAACGGCGTTAACTGTTCCACACGGTGCCGTAGCCATGCAGTCATTACTACTTCCGTGTATGTATCTTTTCGGCCTGCTGATTAACCCGCGTTTGTTCAACAGCAGGGGGGGGGGGGGCTCTTTCCATAATGGTTGTCATTAAAATTTCGGTGATTGACCTGGCAGTGACGGCGGCTCTGCCCCTGCTCTTGCAGAGGGGAGGAGCGTCGCCCTCGGCCTCCCGTGGGTGATCAGCGCCGCTGGTAGCGGCCGCAGCAGTGCCACCGCCGGCCGTGGGGGCATGCCTCGCGAGCTGGCCGACGTGCAAGTGGTGTCCAGGATGCCCGTGCCGTCGTCTATGTACTCGTCGCGCTCGTCGCACCTCTACTCGTCCACGTCGTCGCTGCGATCGACGAGCCTCGACCGGCGGTCGGCCACCCTGCGCGACAGCTCGAGCTCGTCCTCCACCTCGAGCAGCAGCTACATTTCGCGCCTGCCGCCCAGGCCGTCGTTCGAGCACCGATCCAAGGTTTGTATACCCACGAGTGGCAGCAGCCCGTTCTCCTCTGTACACTTCGTGCGGTTTCCTACGGACATTACTAGAGGGAACTCTGGTGCTACAGTGTCGACTGGCGCTACAAGCACGGCATGCAGTCCAACGGGCATGTGCCGCGATCGGCAGTTTACGGATTTGCCTCAACTTCGTCCTTCTGGCTTTGAGCGTACTTGCGACTTCGCAAAGCGGCCGTTTTCGACCCACAGTTGCGCTGTAAATGTAACAATTCGCAATGACTACGCATGTACGCGGATAGTTAATTGCGTTGTTGTGTTTACAGGACTGAGTGCTTGGACATTTGGACAGATGAAGCGTAGTAAATAACGTCACAAGAACGTCCGAAACCATAAGCACGAAGACAAATCCGTCTACTGATATTCCCATGGTGTAGCTGAACTATCGCAACGCCAGAGTTCCCTCTAGTAACTTTTGTAGAACTTTCTATGGTGTACGTGGGCATGTTGTTCTTATTGTGAATCTGTAAACGTGGAATGCGGGCTCTTACAGGTCGTGCACTATTTGAACCGTAATTGACTTCCTTTTGAGCTACTCTTCGAACTTGTAGACGATAACTGGCACGGCAGTAAGCGGGCACCCTTCGTAATATCTGCGCCGCGCCTGCCTTGATAATGACTCGCAGAGTATGCTGGCGACCCACGATGGCGCACTTGGCATATGAACACCCTTTTAAGAGAGAGAGAGAGAGAGAGAGAGAGAGAGAGAGAGAGAGAGAGAGAGAGAGAGGAGCGCCTTATAAAATTTGAGCGTATAGCAACAGTAATGTCATGCTACTCCATATGTGTGTTATGATGAAAGCTCCTGTGACATCCTCAAGATCGTTTAGGTGGAAAGAGCGTAGGGAGCGACACACTTACTTAATTTTAAGCACTACTTACCTCGAGCCCGGGATCCCATGTAGAACTGTGGTTCATGCATATGTCTTGGTCTAGTCTGTATTTGCTAAAGACACGCTTTTACCGCTTAAGAGGAAGATTAATTATCTCGGGCCCAACTCCAACGCGGCTTGTTCAAATAAATGTAAAACGCAGAAACTTTTTTCTGAGATAGCCTCTGGACCGATTTTAATGAAATTTGCCACGTCTGAGAGAGAAAGTTAAATTCGCGTGACTCATGGAAGCGGAATTAAATTCGATTTGGGGCATGAATTTGGTTAAAAGAATTTTCAAAAATGCGAAAGTTGAAAAAAAGAAAAGAAGAAACACGAAGTTCACAATTTCAAAGCTCTGCGTCAAGAATAGATATCCTGGTTCTGTAAACGGCATCCATTAGATCATTCAAAGCGGACAAATTTGATATATAAATTCATATCTTACGTGAATCCATTACGTTGTGTACAAGGGTTCTGCAAAATATGTATTTTCATATTACTGATTTTTTTTTAGATTCATACGTAACGTATCAATTTCGTCCGCTTTAGATGTACTATTAGATGTGATTCACAGAATCGCGATATTATATTTCATTGCTGAGTCACAGAGTTGTAAACGTGATTGTTTCGTTTTATGAAAGTTTGCGACTTTTGGAAAACATTTAATAAAAAAGTGACTACTTAAATAAAAAATTCAAAAGCAATCGTCACACTAGATTTTGAGTTTTTCTTCTAAATGCAACAAACCTCGTCAAACTTGCTGCAGTGGTTGCCGAGAAAAACGAATTCCCCTTTTACATGTGTTTAGCTTGGAGCACCCGAAGTAAAGGAATTTCTCCTCTTAAGAATGCGAGGGGAATGAACGGCGCCGTAGCGCGCACAGTTCTACAGCATGCGCTCGGCCAACGCGTGGTGCTCTCCCCGCAGGTGGTGTCCGACCTGCCGCGCCTGTCGTCGCGCGTGGTGCTCGACGTATCCTCGGGCAGCCGTCGCAGCCTGACGCGTCAGCGCTCGGGGGACGCCATCTCGGACGCCGGCTCGCCCGTGCTCACCCGCTACCGGGACCTGGGCACCGACTCGCCCTCGTCGCGCGCCAGCTCGCCGGCCCGGCGACTGCTGGACGAGAACTGCAACCGCGCCTCGACCCCGACGCGCCGCTTGGATTGGAACCACAACGTGTACAATGGCAGCGGCGGGGGAAGCCACTCGCTGCCGCCCGACAGTCCGGGCAGGGACTCGGGCGCCTCCATCTCGCCGGCCTCGTCGCGCCACTGGCGGAACCTCGGCTCGTCCACCAGCTCGGTGGACTCCGGTGGATCCTCGTCGTCCGACTGCTCGCCGGGACTGAGGCGCGCCCGCAGGCTGTCGCTCACCTCGGAGGTGAGTACACACGCCCGAGTATCCTATGGGAGGGCACGTTCGACCGAGCTCCTGTACCGCGCTACGACACGGTCGATGCGGATGCCTCTCGGCCATTGGATATATATATATAGAGAAAACGCGACCGAGCCGAACGTTCAGCTGCTTGCTCCCCGTGCTATCGGAGGAGCCGCGTGATTAGAATTCGGTCGCATCTCCCAGCTCGAAGAATTGAGCGCCGGCTGCGAGTGCTCTGAGCTGGAGCTTGGCGCTCGGGATGAACCAAGCGAATGTGAACCGCCCCGCGAGAGCGCTCCAGAACGCTCGAAAGCAGCCAGTCGAGTGTAGCATTAGTTGGAGTGATCGATCTTCGCTGGATCGCTGCTAAAGCAGGAGACACACTGCGCGACTCCGCGTGACATCCGACGCACTGTAGTGGTAGTAGTAACTGCAGTAACCGCATCTGTCGGCTTTCAGTAGTCGGAGCAACCATCGTTCCGGCGTCGTGTCGGACGCTTCGTCGTACCGCGTCTCTCCTGCTTACTTTGCCGCCTTTCGGGAAACGTGGTTGACTATACGTGACGTGCTTCGGGATGTGCGTCCGCCATTTGAGGGACTATTTAAAACGAAACTGGAGACAACGCAAGTGCGTATGTGACGAAGTGCCAGTGTCGCTGCCGCAGCCATAATGACGGAGGAGGAGGAGGAGGAGGAGGAGGAGGAAAAAACTTTATTCATGTCCTGTACAAGGTTTGCCACCCGCCTGGCTAGTCCCATGTTGGGACCGGGAGGTCAAGCCTCCTAGCCCTATCACGGGCGTACTGGACAGCCAGGACTTGAGGGATATGATCTGGAGATCTTATCATTCCTAAAAACCGATTCCGGGAAAGGCCAGGGCCGAGCGACCCACACTCCCAGAGCATATGTTCAAGCGTGCATATCTCCTTTTTGCATGCTTTGCATATAATATTCATGTCTGCAATGTCATACCATTCCTTTATTTGTGCAGGTGAATTATAAGACTCTGTTTGTAATTGCCTAAGTGTAACTGCTTGTGCTCTGTTTAGTCTATAGTGAGGGGGTGGAAACTCCCTCCTTCCCATGTAGTAATGTTTTGTAATTTCATTGTATGTAATGAGGGTATCCCTCTGTAAGTTCTCCAATCCAGCAGAATCAAAACCATATGTAGAAGCGGCCCGGTCTGTAAGGTCGCGGGCGACGCTGTTGGCCGATTCATTTGGATTGACAGGAATACCATCAAGTGAACCAAGGTGCGCCGGGAACCAATAAATGAAACGCGTAACATTTGTTTGCCTTTTGTTAATTATTTTCGCAGCCTGTGCGGCAATTTTTCCCCTACTGAAAGCTCTAATAGCTGTTTTCGAGTCGCTATAAATTTCTGTAAATCTATCGTCTGTTAGTGCCAATGCAATGGCAACTCTTTCAGCGACTTCAGGTTTGCTAGTGTAGACCGTGGCGCAGTTGGTGCAATTGCCCTGATGATCCACTACTGCCGCCGCGAACTTAGTTCGATCGTTGTAAGCAGCCGAATCAACAAAGCAGGCTCCTCTGCCCGCTTTATCCATTTTCTTGATTAACGCCCTGGCTCGCGCAACTCTCCTGTTGATGTTATGTTTTGGGTGCATATTCCTGGGTAGCGGTGCGACAATTATGTTGTCTGCGAATTCTAATGACGCACTGTGGCTTGGCTTGTGGATAACACCTCTGTATGAATTTTTCTTCGTAGTTTCTAGTTGGCACCATTGTGGGCGACTCGTTGCTTTAGTTATTTCCTTGCTGCTTGTCGCGCTACAATATCCCGCCGCCCGGTATCCACATATCGCGCGATGCTCAGTGGGATACTGTATGCACAGCCTTCCGCGTTGCAGCCCACGTGCCCTCGTTGTGTAATTCGTTCTTCCTCTGCGTGGCAGTTATCGGCGTAGTTGCACAACAAGATATGCGACAACCGTTTGGAAGGCTATAATGAGCCTGCGGTTGCAGCGGTGGTGCAACGTTGTTTGTGAGAAGACGTCAGCGCTCGCCCAATCCCGTAACATATTTCCGCTAGGCGCTTGTTGCGCGGCATGGGTGTGTGCTAGTTGCCTGTTTCAACACAAGCTCGAAACGGTTCCAGCCCGGTCATTGACGTCAGCTCTGAGCTGTGCGCATTGAAACATCTAAATGCCCGGCGTACTCGACCGGCTGACGTAGTCGAACGTGCTTGCTAAAGTATATTGTTAGTCGGCCTTCCTCTGCCTCTTTTTCTAGTTGGCCGGTTCAGGTCTTGCAAACGCTGTGTACTAACACCTCGCGGCCGGACGTCGTGAAGAACTCTTGCGTTCCGAGACGGCCCAAGGCCTGGTTCATCCCGCTCATCCAGACGGTATTCCTCCGATTGCGACAGCAGTGGTATATACTCGTTGGCGTGGGAGCTCGGTCGCCTAAACGCGTGCGCTCGAGTATATTTAGAGGCCACGAGAGAGTAAGGGCACAAAGCGAGGGTGAGAGTTAAAAACAGAAGAGCGAGTGTCTGGAGAGAAGGCACCCGGCTCAGAAGCCGCGGCGGCGCCTCTGGAAGCGCGTCAGGAGGCCGCTGCCCTGGAAACGCCGCCGCCTCCTGGCAAAGGGGTTGGCGGCTCGCCGCCTCTCTGGCCTTTCCCTCTGCCTCTTGCCGTTCCTTCTCTCAGCTGGCCCTGGCTGCGCAACTGACATTCGAGCCGTCTGGCCCGAAAAGGGGATGCCGACACCACCCCCCTCTTACACAGCGGTGCCTCCGTTGCTCCCGCTGCTCTCGCCTGGCCCGCGAACGTCCGCTGTATACGAATGCGCCCACGTGGCTTCTTCGCACCCGCGAAAACTCTTCGCCGGCCTTTCGTCAGCGAATTTAATTGAATTCTGGGGTTTTACGTGCCAAAACCAGGATTTGATTATGAGGCACGTCGTAGCGGGGACTTCGGATTAATTTTGACCACCAGGGGATCTTTAACGTGCCCCAATACACGGGACTTTTTTGTCAGCGGGAGTTGCAGTGTGGGCTTTTTGGTATATGACATCTTAAGGAGTATTCTAGGAGCGCAAGCTACAACAAGAGCGTAGCTTGTTTGTATATTTGTGTCTTCTTGTGTCCGCGTTCCTGATTTCGCTACCAGAGTAATGTTCTTGTCACCGCTGTTTTGAGGGCCTTCCATTCAGTTATTCGGGGGAGTTATAGCGGCGACGTGAAGACTTTACTGCCCGCGACTTTGGCAAATTCGGCAGCGGATCTGTCCGGCTTTGATGAGAGGCTTCGTAAAGGTGCACTTCTTCTACGCCTGTCTGTCGCCCTAGGTGGCCAGGTTAGCGGCTGCTTCCATTGCCTCCGTTCCGCACGACGTGGAGTCTTTGCCAAAAGTTGCGAAGCCAGTGTCCTGTCGCGTCACGCGTCTGCCCCATAAGCTGAGAAGCGCGAGCGACAGCGCGCCTGTGTATACGATACTATGGAATCGATGGAATTTCTTAACACCGGAAAACATGTCCGGTCACGCGTGCAACGGCTTCGATACCTTTGACGAACACTCCTCGTCAACTAGGCGACAGGATCATTGTCTTCGACCGGGATTCGGTTGGCAAAAGTGTCTCGCCGTTCTGTCGACGTCATCGTCCCCGTTCATTGTGCCGTTGTCTGTCTCCTCTTGCTCGGAAGGGTGGCTTCAGTGGATCGCGAGCCAATGTTCAATCTCGCCAGTCTTGCACCGCTGTAAGGATCTGTTAGTCGTTGCCGTGGTCGTGCATGGCAGGGTGTAAACATTAACGGCAAGAGTCCTCAATTCAGAACCTTGAGAACCGACATTACTGTTGGCAATCGCAAGGAACTCCCGTTGTGGCGTTCTTTCTGTCATAAGTCGCCGCAGAGGGCGGCTTAAGACGACGCGGTTATGTCGGCTGACGTAATCGATGCCTTATGAAAGAGAGACAGGAGGCTGGTCTCGTACGCACCTTTCTCATCGCGCGCGCGCGCCTTGTTGGGCGTTTGTGGTCAAGGCCGTCACTAGCGGGAGGCCTCGCTAAAACATCGACGCGACTGCGGAGCGATGCATCAGCGCGTGCCTTTCCCGCTTTCTTTTTTTTTTCGAGGCCATTGAACCGTTATATGGAGGCCTCCAGCAGGGTAGATCCAGGCGTCGAAGTGGCACATCGCCGATTCTGAGTTTGTGCTTTTTTGCCGTAAACGCGTCATTACCTCCGACAGCGAAGAGGTCCTTGAAATAGTATGCATACTCGTGGCTTATGAGATAAGCGAGAAGGCGGTAAAAGAAGAACAGGAAAATAAAAAAAAAACACAATATGTTGTGCCGCTTAAATCAAGATTTCCAGCCCCCGTTTGGCCGCTTCCAGAGCGTTGTCTGGCAGATATCTATAACGGTTCAGGGATGAGTTCGTGCAGGCCTCGCTTGCTGCTGCATGCGGACGTGCTCCTGGTCGATCTCCGGCGCATATTGTGGGTAGAGAGCTTTCGGCTTGTCGGGTCGTTCGTTGCATTGTTTGAAAATATTGTATCGGAGCACTCGGCTCAGATTAAAACGCAGGTCTGCTCCCGCAAGTATAGCGCTCGCAGTGGCGTTTCTCGAAGTGTCCTAATTCAACGAGACGGCACTTTCGTCACTTAAACCCGGCGCGAAGGTCATAAGCGCTGTGAGAGGGAATTAACGGTGTAATCACTATGCATAATGCCGCGCACGAGAGCAGTGCTTAAGAACGACGTAAAAATGCCATCACTTTGACTGTAACAAGAAGAACAGTTACGCTAGCAGCTGTATTGAATGGTTGTGCATCGATATGTTCAGTAGCATTCAATGGGTCACTGTATACGTCAAACACCTGATTACCTGTTAAAGCCATTGCCGACACGCTGCTAATAATTTCGTGTTAGTAGGGAAGGCTTAAAAAAAGGGGGAAAAACATGAAGTTGTAGCTTGCTCAGCAAAGTTGGTAAGGCCGAATCAATGTGGACATGAATGTCCAGAAAATACGAATTTACGAATTCTGTTCATCTAACGAAAGGGAAGAAGCGTGGGAACTGTGTAAAGTCACTGTCAACGGGTAGTATTCGAATGCTCAGTATTTGTCTGGTTTTTGCGCTCCCCAGTCAGCTCGCATATAGATGCTGTTGTAGTCAAGGTCAAACTTCCACGTATATGAATGAGGAGACCGGGCCAGAGCGGTATAGCTGAGGAGAGATTAAAAAAAAAAACACGCATATTTACAGTAGTTACACCGTGACGCGTGTGGAGACTCGAAGCTAAGTTTGGAGCTATAGCCTCCGTGAAAGGATATCTCCGTATAACAATGGGGCTCACGCAGAGTTGCGAGTCGCGATTACAGCAATCCGCGCGCAGTCACACAGCCAAAGCTGCGCAGCAAGTGAAAGTGGTCAATTCCGTTGATTGTCTGCCGCCATTGAAACATTGAAGTGCATTCGGCCTGGTAATCGAACCTGGGAGCGCGCGAGAATTCGCAAAAAAAGAAATCTGAACAGTGGGAAGTCGAAGGCACAAAAGCCTGGTCCGCATGTCTCTCCGTGGCACGCGGCGTGTGTAACACGTTTTCCGCTGGAGCGCGTAGCCAAATTATGCAGCCCGCGCGTAATGAAACCGCTCGGCTTGCTCGGGACGAGTCCGAAATTAACAGCATTCGAGGGCTTAATCAGTGTCGCGCCGGGAGTAATTGCACCGTGTACAGTCAGTGCACTCGGGCAGCTGCGGCGTCGTCAGCGTATATACCAGCGGAGCCGCATTTATGAATAAATTTGCCGCCTCGCCCTTTGTATATACGCGGAGCTCTGCACCCGACGGTGCTAACTCGTGTTGACGCACGCTTGTGTGGCGTCCGTCAGCAGCGCCGATCGCGCCGACATTGCCCCGGGGCTCGGCGGGTTTCGAGTTGGCCGAGCTCAATCGCCGTAATGGGGGATCGCTTCGCTGCGTATAGCTGTGCACCTGTAGTTCTCTGAGCGAATTCACTGAACGCCCTGTACTTCGGATCACGATGTCGTACCTTGTCACTTAATGGAGAGTGCGCGCTTTATCGTGGGCTGGCTGGCGCGTATACTCATTTGCATAAGAATCGTCGCTCGTCGCGATGCTGCTCATGTCTGCGACCTGTCCGGAAGCTTCGCTTCGTTGTCCTGTAAGGAGCCTTAGTTTTGGCTCAGTCTGTGGCCGCTGCCTCGGGAACGAAAAACGAAAACGCAATGTGATATTGAGGTGGACAACACCTCCCCTACGCTCTGCATTTTGTCTGCTAATGGTTATATTATGCTCTGCTTTATTTTTATGTATTTTTTTTCCATACCGCACGACAGTGAATGCAAGATGATATTATAGCTCGGAGGAGGGCAGTCCGTTAAAATTTCTGTCGTGGACTCTTCTCTGAAACGTCATACTGTATAAGATATACGTTTATGGGAATTCTATATAAGGTAGAATTTCTTGCCAGAAGCCGGAAATGCGATCGCACCAAGCGACTCATATTTACAGTACATGTACGCCACCGGGTGCTATGTGCTGAGGGCTCAGCGGCACGCCCTCCGAAACACCTTCACCTCTGGAACAATGCGTCGGCGCTTCTTAAAAGAGCACTGCCACTGGATGTGACGCAACTTATAACCTAAACTAACTTTACCACCCGTTGCCGGCTCGGTGAGGCTGCTTGAAAGTCGGCGTGTACTTCGCGCCCTTTCGCCGTGTCTTCCTTCATCATCACGGTGGCCTTAGACCCGCGACTTCTTGACACGTATTACTACCGCTCGTATATGTGTGTGCGTTTGTCTCCGCGAATGATGATTGAGCGCCTTTGTGTTGGAGGTCCTCGTCGGGCGCTCGTAGCTAGAGGTCGAGAAGTGGCGCGAATAGCGTATAGGCCACGGCCGTGAAAGAGCCGTACGCCTTTGTATTCAGTATATACCTCCGCAACAAACCTGCGCCAACGGCGGCAAGGAGTCGGTGAATGCCCCCTCCCGCACCTGCTCGGCGCTTGGGCGCGCCGACCGGGCGCGTGTGTGTGTAATACCTACACGCACAAGCGCGCCGATTGAGCTGGCGCCTATGCGTGTAAGTAGCGCGCCCCATTGTTGCGAAAGTTTGCGCCCTCCTCCGCATTCCGCGTGTGCTATACATCCAGACAGACAGGCTGCCGCCGTATGTGGCTACACAGCGTTGGTGTATAGCGCCTCGGCCCGCGTGGCGCCGGTTATGAAACCGCACTCCTTATTTTTCTCCCTCTTCCTTTGTACCCGGCGCGCTGTGCCCACGTCGCGATGGATCACCGACGCGGCCGCCGCTTCTTCGCAACGGTGGCAAGCAAGGGGCGCGCGCCTCGCGAGTATTGTCTCGCTCTTCGCGTTCTTATCCTCTCTTTCCGAGACTGTATACTTGCCCCACGCGCCGCCGCCGCCATCTCGCACTTTTTCGTTAGGTACCCCGCGTTGCCGCAACAGTTCCTTCTTTTTCTTCCTCTGCTGACGTCACCGCGTGCGTTAACCTTTGATGGAGAGGGGGGTCGACACATTTCGAGACGTGGCGGTATTGCTACGCGTGCGTGTGTTAATAATGTCGCTAGTGGCGCTTTCGTGCGGCTAACCTTCTTGCACCGCTTTCGGCGGCGAGGACTTCGGCCCGCGGCGGCACAGTCGCGCCGACTTTCAGCCGCGATTGATATATGAAGCCGAATCGGTTCGCGCCCTGTATGTATACACATGGTGTACACCACGCCCGTACTCTCCTATACGCGCACGCGTTGATGCAGTCTGCCCCCCCCCCCCCCTTTCGTGCGCGTGTTGAGGTGGTGTGACGAGGTACCTTGAAAAAGGAATTGAATAATGCGCGTGCTTGTATATGGAGTAGCATAACGCGCGCCGCACTTTGTGCCATCCGTATATACGCATTCGTCGAGAAGCCTTAGCAGCGTTTACTGCGCGCGCTCTGTTCGCCTTTGTTGTGTGTGTGTGCGTTTGTGTGTCTCTTTTTCTACTCTCTGTTGACGCGCGGCTCAGACGCAATGTCGAAAGGTGGTGGATATCGACCGTCCTCCCATCGCTGTCGGTAAATGGAGGTTTAAGTCCTGTGCCGCCCGCTTTGTGTCTCGATGATTGATCGTCCCGTCGCTAGCCGGGCAAAGTGTTATCGTCTTCTTTCTTTTTTACTTTTCTTTTTCTTGGATTCAGCGCGCGACGAGCCGCGGTGATGCTTTGACTTAGCTGCCAGCGCCGTTAACGCTGGCCGTTGTGTCCTTCGCTGACCTCGATCTAGCGCGCGGTGCAAAGAGAAAGAGGCGAAGAAAATTTTTGCTCTTGTTTCGCCGTCTCTGCGGTGCTTCGTTCCGCGAGGAAGTTAGTCGCAAGCGGCCGTTGCTTATTTCTGCGCCTGCGTTTTCGAGACCGGTGTCGGCCCCGAACGTTGCCGTCCGTCAAATGCAGATGTTGCAGAATATAATACTGCCTGGCTCGCCTGACCTTATAAAGCCATTAATCGTCATCGGTCTTTGCTCCCATTCGCGCTCGGCATTTTCATTTCTCTCGCTCTCTGTATGTAGCACGCACAAACTTAATTTATTTCGCTAATTAACTAAGGCTGGCGTTGTCGCTGCATTACACTGCCCTCTCTCTCTCTCTCTCTCTCTCTCTCTCTCTCTCTCTCTCTCTCTCTCTCTCTCTCTCTCTCTCTCTCTCTCTCTCTCTCTCTCTCTCTCTCTCTCTCAGTAAATTCGGTTCTCATTCGCGAAGGCGCGCGAGGAACGGTGACGTCGAATGTGACATTATGGCAAGTGGATCGCGCTGTGTACAGTCGGGTCCCCCACCGTTTGGCCGGACACGCGCATGCGCGGAGCTCGTGCGAGCTTCCCACTGCTGCAGTGTATAACATATAGTCTGGAACGACCATGCTGCACAGCGGCGTCAAATGGCACCGTGTTCCCCTCTCTGTCCGCCCGCGCACAATGCGTCGGCACTGCTTCGGTCGGCAGCCGCAGCTGCAGAGGGCCGATGAGGTGCGAGCCACGGGTTGACGGACTCCATTTATAACAGTGGACGCTTCGTAGCTGACCGAGGATGCGTGTCTGTATTTAAAGGCCAAACCGCGCCCTTCTTGCCCCCTATGCTTTCGAACACTATGCAGTTCGGGCAGGCAAGGTCAAAATCGCGAGTGATTGATTTGCTATACGCCACCCTATATGCATCGCTTATCCTATATTCGACTGCGTCACAGTGCATCTCTATCAGCCGGCGGGGTGAACCGCCCCGAAACCACAACCTCTGTGTGAGTGGTCGTTAAGCGTCGTTGCCGCGGAGACGCAGGGCGTGCGGCTGGCCACGCGCTTGCATTACCAGGCGAGAGAGCGCGTGGCCCGCTTGCGCTTCTATAGCTGAACGGCTATATTTAGCGGCGGCTGTATTACGAGCACACGCGCGCGCGTGGGCCTGCGTTGCGAGAACGGGCACTCTGCGCGCGCGCGTGGACGAGTGTAGAGAAAGCACGCGCCTGGCAAAGTGATGCCGGAGATAACGAGTGCGCAAGGAGTCGAAGACAGTGTATACGGCCTCATAGTAGAGATTGTGGTATGTTGCCTGCGTGTGTACTTGTAATGGCGCCTTGAACGTGTGGTAGAGCGTATGGTACAGAGCGAGGTCTCTGGGAGGCATTGGCTCTTTGGTTTACGGGCGAATGCGTCACTCCGTCGATAATGGGAGCGTGTGAGAGCGAAAGATGCTCATAGCCCTATGTTTTAACGACGCTTTTTCTGTAGGGACCCCACGTTTCGCCCCCGTTCAGTTCGTTTCGTATATAGATTGTAAGCCTATCACCGTTTCTGTTTTATTGCACCGAGATATTACTCGCTTCGCGTTGTCGGTCAGACACCTATGCAGCGCATAAAAAAAAGAAAAACATTTACTGTATATTTTCTTAGTCAACTTCCAAATCTTGTTAATGCTCTTGCGCAGGTTACAATGACGAATAAATAATAAGGGCACCCGCAGAGACGCAGTTGTTGCAGGCACATACACAGCGACGGCTATAGAGAGAAGAGTGCAACAAAAACCGAGCAAAGAAAAGTAAAGAGAAAGAAAGCGATGGGCTGGCGTTGTTTATAGATAGAAACGGCAACCGTGAGCTCAACCGTATTCGGTGACGGGTGTGGAGACTTTTGCGGCCGGCTTACCGGTGCTGGTGTTCTTAAAGGACAAGAGCACGTGCTCGGGCTCCGACCTGCGGTCGCCGGGGAGCTCATCGTCCCTCTTTTGTCCTCGTGCGTGCGAAAAAGAAAAAAAAAAAAATCAGGAAAAGAAAGGTTGAGCGATAGGGAGGGGGGAAATGTATGGAGAAACGTTTCGCAAGACGCCGACGCACTCTATACTCACGGTGTATGTGTGCAGACGGCGCCGCTGCGTCATGGTGCCGTCCATTTCCTCGATATAAAAATGCCGTTCCAAAGCCGCGGGGCGAATGCGCCGTCGTTTCCTGATACGTGTCACGCCGCCCCTTAGGGAACGTCTTGCGTGCATACACACGCACTCGCCCATCTGCCGAGTGCCCGCGCTGCTCGGCCAGCCGTGTGCATAGAGCCCTCGACAGAATGACCGCACCGTACGCGCGCCGGGCGCGTTTATTACCTCGGGTGGGCGTTGCTGTGCTTGGCGCGAAGCTGAAGAATCCACCATAATTCGCCTTATTTCCCCGTAATTCACCTTGCTCCACCTTAAGTCACCTTACTCTAACTGGGTCCAACTTTAATTCTGTATTACTACTGGCGTCATACAAGACGCTGATGACATCACTGATGATGGTGATTTTCGTTGCCACACTCAACGGACAACGCCGGATTTTTTTGCCTCATGGGACATATAATGGATCCGCATTAAAAGAGAACTGCAAAGGTAGCCCATATATGCCTCTGCAGGCGTTGTCTCGACGCAACTTTATATATCTATTCTCGGAGCGCGAAATATTCTCCGCGTTGGCTCTCAGTGGCTATGGCTTTCTGAGCGCGAGGCCGCGGTATAGCCATTTCCGGGCACGGCAACCGCATTCCGAGCAGGGGCAAAATACGAGGACGCGTCTGTGCTTACATTTAGGTGCACGTTAAAATGACTCCCAAGTCGCCGAAATAAACCGGGAACTCCCCGACGCGGCGTCCCTCGTGACACACGGCAGGTGTCTCATAATACGCAACGCCTAGTGACGCCGCCGATCGGAGTACAAGACGGTTCCTCGCCGTGTACACCGTTACTTGTTGGCAGGCGTATACGGTACACCAAACCGAAAGCGTGGCTCCGTCTCGGTCTCGTTTTGTGTGCGGAGCCCCCTCATTGGTGGCTGTATAGGTAGTCTAGCCGTCGCTTCCAGAGTATAACGGTACTTCCGCTCACGCGTCGACCGTCTATAAAAAGACACGCTTGTTCTCACCCGTCTTCCTGTATAATGCACGCCACCCTGCCTCTTCCTGTCGTGCACATGATACCGCCGCCGGAATCCCTCGCACTTTGAAGGGGGTGTGCTCGCTCTCCTCTTGTTTGCGCAACGCGGTGCGCCTGCCGGGTGCGCTCGCACGAACTTGTAGGCATGCGTGCCTGTGTATGCTCACGTGGGGCATGCACAGGGACACTGCTTGTGGCATGGCACTCACTGAAGCAGGAACTGTCGGGCGAGTGTGGACTTTGCAGTATGCGAACGTGGTTCCGCTGTCATCGGGGCGCGCGGGCGCATGCATCGTTTCAGGCTATCAGTGCTGTATATCTGCGCGCGTCCGCTTCTCCGTGTTGACCGCTCGTATTCTTTACTTCGACGACGTGGGCGCCTATTTTCGGAACGCTGATGCCACTGCGTGTGTGGAGGAATAGCGCTATAGCGTTCCGGCGCGGCCGTGATAGAAGGGTGATAGAAGAGTCGGGGCATTGTCCCCCGGCCATTCCGAGTTCCTGGAACATTTATTCCCGTCTCGACCGACCGAGACCCACACTGCCTCGCTGCGCAGTGCTCGCGCCTAGTTTCGATCTGACGCTGTTGCTGCTTCTCGAATCTTTTCACGCTGCGTCCCCTCCTCCCACTGTGCATGGTGCCAGCAACCTCCTCCAGACCCCTTCCACTCTCTGTTTAGGGAGCGTTCGTTGACGTTCGTACGGCTCAGTATTCGAGCCTCGACTCGAGGAAATCACCTTCACATACTGTATGTGCTATAGGGCGTTGGCTCCACTGTCTCCTGCCTCACAGGCCGTTGACCACACGCGACGTATACCGCTTCCGGTATAGGAGGAAGAGTAACGCTTCCCTTGTCTATGACGGGCGCGGGGAGCGGCGGCTGCGTGACAAACTGCCGCTTGTTCCGTTTTTTTCGACCCTGTCCTTATCGAGCTCACAAAGGATGGCAAGCACGTCTACCTAGCGCAGCGTGCCTGTGTAGTCAGCATTGTTGGAAACACGGCGGATTCAATTTTTTACGCGCAGACTTGACCGCAATTGGGTGTTTGCCGTTGCTTGTGCAGTTCCGTGTAGGACATGTCTCACGCGGCACTGACCACCCTTTAAAATGGCATATCTCCGCCATAGCATTTATGAAACCGATCTACAGTCCGATTGCGGGTACTAGCATACACATCATTCTCTCTCTTGCGTAGTCGCTGTCATTGTCCCTTCGGAGTGTCCGCGACAGTGTGTGCATACGTGTGTGAAGGGAGGGAGGAAGGGAGGGCGGAGACATGCTGCTCGATTCTCGATCCGTGAAAATTGACGAACCGCCATGCACTGAACATATGCGTGCACTGCATCGTCCGCGCAACTATCGAGTCTACTCATATAACAAGAAAGATGGCAAGGCACGGAGAGTGTTGTCGCACTTCGAGGAGGGAACACCTGATTTACATTTAGGCGGAGCATAACCTTCGCGGCCATCTGGTTCTCGCCGGCAAAAAAGAAAGAATGAATGGAAGATAGAAGGAAAGAAAAACAAATGGGTCATGCAACGCGTTGTACAGAGAGCCGGCTAACAGGCATCCGTATCTAATCTGAGCTGTTATCGGCGCTTTATACAGTTCCGCTGTTCTATATCGGTGCGCCGCGCGATCTCTCTGCACGCGCGCAACACTGACCGCAGCTCGCTTTTCTGGCACCTCTTCACTTCTTGACCATCGGGTCACCTTGAAACGAGATCTCGGCCCGCGATTCCCGCCACATCAAGAGAGAGAGGGAGCGGACAGCGGCTTCGCCCGCATTCCTCGAACCCGGCGTTGCGCCGCGCGGCGTCCGATCGCATTCCCGGCCGGCATTTCTACTCCGCTGGCTGCTTGCTGCTTAGTGGCGGAGATGGCGATGCAAGCGAGAGACCTTCTCTCGGAAGCGCGCCCGTCGGACTTCTCCTCCGCCCAGGCGGCCCCTTCTCCTCCTCTTGTCACGCTGACAGCGAGCGCGATAGAGCGCGCCACACTGAGTGCGGATGTGACCCACTTTTTCCGGCGGCGATCTCTCTTCGCGCTGCTCAATATATAATACGGCTTTCGGGCAGTGGCTGTTGCGTGCGGGTGCCAGGAATAGGTTATTCCAGCGCACGTGGCCTCGGGCTTCCCAGGCCGCCCGCCATAGCTGGCTTGCTGACATGGGGAAACGCGCAGCGTTTTTCTCCGCCTCAAATTATCTCCGCACACGCCTGCAGTTACGTCAGCGACGATACGCCCGTAGATTGAAAATTGCCGGCCTCGACGTCTCACCTGACACATCTGAAGGGGCAGAGATGCCGCCGCCGCCGCGCATTGATGGAAAGTTCGGCGAAACGTTTTGAGATGCGGGTTTATGTTTTAAACATTCACTTTCTGGTCGAGAGAGATCGTGTTTTGGATCCACGTATAGGGGCGTGCAGCACTTTCTTTGGGCCCGGTTGCTGTCAGGACGGAAGCGTGTTTGACCGCCACTTTTGTATAATGGACCTTCGTGCTTGCTCAAGTTCGGCTCAGACGGTGTAACGACAGAGCTGTAGTATTAGCCAGCTTGTTCGTGTGCGCCCTCCCATAAGGCGGTAAATTTGCGGTGACGTACAGGGGCGTAGCCAAGGGAGGTGGTGGGAACACACAGAGCACATGACGCACCCCCCGAAAAATTCCTCGTTGCGCCGCTGGTGACGTATCACACATCCCCGAAAGCCCGTAAACTGGAACATGCACTATACTATGGCCAAGCTGTGTACATAGGGTGAAATACGTGGCAGCCTTAACACACTTTAGCATAAACTTTCGCATGCGCACGTCAAAGCCAATGCACAATGTACCTTGCTGTGCCGTTGCATAATAGCTGCCTACTCTGACAGGCAATATTCGACTTCCAAGGCTTTGATTCGAGACTGTGTCAGCCGCGTTTCTTGGTTTGGCGGAAGAAACGTTAGTAGGTACACGTACAATAGGTTCAGGTCTAGATTAAACAGCTCCGAGTAATTAAAATTAACCCGGAGCCTCCGATACGGATTCTCTTCTGACTCCGATGTTGGCTTCGGAACTTTAAACTCCGCGATTCAGTCAACCAACGCCACAGATGAACTTCCAATTCGCTCTGGCTTTCATTGCACGTGAGTCTTCTCCCCCGCTCTTGAGGGCGGTTGAAGGCAGGCGCAGCTGTTAAACATGGCCTGGCGGCGCGGGGAATTCCTTTACTTCGAACGATTGGGAAGCTCGGTTCGGCTCGCTCATCGCAGTGGCGGGAGGCCCCTCTCATCATTGCATTACCGGTAGCGATCACCGGCTCTCTCTCTCTCTCTCTCTCTCTCTCTCTCTCTCTCTCTCTCTCTCTCTCTCTCTCTCTCTCTCTCTCTCTCTCTCTCTCTCTCTCTCTCTCATTCTTTCTTTTTTATTCTTTTTTTTCTATAGAGGGGGCGGGGACGCAGTGAGTGAGTGAGCGAAATCTTTACTGAGTTCTAGAATTGTGTTTTTCTGCGGCTGGGGCGGATTCTTGAGGGGCGTCTTCCTCCTTGTGTCTATGCCGGAGGTCTTCACCCGCTGCTTCGTACGTCCTCTATCGCAGTGGTCGGCTGTCCTCAGTCCAGGGCTCCACTGGCCTCTGCGGAGGGCGCTGGTAGTCGGCAACTTTGTCGCTGAAACTGTGGCTGGGGAGGTATTCTGTAAGAATCCACCTAGTGGACTGTCCATTTCCACCGCTGCTGATTGGATGCAGCTGCACGAGCGAGGAGGAGACGAGCGGCCCTGGACAGTCCACTATAGATAGTCCACTAGGTGGACCATTACAGAGTACCCCCCTCCCCCCTGCTTCGTTTGAAAAAAAGGCGTCGCGAAGTTTAAACGACTGTCGCACCGGGAGAGACCCGAGTCCTGCATGCGCATCCAAGCTCGCTTGCAGTTTCCGATCTTTCATGTACTGTAATACCGCGCAACGCTAATATCGCCGAGTTCGCCACTCACAGCGTTAAGGAAAGCTCACTGTCGCGTACCTGCACGCACGCACCTTTCTTCTTCTTCTTCTATTTCTTCTTCTATTTCTTCCTCTTCTTCTTCTTCTTGAACTTCTTTTTTTCGTCGCGATCGCTACCGTTCTCCCTCAACACTCTCTCCTTTACTCGTCTGCTCCCCACAACGCTTAATGTATAGCACGCTAGAGCCCAGTGTCAGTGACCAATGTGTGCCTCTTTCCATGTGCGCGCGTTCAATTCGGATCACTTTGTTTCCTTCCTCGCTTCTTTTCCTTTCTTTCTTTTTCTCTTTTTGCTCAGATCGGCTGACTCTAGCCTAAGCTTCGCACTCATACATTTCACCGCTGATCCGGGTCTTTCGAGCAGCTGTCGCTGTCGATTCCACAGCAGCTCGTTGCTATACAGCTGCGACGTATATCGCTGTTCCTCGTAACCGCAGCCTGAAATAAAATTGCTAACCCTTTGCACCAGCCGCTTCTCGTTCTCCTTATTTGTTCCACTTGGAAACAGTACAGAAGAAAAAAAAATCCGCAGGTGTGTGAATGACCTCGAGCGTGGACCCAGTTCGAAGAGGTTTCTATGAAACAGCTGCTGGGGCACCGCTCGGTCTCCCAACTGCAGCGCACTCTCATTTTGGGAGCTAATACAAATCAAGGACGTATACCCGCTAATCGTTTCGCTCAGGAACATAGCGAGCGGTTCGAGAAGGGCAGCGGATACTAATAGCCAGTTACAGCCGCGGTATCACCCGTGATAAGTGAGCGTTATGCCAACGGCTCGAAGGTGCACTGTGGTAACCCTCCAGCGCGGTTACCGATTTCCCCCCAATTCTTGATTTAAAACGCTACACAGGACGCTGTGTGTTTTCCGCCCATAGAACCGCACTCTCGTATCGCTCCAGTGCGCCGCGCTGTCCGCGCGGACATTACGAAATCAATTTCCGGTTACCTAAAAAAAATAAGAAACAGTGTACACACGTGTTCGTCTCACGCTCCTCTATTTCTTGTGCATTACCAACTCGCCCAGCAGTGTAACTAGCTTTCATTGTAAAGCTTACACTTACGATGCGCCGGGAAGCCCAGTATGTTGTGCGTCACTCAGCGCTGGCTTTCCTTAATGTTTTCGCAGAAGGAATGACTCCATGCTGGAAAAAAAAAAAAAAGAGAGAAGAATTTAAAATCGGGCTTTCTTGTTGCGTAACGCGTGCTGAAGTCTCGCATCAACATTTCCTTCTGCGCATGCCGTGTAACGACATACATATCCTTGTTCCGGCAGTCGTAGTATAAAGCGTGGGTGGTCTGCAACAATATAAAGAAAGGGGAGGGCTATTTACGTCATCTTTCGCTCTCACGTCTTACGCAAGCAAGTTGTAGGGCTTTGACCTAAGAGTCTTTAAGTACTGATGACGTCGGGCGCCAAGGTGGTCGTTCAGCGATTCCGCGTGCACGGCCATGGTGTTGTAACAACCAGCGCTGTGGAGACAGACGTGACGAGGAAGGGCGTCCACACTCCAAACTGTGAGGAGGTTTTCTGTGGCATTCGTACCCACATAGCTGTGTCGCGAGCGACAGCCTTTCTTTGAAGGCCGAGAAACGGTCGCTATGACCGTTCTTGGCGTCTTCAGTTTGTGACGCAACCGTGTCGTTGGCATGGCTCCTTTCCTGGTTGTGCTGGTCTAAGCGATCTTCATGGATGTGTTCCTCGCACCCTTCGTATTGTCATGATTGAATCATCGGGTTTATTTAGCCGCCAGGTTACTTTAGTGACCGCCTCTCTGTAGAGAGAGAGAGAGAAAGGTTGTATGGGAAGGCGGGGAGGTTAACCAGAGGTAGTTCCGATTGGCTACCCTGCACCGGGGGAAGGCGTAGGGAGATAAAAAGAGAAAGATAGAGGAAGGAGGGGAGAGAGAAAGAAAGAGGGACGAGCACACAAAAAAAAAACGCGCACACTATAGAGCGGTAGGGGACGGCGTTCTTAAAGTCTACCGTGAAGGCCCGTAGACCGCAGAAATCATAATAACGCGAATAAGACCCTCTGCGCAAATGTGCTTTTGGAGCACTGGCCTAGAGCTTTTACTTCTGATAGTAGAAGATTGTACAATTGGTCCATCACTCTGGGGTCCGCGTCTCTAGGTTTTTGCGGGAAGTGGTATAACGAAACCTGGGAACCTTCGGTGAAATTCTTTTGAACGGTCACAGGAGGTTAATTGCGGCGCCAGACATCGTAGCTTACATGTCTTATCGTTTAGTACCTCATGGTTGCTTTCTACTAATTGCTGCTGGGCTGTTGGTTTTTATTCACGGAAAGCGGAAATAAGATCTAGCTAAGACAAGCCAAATGAGATCTTTAAAAAGGAGGGGAAAGAAGGATATATATATATATATATATATATATATATATATATATATATATTAGAGAGGTTACTTCAATCGATGTTAGCTTAATTCATCTGGCGAAATATATAACGAAACCATCAAAGCCATCATGATTGGTGGAATTTCTTTCTGCAACGCTGATACACTCAAGGCCGCCGTAGCCGCCGTAGTAGGAGTGCAGTTTTCTGCATGTAGAAATGCCATTTTTCAATGTTTCTTTCATCTTCTTTTCTCGATCTGGACAGCTGATCAAACGAGGTGTGACTGCAAGACGACATACATTAGCCGACGGCCAAGTGCCTGCAACACGCGCATAGAGCTCGCCGTCCGACGTGTTGTTTTCGTCGTCGCTGCGTGATATATATTTTGACGTTACATTTCGTTGCGAAACCGTTCCTCACGCTTTTGTGCTTGGTTGCCTATTTTTTTTCCGCGCACATCCACCGCACCGGCCGGTGGTGCAACACCGCCAGCAGCTGCGAGCTCTTTCGCGAACACCCGAGCTTGACGTGCTATACGCGGGGACACGATGTTTACCACAGAACCGCATGACGTCACAGGCGACGGAACAAAACAGTGCCCACACACACGCGCGCGCGTCGTGAAGTGCGCGTAGCGTGCACTACGCCGCGAGTCACGTGGGCCCGCACTTTCAGGAAGCCACCGCATTACTCATCGAGCGTTGTTCATCAGTTAAAGGTCCTGCAGGCCTTATATACGTTGCCGGTACAGCTGGCGGATGGACGAATAGTTAAGCTTCCGTTTAAATGTCAGCAAACGTCTGTTCTTTCTTTCTTTCTTTCCTTCTTTCTTTCTTTGAGGAAGTAGAGCATTTCGTTTGGATTTCAAGCGGCTATTGAATTAAGACACGTCAGGTGGAAGAAGATTGAAAGAGAGCTTGAGTCGTACGATCGGTTATTTTCGACTCTCTGAAAGCATTAGTATATATGCGTGGTGGTTGCCTTGTGTCGCTTCTTTCTTTGTCGTTTCTGTACGTTCCTTTGAAAAAATATCGTGGCTTAAAAATGCCGCTGCTGCGAAACTCGTTGTGTTTCGTGTCCACATTGCCTTTTTTTTTTTTCCCCGGAGAACTGCACTTTTTCGCAATGCGGAGAAATGTTAGCTGGAACAATGTACCCATAGCGAAACATTTTGCGTGTTTATACTTCTCGTAACTGGTATAGTATAGGCATAATATTTGTAGCAATTCCGTGTGCGTGCCTGAATTCACTTTTGCAATTACATGCGCCTTCCCCTTACGTAAAAATTTTAATTACTAAGGTAATTGATGAATAATACTTTGTAAGCCCTTCCATTCATGGTTATTGCGAATGACGCCGCCAAACGGTGTGCTTCAAGAAATATTCTAAAAAATCGTCTCAGTCTCTTGTACGCTTTGCTTAATAAGCACTTGATGTTTCCTGGAACACTCAGTTTATTGGTTTGTCTTTTGAAATGTGTTTAAATGTGTTCTTTCTTCATGTCAACACATGTTCCTTTATCTCGCAATCCACTTTTACAGCGCCAATATCGCCAAAGGCCACTGTCTTAGCGCGACTTCTTTGCCCTTGGCTGTGAGTGAACCCTAACGTGTGCCCTATAGCCGTTGGGATCAGCCTTTCGAGTGATGACTTCTACTGTCCTTTGCTAAGCAAAACAGATTGCGAAAGAAGCAAACGATCTCCATTTTGTTTCCTAGAAGAAAGAAAGAAAGAAAGAAAGAGAAAATGGTCTGAGCTTTCTTTTTCTCTGGCACAGTATACGTGAAATAAATGTTCTTTTCTCTCGCTTCCTCCATCTGGTAGTCGCAGACCGCTGAAGGTTATATCTTGAACTATATTTAGTTATCGCCATGTAGTGGTACTGAGGCAGATTAGCATAATTTCAGCTATGTGCGTCCGCCAGTTTTTTAAAGCGAGTAGCTTTCTTTTGCTCTTTCGGCCGTTTCGTGGTTGGTCGGTGGTCGATGGTCAAACTCGACGAGGAGAACGTTCGTTCGCTCCCTCCCCCTCTCGTTCATCTGTTCGTTAGTTCGAGTTGTTCGCTTACATTGACGATAATCGTCCTCGATTTCTGCACAATTTTATTTTTATCCACGGCATTAAGACTGTATTATTTTTTAACGCGTTAGAGGGGCACCATCTTTGTTTTTTTCTTGGACCAGCGCTGCTTTTGTGCACGAACATGTCATCTGTGCCAACGCGGTGTATGTAGACCGTCTCGACCGTGTGTGCATGCAGCCTTCTAGCGCTGCTCCGCACGGTCGCCATCACCGGTCTGAGAGGCTCCTTTTGATTACTTATGTTAGTAGCACATAATTGCTCTTTTTTTCTTCCTTTTCTTTCGTTTTCTCAGCAGCCGTTAGAGCTGTTATGAAGTTCACACAGGTCACAAAGCATGCACGCTTAGCCAGAAGTTTTAACGTTGCTGGTCGCGGGACCTCACCTTTTCTTGCAGTCTCGTTCATGGGGGACCTTACAAAAGGCCAACCGCAACGTAATTTCACTTTGGCTAATATTATTACAAATGCGTAGTATGTAGTACTGAAGCAACATGAGCAAAGCTGCGGGGCTTGTACTTATCTAATTTTATTACATAGCAGCCTTTAAATAGCACTTAAGCAGACGACGCGTGCACCTGGCGTACATGACGCGAGTCCCAGCACGTCGCCTCCGAGATTATTCAGCGCGCCGCACGTAGTCTCTGAGGACGGCGCGTAATCTCGCAGGTCAAGCCTATGAGCCGCACATTCTGGGTGATGAGTCACTTCGGGCGAGCGGCGTACTTTTCTTTCGTGATTTTTTTTCGTGAGCGAGTTTTTTCGTGATGCGTGTGTTCATACTTTAGTCTTACAATTTTGTACAGATGCTTCTCTGTATCTTTCTTTTTCTTTTATTGCCTTTTGTTGCACTACAGAATACATGCAAAACACTGCTTAGACCCATAGCCAGCGGCTAGTAAAGGGTCCAATGGAGAAAGATATACGAATTGTCGGCAACCGTTTGTCAAAATTAGAAATGTCAATGAAGAGAAATTTACAGGAAACGTGCGAAAATATTCATAGTCACTCTAAACACTCGTTAGAGCACCAATTGCCAGAAGTAGTAAAATTGCATAAACTAAAAACTGATGAATCTAACAGGAACGCGTAGAACTTATGCAAGGATTACAGCAACGTAAATTGATTGTATACTGTCACATCACGAAGACCACAAATAGTATCAAATCCCTCGGATCACCACGAATGCATAATATCACACCACATAGCTCATAGAATGCATAATATTGTATCACATCGCCAAGCAATGTCACATCACCGACAAAATATGGGTGTAGGTATAGGATTACGTGCAGATAATATCAACTGTAAGCGCGTATTCAAAGTGTGTCATTCATATTAATGTAGTGATCTTATTTATTGCAGTGGAAAAGTTGTTGGTAATTTTGAGGTCATGCGGTGGATTATTCCAAATTTTCACACCAGTAAACTCCAGCATTAGCTCACCATAAGCGTTTCTTTTTACGGCTAAGTTAAAATTTCCGAAGGTATGGCTCGGTGTTGCGCGTGTAGGAATATTAAAGGTAGATATATCAAGCGGAAGGTTGCTTCTTACTATGTTGTGTGCGTGATGTAATCCATAATGTGTATCATGTTGACAAATGCCTTTTGTTCATTTTTTAAAATTTATTTTTACCACCTTGTACATTATGTAGTCTCCTTCACCCCTTGTCTATCCTCTCTCTCTCTCTTTCTCCCTTCCCTCTCCTCTCCCATATTACCGACCGTCGTTCAGGTGACGGTAGATGTGTAGGTAGACAAAGAGTGCGGTCAGCGGCAACTTTCCACGAATATCCGTTTCTCCGCTTTATTTAAGAACCGATCACTGCCACCCGAGTGTGCAAGCTGTGCAGCAGGCACGCGGACATGCTCGCGGGCTCTCTTGCGCGCGCGTGTGTGCGGTCCCGACGCTCGCACCTCGAACAGGGCGGCGCGTTCAAGGGCAGAGACCATCGACCGATATCGATCGTCGCGCGGCCACCCCCCGCTCGCGGGCGCGTGCCGTACCGTACAGCGCGCTGCCGTGGACCAGATGCGGATCTCTCCCTCCCTCTCTCTCTCTCTCTCGGTCCCGCGCACACACACACACGCACAAGCGCGGCAGCCCTGCCGACGACCCACTTTGGGCGCCCTTTCCGCCTTCGCCGCAGCGTTCACCGCTGGCGAAGACGCCCGCCGTGCCCGGCAGCCTTCGCCGTTTCGCGCAGGGAGCAGCGTCCTTGAGAAAGAAGTCCCACCCCCCACGGCTGCTACTGTGTCGAGCTGCACACGCAGTGACTTTCGGGAAGCCCGTCGATACGCGGCTTGAAACGAGATAGGGATTAGCGACGAGTGCGCTTGTCGAGTCTTTTAAAGATATAAAGAACAAACGGAGTAGCGGCGACTCCCTTTCGCGAAAGTAACGGCGTTTGTCCCCTCTTTGAACCCGTTTCGAGAGTTCTCGTATACCTCGATAAAACACTTTTGGTCTCATTGAGGGCAAAGCCAGTTAAAACTAGTTCGAACGTTTGCCGCAAACGCAGCATTTCAGAAAGGCAGGCCATAACCCGCCGGGGTTGCTTAGTGGCTATGGTGTTGGGCTGCTAAGCTCGAGGTCACGCGATCGAATCCCGGCCGCGGCGAAATGCGAAAACACACGTGTACTTACATTTAGGTGCACGTTAAAGAACTCCAGGTGGTCCAAATTTCCGGAGTTCCCCACTACGGCGTGCCTCATAATCAGATCATGATTTTGGCACGTAAAACCCCATAATTTAATTTGAACGTTTAAGGAAGGCCATATATATATATATATATATATATATATATATATATATATATACTTATGATAAGGTGTCACCCTGGGCATTCTACGAGGGTGAATCAGAAAGTCTTTGCCCCTATTTGTTTATTAGCCAGAGTAAGGTACATACAGGTAATTACAAATATAATGTATACACTATTACTCAGTGTATACACTATTAAATATATACGTTACACTATATTTCCACGAAATCCCCGCACCGTTTCAGACCATTTGTCCCATCGCAGCACTAAATTTCAGGTGCCCCTGTTGTCAGTCAGCGACGCACGCGGCCTCCCCTAACACTCATTGTCATGCAAGTCTTCACGGCGTTTTGCGAACTCTCAACACCACCGCCTCACACTTCTCAAAGCGAGACACCTTTTCCCCTTACGTGGGCTGCATTTTCCTGTGGATTCCGATGGGCGTTCGCCCCTAACTCCATAGAAAATTAATCACACTTCGTTGCTCGTACGCTCTGGAAGTGTGAAGCACAACCGCCATCTTCTATGATGATGATGACGATGATGATAAGGATTTAATGGCATCCCCTTTGAAACGGGGCATTCACAGATAGCAACCTAGCCTGCTTGATTTAATCAGGCATGCTTCTTAATTCTCTCCTTAATCTTAAACATCTCCTTAGTATATTTTGTTCCTTCAGAATCTGCCTTGTACCGCTGGCTTCGACTGTGAGAGGTCCCGTCGTATCAATCTCTTCCATGCTTTTTCTTTTCTACCAATACTCTAAAAGTCTCTTGCCTATCTCGACTGTTGACCGTTTTACGCTTCCGTGCACTTTAAACCCAAGCGCTTCTGGAAGATGTACGTTACCTACGGATGAATCCCTTCGCATTCCATTAGGATGTGCTGAGTGGTGTCCAAATTTTTGCTGCAGCATACACATGCCTCATCTAGTTCCGGATATTTTCTCCGGTATGTTTTTGCCCGTAGGCAACCGGCTTGAACCTCGAATAGCAAGGCACTGCCCTTTGTGTTATCGTAGGGATTTTCCCTTCTAATTTCTGTCTTCTCATTCTTGTAAATCTCCATGGTCGTTTTCGTTTCTATTCTTTGCTTCCAGTTCACTCTCTCTGTTTCTCTCACTTTCTTCCTGATGACTCCTCGTTATCTAGTTACAGTTTCAGTTACCTTGTGCTTGGTTGCTAACTTTCTTGACCTCTTTCTCCATTCTGTGTCCACGCTTTTCAAGTACAGACACTTGTGCACTTTAGCTGCCCATTTATTTTCATCCATGTTCTTGAGTCTTTCTTCAAAACTAATGTAATCTGTGCTTCTCTGACTTCAAATGGGGCCCAACCCATGTCCCCCTGCACTGCCTCATTTGTGGTTTTGCCGTGGGCTCCCATAGCCAACCGGCCTACCGATCTTTGGTTAACTTCCAACCTCGACAAGACATCCGATTTGAAGCACAGAATGGCATTTGCAAACGTTAGCGCTGGCACCATTGCTCCTTTTCAGATTCCACGCACCACCTCATACTTATTGTGTTCCCACAGTGTCCTGTGTTTCATTATTGAAGCATTCCAATTCCCCTTTATTTTCAGATTCTCTTTGTGGGTGCTTCAGTGAGTCTTCGTATATGTATACGCCGAGGCACATATATATTGCTTGACTATGGGTGTGACTTGCTGTTGAATTGACACCACGTAATTACTCGACTCTTCAATAAAGATCATAATTCCTAATTTATGTGTGCTAAATTTGAGGCCTAGATTTATCGCTGCTTTGCCACAGATATTCGCGAGTGCCTGTAAATTTTGTTATTGTCCGCTGCTAGCACTACATCGTTCGTAATAATCAGTCCATGTAGCTTCTGTTGCACCATTCGTCCATTACGCATGCAGGATAAGTCAGGCCCTATTTCACTGTTTTCCAATCGTCTTTTTATGCCCTTAACATAGCGCGTGAACAACAATGGAGACAGAGGACATCCTTGCTTCAGTCCTTGGTGAATTCTCACCACTTCATTACCTTTTCGACCTTCCCACACAACTTGTACTCGATTAGCTGTGTATATCTGCCCCAGCAGCTCCACGAAATTGCCATCTATGTCTTCGTGCTTGAGAATATCCCATAACTACTCCCTGTCTACGTTGTCGTAGGCACCCTTAAAGTTTAGAAATACTATCCATAAAGGTCTATTCTGAGCTACTGAAATCTCTATGCACTGAGTTAGAACAAATATATTATTTTCTAAGCGTCTGCCTCGCCTGAACCCATTCTGCAGTTCCCCTAGTACACAATTTTTCTCCACCCACTTCGACAGTTCCAATTTTATTGCTTGCATTGTGATTCTATATCTCACCGACGTTACTGTAACTGACCTGTACGAGCTTAATTGTCTTATCATTATCACCTTTACCTTTGTCGATGAGGTTCATATTACTTTCACTCCATCCAACCCGGAATTTTCTTCGTTCTAATCACTAGCTCTATGGCATTCGTCAGCATTGCCTTGCTCTTTGGACCTAGGTTTTTGAATAGCTGTATTGGGCTTCCATAGGGTCCTGCTGCCGTATTCAACACTGACTTCAACACTGACACTTCAATAACTGACAGCAGCACCGGGCCGGCCCAAGAAAGGTCCACTGCTGGTAATGGATATGTTGACTTCGCATTTACAGCCGTAATTTGGCAAAAAAAAAAAAGGATGCAAAGACTCTCTGCTTCGCCCTCTATATGTCACGCGAAAGTGGAAGTGTCCCGAAATAGTGATCGGTCTTGATTACGGTCTCTTATTGGTCGCGTGACGAACGCATTGAAACGACGTATATACGCGCGACCGAGAGGCAACCGAAAAAGCTACATGACTGAGGAAATGCTGCTCACGTTCCGCGGAACTTGGCGGGATGGGCAAGTTTTCGTTGTCACGCGATGTTGATTCCCGCTCCTTTTGGTGAGTTACGAAAGGCGCGGCGTTATTGATCCCTTTCTTTCTTTCTGTTTGGTGCGCGAATGTTAGGAAAGGCCAGCTCGTATTGACCGTTTTTTGTTGCATCAAGGTGATTGACAGAGCTAACTTGACCTTTCTTAGGCCGTTGTCCTGTGTTTTTGTTCCGGTTCTCCTTCACCCCCCCCCCCCACCTTTTCTTTTTCTTTTCCTCGTCTTCGAATACTTATGAAGACATGGCGTGAATGGACTTTTATTCTCATTGCCAACTTCTTTCTTTCTTTTGTTCAGCGTCCAACATATAGGTCATGTGACAGTTACGAAATCTGTTCACATTGCGTTTCAACGCTTCCTGAACAGAAAATAAGCGAACGAACAATTTCTTCTTGCTTGACTGCTTTTGTCTGCTATTTACTTTTTACAACTGCCTCATCGTATAAAACGCGGATGCAGCGTTTCAAGTGAAGCGGGTGATGTACATGTCCTATCTGTGCCTAACTCGCGTTCTTATGATTTTTAAATTTCTTCTCTCCTGCACAGCTCGCCAGACTGGTATTGTGATCTAGAGAAAGAAACTCTGAGCTAAGATGGTTAATTACGACGCTAATTAAGTTGGTATTTTAATGCCACCGAGGGTAACCCTGAACTTGACGCGTATTTGTTTTATGTATGGTTGCGGTGGAAGCTGTTGCAGGCTGAGCTGGAAGTAGTGACCGTGGAGGGCGAACGAAGTCGTGCGCATAAGACATAGACGCACATCTGCAATGCATGTGTGTCAGTGCGTAATATGTAAGAGCAGTCAGTCAGTGACATTGGTTGCAGTGCACGCTATGAATGGATGGTGCAAACAGGTCGTCGGATAAAAGGCAGTAGACGTTCAAAGCCACTGCCTTAATGTTTCACACAGCACACAGAGAGAAGGGGTGACGCTTTTTGCGAAACGCGCATCAGTTACAACGTCCCTGTTAACTCATTCAGGCCCTCAACACACTATAAGGCATTTCTATGCATGGTTCCGCTCTGTGTAGTACTACTGCTACTAAAAAATAATAACAATAATAAAACGGAGAAGCAGCAAGTGCAACGCGCGTGTCGTGCATTGCTGTTGCAATGCGTTTCACCGCAGACCTACGCAGTTATGCCGTATTTCGTGCTTGGTTTCCGTCGGTGTTGAACGTGCGTGTACGGGTGGTTTCAGCAGAACGGCGACGTGACGTCTGTTACTTGACGAGAAACTATGCGCACCGCGTGACACTGACATTTACCGGGTGCGTTCACGTAACCAGCTGTCGGTGGTGAAGAACAGCGACGTTCTGTTTGCCGTGCACACGGTCGCAGGTGCGACTCCCGTCTGCGGCGGCCGCATTCCGGTGCGCGCGGATTGAAAAAAAAGAAGAAGAAAAAAACAGAATAAATGAAAAGCTCGTGTGTATGGAGGATTGCGTGCTGGCCAAACGGTCCCAGATTGTGAGGATTAATCCGGAACGCTTGCAGTGCGCCGTTTTACCAGAAGCCAGGTTGTGATAGATTTGAGACGCCAAAACGTGTTGTAACAGCGATCGAAATTTCGCATAGCAACCTCTCTCTCGTTTTCTCCCCGAAGTTATGGGCGCGTATTCGCAATAAGAAGCTCTTAAGCTAGAATTATTCGTGAGAGCAAGTTTCAGCCAATCCTAATGCTGGAGACATTAGCGAAGACTTCCAGCGAGTGGCAGAGAACACTTACGTACGAAGTGGGCTGTAAATACGGCTCCTGGGTCGTTAAGGCCGTGTATGCATAATTCATTCTGGCAAAAGCAACCATCGAAAGTGAAGTTCTGCAGTGTTTAAGCAACAAGACGAGAAGGAAAGTTCGACGTGTGCCGACGGCGCGTGTCACGTGATGCGCAACCACTTTCGTCTGTGCCCACTGCGAATCCGCCTTCGTAAGCGCACGATAAGCGGAAGGCGTCACCGTCGTACAAACGTATATACTTGTGCTCTGCGAGCAAGCCCTTCATAAATGAATGCGAAATGCGGTATAGCCCCGTTTATGTCGCCTCTTTCCTCGGGCACTTAGCTAACGCGGCAAGGCGGCGGCGTTGCTACTTCTCGGAACTCGCCGCTGCAGCCTCTCTCGATTCGGTCGTCTCGATCTCGTTCATCCCTGGAAAACGCAAACGGGTACTCGTCGCATAGGGCGGCGAGCGATGCCATACGCGTTGCGGGGATTACGTAAGAAAGCTGGGATGACGCGAGGCGGCCCACGGTGCCAGGCCGCGGTGGCGTCTCACGATCAGATTGCATTAATTAGCCGTCCGGTCCACTATTTTCAGAGCTCGGGCCAATTCGGCGTGTTGCTGTTGCAGTCCTTTCTGCGTGCTCCGTTTTCGTTTGTCTTCAGTCCTTCAACTTTCTTTCCTCATTTATCTCATATCTCTTTCTTTCTGACCGCGTTCTGTTTGCGTCATGGCTCGTGACGCACCCGCTCGTCGCATTTGTGTGTGTGTGTGTGTGTGTGTGTGTGTGTGTGTGTGTGTGTGTGTGTGTGTGTGTGTGTGTGTGTGTGTGTGTGTGTGTGTGTGTGTGTGTGTGTGTGTGTGTGTGTGTGTGTGTGTGTGTGTGTGTGTGCGTGCGTGCGTGCGTGCGTGCGTGCGCGGGGGGAGGGGGGGCAAGTGGAGTTGCTTGTTGCAAGGCGGGAGGCTGGCGGAAGCGCGCGTAATGGAATAAGCGGTCGTAGTTCGTGCGGCTATAGTCAGTGCTGTATTTAGCCCTAGTCTGTATGCAAGTAACATGCGGCGGGCAATCGGCAGGTATAGCCACAAGCTAAGGGGTCGCAGGGGCTACCGAAACTTTCAACCTCGGGTCACCGACGACTTGCTCGAGCATGGACTGATAGCGAAGACCTCGTAAACAGAGGACGGGGATCAGTGTCAGGAATGGTCAGCTGAGAACAGATCGACACAAATGTTCGGGTAGGGAAAATCGCTGCACAAAATCGCGCACTCCTACGGCGGGACACAAACCGTCGTTGTGTTTAAGCGCTCACGGCAGCCCAAGTCTCGCACACGAGCCCGCAAAATAATCGTTTATTGACATATTTCTTCTTAAGGCGCTATGTCGGCCACTCCTTTGTGCCCGAGAAACTCGAACGGTTGTTTAATTTATACTCAATTTAATGCTTGATAAGTTACACATTTGTACCGCTGGCACCGCGAAATACTCGTTCTTCTTGCGTTCTTCTTTTTTTCTTTTTTTGCACGATATAGAACGGGGAGAGCGGCACGATACAGAACGGCGCACAAATGTGGCGTCGGCCAGTCAATTCTTGTCTCACGATCAGGTGGCGTAGTTACGCAGATATAGTTTCGTAAGCTTATGCGCCTTGTTTGTGCAGAAGAACGAATACCAGAACATTTGCGATGCACGCTGTGTTTCATCTATTATTTCTTCTTTCCCTGCACACGTGCTCTATGAATATGACGTAGCGACGAGCCCCGTCATGTTGTCGCCGCTCTAAATTTCATTTCCAGATGTGCTGACCTTCTTAAAAGTGGCCTGCCATATATGTACTCGTCGACGCATTCGCTCAGCGTAATCGCGCTCGTTCGTCTCCACCGCAGCCTCGCAATACGCGCGAGTGCTGCGGGGAAGCAGATCGTAGAGTAACAGAAGCGCTTATACCGGCAGATGCCGAGCGCCGCGTGAAGCCATTTCGAATGCGTGCGCTTTGTGTCGACACGATGGGGCGGGGACGCTTAAAGCGTGTTCGCGCCGAATTAATTATGCTGGGGCTTTCGCAACGCGTCGTCACGAACGGTCTTCGGCGCAGCGAAGTTCCTTTGTGCGAACACCATGACGGGGTGTGCGTTCCCCGTCGCATCCCCTTCGTGCGCCCGCTGTTAACTAATTCATGCGCGGGAGCTTGTACCCGCTACAAAAGTGAATATTATCGGTAAAAACGGCTAGACAAACGCAAGAAAACACCGTTCAGTTGGAACCGCGAGAGCATTTTGATAGGAATTAGATGGGTACTGACACGTGTCTTCCAGGTTGTGGAAACTCTTCCACGCGCTTCTCCCACGTAAAAGGGTGACACTTATCAATCATGAAGGTTGAGAAACACTTATAATATATTTTAATTTGACGCTGAAATTAGTTTCCTGATGGCGAACGTGGCGTCATCGACGTTATCGCGACAAGGTGACAAAGGGCGGATGCGCCATTGGGTGGATAGATGGATGAATTGTGGTTCTTTAGGGCGTTAGCGAATACCATATATATATATATATATATATATATATATATATATATATATATATATATATATATATATATATATATATATATATATATATATATATATATATATATATATATATATATATATATATATATGGGTTTCAACGCCTTTAAAAAGGAGGCGTTGAAAGGGAAGAAAATTCACCTCTATTCCGGCAAGCAGAATGCACATATGGTTGGACCCTCCATGACCGAGAGAAAAATGTTCATGACCCATTTGGCGATCCTGACTCGCAGTTTGAGAAACACTGAGATAGGCGGAGTACGTGGAAAGTAATATGCAGAATAATTACAAGAAGCGACCATCGTTCCACCCGCGTAGTTTGCTTACGCTGTCACTTCGTTGAGTGTGTGTCAGTGCGATGGCCTTGCACACCGTCACTGCGTTTATTGCTTCCGCAGAGCAGCCGGGTTGCGAGGCCCTACTGCTCTATACAAACAGTATAGTGCGGGAAACTGCAATGAAATCCGTGACGTCGCCTGACGTCATCGGTGCTGTGGTCTGGCGCTAATTTCAAAGCTTTCAAATTGTGGTCTGCCACATTCTGCGCTGATAACCTTTTTCTTTCGCCAGACACCTATAATGAAAGAGAGAGTGTGTTTGTTTACATGAAGGCAGAGAGGTCGGCCTGCGCTATGTCTTGCTCTGTCATGCTACTATAATGTGGGAGAGGGGGACTGGGAAGGAAAAAAAGCGACGACGACGAAGAGTAGAAGGGGTATGTGTCCACCACGCACATGCCAACCACGCACATGTCCATCACGCACATGTCCACCACGATGCGGCATCTGTAAATGGCAGTTTTGAGCAAACGCCTTACCAGTGTAAACTGATTCCGGGTTTCCCTTATTCCGTGTCCCATCAATCCGATCTGCTTATCTCGAGCTTATCTTCGGCTGCCCTATCAAAATACTGTTTTTTCTTTGTCGGCTACTCCGTGGAATCTCCGTGGAATCTGCGACTGGGATTCCGATATGGCGTCCATTCCTCGGCCGTCGTGCCCCCCCTGCTGGCCCGAGAACAATGTCGATGAGAGGAGGAGACTCGGTTTATTAGGGTGCCGCGATTCAGGACATCGCGCGGCGGCTGATTGCCGGGCACGACGAAGGCGAAAGTGGCCTTTTCTTGTCGAGGAGGAGGGAGGTTGGAAGGAGGGGGGGGGAATGAAACTGGAGGGGGGAGTGGCTTCGCTGTGCGTCCCCCTGGCCGCGCCGCACGCGCGGCGGTCGTTGCGCTGCGCCCGCGTCGCGAAGGCCTTTTTTTTTTCCGACGCTCGCTGCGCTCGAGAGGTGACCTCGCATCATGCCTTCGCCGCATTTTTCTAGGCTTTCTTTTTGTTTGTTTGTTTCTCCCCTTATCTTATTTCTGCTCGGTTTGTTGGGGCGTGTTATTTGTGGCCGCGGCACCCATTTCTAGCCGTATTTCAAACACTGGCGGCCAGCGTATACTCCATGGAGGGCGCAGCATTTTTTTTTTTATCTTCCGTTTATACGGTACGGAGCTCTGCCGTTCCAGCTTTTTTTTTCTCCCTGTCTCTCCACCTGCCGCGTTGTTGCTTGTTATCTGGGTTACCTGCCTTGTGGTCGAAAGCGCTAGCTACGCACTCTTCTGATATGTCTTTTTTTTCTTTTTCCGAGCCAGCAAAAAGAACCCACCATTTATTCCTGCGCGGTGCTGAGAGGCTCGCGCCGCCTCTTCGTCTAACGGCGCCTGTTTTGCTCTCCTTCCCTCGGACGTGTCGGCGATGATGCGGCCGATTGTCGCTCGCGGGGCGCAAAAATGCGGGCGCCGTTCGTTGATCGGCGCTCCTCAGCGAGCGAACAAGTAGGCCTTGCCTTTCTTCTCTCCATCTTCTTTTATTTCCAAGTGCGGAGTCCTCACTCCCAATACGGTTGCCGCCGCCAAATCGGCGGCGCACCCAATACGTAATCGGCGTAACGCATCGAATAGCCGACCCGTCATCCAAGGTTGAACGCGTCCCCGCTTTTATTGAACGCTGCTATCGCGTACAAGATTGAGGCAGAGACGGAGGCGCACCTTTGATGTGTCGTTTGTTTCGCTGGAACACGGCTGCTGTGTGTGGCGTTTCAGGATCAGTTAACGAGGAAAGGGGGGCTTCACTTCTGCGATATATATAAACTGGGTCGTTATACTTTACTGTCAGAACGGGAAAAGCAGTTACGAATCCCCCTGTTATCGCTTCAGGCCACAAGGCAATTCGCAAGCGAGTAAGCGCGCGCGGTGCAGAATTCCGTAAGATGGGCGATACAGTTGGGGATAGAAAACCTATACGTGGCAAGCTTGCATGTAGGTTCCTTACCTGGGGTCGTAGTGATGATAATGACAGTGGATGATACTTAACGTCTCAATTTTGCACCTTTGAGCTATTAGGTATGTTGCAGTGAAAGACTATGTGTCATTTCTGATCAGCTGTAGGTGTTTTGTAACTTCCGCGGTGAGTTGTATAGACGCGGCTGACAGCGATGCGAGGCCTGTCATTTCTTGAATCAGTCTGGTTGCAGGCCTTACAGCTATCAACATTGTATTCTAATAAATAAGCTATCCATTCACTCGCCGGCTTCGCGCACTAACCGCTTCGTCTTAATCGATCCAGTGTCGCCATGTGTCATTCTCTCCCATTTTCGTAGTCCTCTTATATGCTCATATACGCTGTAACGGTCCCCTTAAACTGTACCGGTATCTGAATACGCAGACGTCTTTGTTTATCTTTTCTCCTCCCCCTCCCCCCCACTCTCCCCTCATCCTGCGTTCCTGTCGATGAGGTCAGTACGAGCAAGAGGACCACGTTATTCAAGCCATCGTGGAGCTCGAGTTTAAAATTTGCTAGCCAGTGGTATGCGGAACTAACATTACTTATAGCTACGTGACCGAGAGGAAAAGAGGATGCGTAAGGCTTTGACCACTTCTATTTTTGCATTCGCGGCTTTGCTGCTCTTATTTTCAGTCGCACAGCACAACCTATGAATAGGTGTCGCGCTGCAGTGAAGTTCTAAACACGCGCACACGAAGGGAGACGTTTCGGATTGACGTTATATAGCCTGTTTCCGGGGGAAATAAAGCTACAGAGTGTACAGAGAGACGCGCGCACATTGATGATCGTGCAAACCCCCACTCCGTCCCCGTGGGCGTTTCCCGTTCGAGTCGTGTGTCACGATTCGAATACCATTCTTGGCGAACATATATGATCTGGCTGCTCAGGCTGTGCTCCTGTAATGACGATGTCGAGCGTCGCCTCCGTTCGGGTCGTCGTCGTTTCCTGCGCGCTCGATTCGGCGTTTCCGTATATCGCTTACATCCTCAATGGGAATCGGAAGCAGCAGCCAGTCTCGGTCTTCTCGCCATCACCAGACGTCCACGAGAGTTTGCGGGCGCTTTGGAGAGGCGCAGTGTGGGCCCGTCGGGGCATCGCACGACACGCGATGTGTATGTGCGCTTTCACGAGAAGCGCGAAGCTCTCGACCGAGTAACAACGTTTTTAGATTGCCGAGTAAGGTCTTTCAGCGCTGGAGGAAAGGCGAGAAATAACGCGTCGGGGCAACGCAGGTACAACGGAACGCGCTTTCCTGCGCGCATCAGCGTTTTCTTTCACCACTTCCCCCCACCCCCCACCCCCCCAAACACACACTTTATTTTTTCTCGAGGTAAAAAGTGTGCACGCTTGCGGCTTCTGGGACGATGTACTTGACGCTGCGCAGCTCATATTTAGATTGATGCCAGAGTGCGGGAAAGAAGGAACGAGAGCGGTGCATACCAGACGCGGAACGAAACGGCGCGTTCTCTGAAGTGGGGGGGGGGGGGGGGAGCGCTCTGAGAAACGTCTTCATCTGTGGATCGCTTTCGCGTCGTGCTGCTCGGGGAAAAAAAGAAACTTGGAAGAAACGGGCCGCGCGGGCTTGCAAGCGAAGTGAGACGTGTACGTGTGTACTTGTACATGCCTGCCGCCGCGGTTCGTTGAGCAATAGATGCCCGCTGCACACGCGTGCGCGGGAAGACAGTAAGTGCGGACAGAAGACATTATGTGCGTTTCCTGCATGTCGAATGGGGCTGACCACTTTGAACGGACGACGCGCGCCCCAGGAAAGACCGCGTCGAGTTCGTGGTCCGCAGTGGCTGAGCGCGTCTCTCATCTTTCGCTCGGAGGCTGCTATTTTTGATGCCGCTGCGGGGGGAGCGAGATCTTCGTAGCCGGCGCGTGCGTCATTCGTTCCCCGGCGGCTGACGGCACAGATGCGATGTGTTCCTCTTAAACCTGCGCCTGGCCGCAGCCTTGATTTGTCGCCGAGATGATATTGCGCGCTCACGCGCGAAGCAGACGTCGTTTGTGTGTTTGTCTGGGTTCCCATATACATCTATCGCCAGGCCGGTTCTGCGCTTGTATCAGCCCTACCGTCCCTTCGCTGGCGTTTGACTGTCGCTATGCGTCGAATATAGCATTGAGGAAAAAGTGTCCGTAGCTGCAGTTTTGCGAAGCGAATTGCATCGATCGCACTGCACGCGCTGCCCTTGGCAGTATAATGACGGGCGCCGTCGTTTCCTGTATACACGGATTCGCCGTCGATGATGTCGTGAAGCCTTTTGCGTTAATGTGACGGCTTCTGCATACGGAGGATGCCTGTTTCTCCGCCGATTTTCGTGTTAACTTTTTTGTTGTATCATTTCTTTAGTTGCATCACGTGCATCCGCATGCTCGTTCGTCTTCTTATTTAACAAATTTTGTCGAATAAGCTCTCAGTCCTTGGTCAGCACACCTCGCGTCTTCGGATGCCTGTCTCCGTCTGTTAGCTAAACTCGTTGAGTTTTCACCATGTACCGCATTCGCTTCTGTGAATCCCACTGTAGACGAAGCGGTGCCATCGAAGCACTATTTACCGGAAATTTTGCCGGCAGTGCGAAAATAAGCGGCATTTTATGTGTCGTTTCTTCGTTGTGCGCAGAGCGAGTGACACGTGTACACGTGTTCTTCGGCCTCTAGCTCGGCGAAGATACGTCATGCTCCGTGCGATAGTTGCCCGCTGCGCGCACACAGCTTTGCGCTTTGCTGCCAAATCGCCAAAATGGAAGTTTCTGTGCGCCTGACTATGTTTTGTGCATACAGACAAGGGGGATGGGAAGGGGGGGGTTCAAGAACATTTATGGGAGCAAGTCTTACAAGATAAAAAAAAACGACAACTTTATGCGCTGCCGTGGACATGTAAGACGCACAGGACAATTAAAACATACATACACACGCATGGAAATGCCAGAATTCAGTTTATATATTTCGTATTATTTCTTCCCTGTGATAACAGTATACGCGCGTCGAAGTTTCATGTATGCATACTCAGACACGCCGGTGGTGTTTAATGGAATTGTTTTTTTAGTTGACTTGAAGTTTATTTCTTGCGTAAAGCGTACATTGAAATATGTGAAAAAGAAAGCGTTCGGATCCGTGTAGCTCGAGGCACCTTGAGATCCCTAACAAAATTATGTACAGGAAGCGAAGCAAACTGCAGGTAAAGCAAAGAGACATGCTTAGGTGCCTTTACGCCTCCACCGCAAGCTCAGTTCTGTCGTTTACCCGTTCCGACTAGAATTTTCGAGTTCTGGTATTTATTTCTCCGTGATCGTACCACACGTACCGATGTTCATTGTCAACATCATGCGTACCATGCACCGGAGCATTGCTTCTGGTTAAAAACCTCCTTGCCCCCCCCCCCCCTCCTCTCTCACGCGTAATCTTAATAACGTTGATTCGCTTTTGTGCTATCGCCTTGAGGACTGCTTTGGTTTCTGAGACTGGCTGAATGGTTATCACTCTGATTAATCGATGGTTCATCCAAGTGGGACATCGCAGCGATTAATCTGGCGCAATCGTTAACTATCTGTACTCGCCTGTGTAGGGGACAGCTTCCGCTTTCGAGTCACCTGCCAATTATGGCAGCGGGGCATCAAAAGTAGTTTTGCTGCATCACTTGTGTTAGGGTGGAATTGTGGACCTGGTCGCACCGATGCGTATTGAGAGGGCGGCGTGCAAGTAATCTTGAAAGAGCGCGTCATGCCGCTGGAAACCGTCGAAAAGTGACCGCCAAGAACAGCAGACCCTTACTTATAGACTTTCCTCTAGCCTGTTTGTCTACTGCGCTGGACACAATTTAAAGGGCCAGCTCGTCTTGGTTGATGCGGTTAATTTTGTCAAAGCTCTGACGCTTATATCGATTACAAAGACGGCGCCGAATAAAACAACACACGAAGAAGGGGGACACGAGACAGCACGTAGGCGAAGCAAACGTGCTGTCTCGTGGCTGTCTCGAGGACATTTCAAGCACTTCATGACGAGTCGTTTGCAGCGAGAGGGTCAAGGAGGAACGCATCATGATATAGACTCCATGATTGAGAGTCTATATAAAACTAACTAACTAACTAACTAACTAACTAACTAACTAACTAACTAACTAACTAACTAACTAACTAACTAACTAACTAAATAAATAAATAAATAAATAAATAAATAAATAAATAAATAAATCGGGATACAAAGGTGCATGTGAGGGAACTCTTGGTTATTTGCATTAAGTACTGCACTCTGCAGCGTTGCTTCTTTCGCTTGGCTGTTCAGAAAAAAAATTAGTTCGATATATTGTATAATCGCACTTGCTTGTTGAGTTATCTGAAGTCTCGTTTTGAAGGGAAGTATATATATGACAGGGGCGGCTGCTTACTGGCAATTAAGGTGAGTCGTTGGAAGGAGGGGGCTTTCGTGAGTTTCGTATAAACACGCTAACATTTCATTCATAATCATCTTTTTTCTTATTACGACGCACGTTATATCAGAAGGCGGAAATTAATTCGAAAAGTGACAAGATCTAAGACGTGGTCCTTCCTCGAGCTGTACATGCATAGCGGGCGCTCCTCTGTGGGCAGCACACACGTATACATGTAGTGCTTATGACGGGGACCGTCAGAAGCGTGATCCGAAACGTCCGTCTCGATGCGCTGTTATTTCTCGCCCTCAGGAAGGTTTGACGTCATAGCGTTTCGTGTTGCTTTGTACCGTGCGGCGTTGGTGACGGCTGTTCCCATGCGTCGGCTCGCCCGCCCCGTGCGTTGTCTCTGCGGTGGGCAGTATAAGCTACGAAGGCTGCTGGGGCTTCTGCCGAACTCTGGCACGGCTGCGAAAAAATAAATAAGAAAAGCGACTCGTCGCGCTATGCGCACTTCCGCAATCTGGAAATGCGTCTTCATGCTCCACTGATCACCTCTTGGATGAGACCTCGGGGAAGCAGCGACTGCTACCGTGTGTTCTGGCGAACGCCCTTTGTATTTCGCGCCATTCATGAAGGAGGTCGAGCCAGTGGAGCTTCACGTAACCTACATTGCGTCCGGATTGCGCGAATAGTCAGGCTGCCATTGCATGTAGAGTTTCGTTAGAGACCGCTCGCGTTGGAGGCATTAAACAGCCGCTATTTTCCGCGAAGTATATATAGGGTAACTGTTCAACGAAAAACAAGATATAAGAAACACGGTCGAAGATGTAAGACATATATACGGTCGTCAGACCTCTGACGACCGAACATTGTAGGGCTTGATTATATACTCCACCATGTGTCTTTCAAGTCTTCTTGTTCGTTGAATAGCTTGGCTAAGTTCACACGGTATACGGCAAACAATGCCCGAGCGGTCATTTTTTAGATGCGGGGCTGAGCTGTTTGGCCGGCAGCGTCTCTTATTCCTGTCAAACCCGATCGGTACCGAATCTCGATCATGATTGGCTCCTTTCCGCACCAAGCGCAAAGGACCCGATCGCTTTCGAGAAATTCAATCTCAATCCGGCTTGATCGCGATCAAAATGAAAGCGCATCCGCAATCCTTACGTTGCGATAAAGTCGAGTTGTGTCGCGTCAGTGTTGAGCGCGTGATACGGAGTTTAAACCTCGCGGTATCTCGCTGCGTTTGTCCTGCCTGCTTGCTGTGAGATACTATGTATGCCAAGGATTATGTAGTCGTGAATGTGGACCTCTCCGTATAAAACACCACGCCACGCGGCCGTTCTTCTACGCATGCGTATACACTGTAGAAGTGCAGTGCACTGGTGACCTACACGCGTTTTCTGCGTGTTTCGCTCAGCCCCGCTTCCAGAGTTTGTGTGTGTTTGCCACATCCAGAGGTCGATAAACAGGAAGAGGACGCATGGCGACATTGCGTGTGCGTAGGAGGTTCAGCGGCGGAAGGTGGCCAATGCGTGCGGTTGTGACGACACGTCGACATCGTCGTATTGCTCAAGCGCCGGGTCGGTTCGGGTCGCGCGCCGCTGTAGTCGGTACATGCTCGACGTCTGTCGTCATGTTTTTGTTCTCGGTGCTGCATGGAAACGCGCGGAAACGGAATGGTGTGTAGGCCAGGAAGGAGATACGCACGCGTGTAGTTCCGTGTTTTCGACGATTGTGACTCATCGATGCACGCCTGCCTGCCTGCGTGCATATGCGTGCGTCCGTGCGTGTGTGTGTGTGTGTGTGTGTGAGAGAGAGAGAGAGAGAGAGCACAGCGATATAGCGATTCCCGATGTGCCATGGCTCCTCTCTTCGTGTTGAAAGCGCTGGCGGCGGGAAATAATTAGCGTTGCGAAAAGTCGGTCGCGGCTTCCGCAGCTTGGCTGACGCTCACTTCCGTTTGTTTCGTGCGTTATCTAAGTCACGGAACTTGATGTGCTAGTCGCGCGAGATCGAGGAATGATACAGGGAACCTCTCGGGCCATGATATGGAAGATTGCAAAGCCTTTCATCGTGCATGTGGTGTAGTACACAGCTGCCGATGCATTGCGAGATGTTTCTTCAGTTTAATGTATATAAGGCCGTGATTCGTCCGTCTTGTCATTTGCGCTGTTTATGTGTTTGCATACTTCGGGCTATTGCGATAAAGTTTTCGCTTCATCCTGCAGGCTCGATATGTTTGGCTTTATTTCGCATTGCAGAAGTTTTACACGAACTGCGTTGAGTTGCTTCATTCAAAGCAATGCCGCTGGACCTGCATTAATGCGAATCGCGCTCAGTGATCAATATCAAAGGCAAGACCGAAAGTTTCATGTAAGAGACCAGAGTGGCCCGACGTCTTGCGCTAAAAGGAAAATAATATTTGTAGTGGGATCGAGCTACATGATCCCTGCCATGTTCGAATGCTTGAGTCAACTGCAATTGGAGATAAACTGCCGTTTATGCTCGCTGTTGTAAATTCGATTGGGATTTGTAGGCTGTTCATTCTTTGTCAGCCTCTTTTTGACATTTTCTTTAGCCGTCGTGGGTTGGCCTATAAGCCGGCCGGCGAGACTCCAGGAAAACTTCGAAAGACAGAAGCACGGCCGCACCCTCGGTCGCACTGATCTCGCAGATTTGTAATCTGCACACACTAACGCCGAGCGCGCGCGCGCGCTTCGCTCGCGTAGACCCTCTTTTGCAGGTGTTACACCTGGCTCAGTCCTGCATGCTCGAGCTCTGCCGCAGACGTTTCCTCTGCTTTCTCCTCCCAACGGCTTCGCATTTTCTTTCTTTATGTCACGGCACGAATGACTGGTCATGCGGTCACCGCCGGCGAGTCAGTTGTAGCCAGCCTCGTGCCCAGCGGGACACACTCCTTCGCCGACAAGTAGGTAGAAAAAAAAAAAAAAAGGAGGCGCGGGGGGGGGGGGGGGGCGTCTGCGGCGTTACCGAACCTCGGTACCCGTCGCGTGCCGCTTGGCTGCACCAGCTTAGCCGTTGCTGCCCCCGAGGAGGTTGTTTTTAATCGTTCCGAGTGGTCTCGCCGCCGTCGCTTGGAACAAAGAGAGGCCTGCGACTTGCGTGTACGAGAGACACAGCCGGGGGCAGGCCGCGGACCCCTCCTACTTTCTGTTTGCGCACTTCGGCTTCCTCTCGGAGGGGCAGGGAACGGCCGGAGAACGGCCGCGTTGTGTAACGGCCGCGGAGAAGCCGCGATGCGTGTGTTGCGCGTCGCTTTGAGTGTGTATCAGCCGAGTGACAATATCTATCTTGCCGGAGCGTCGCTAGCAAGCCATTTGAGGTGCAAATCAAACAAATACAAAGAAAAGGCAGGACAGCCGCGTTTTTTGTTCTTTGTGCTCGTTTCACTTGCGCTGCAATGGCTCCCTCAAATATCAACCAATGTGCTCAAGAACAAGTTACCATGTGGAGAACATTTAATCAGGCTTGCTACTATATGGGCGAACTCTCTCTCTGCACTTTCTGTATTCCGAAGCATTGCTTCCTTGGCCTCGCTTCGCGACACGCCACTGTTGGTATAGCATTGTGTGATTGGTCCGTCGAGCCTGTAGCTGGAGATCGGTGGACAAGGACGGAACGACGCCAATTAAGCTTATTACGCCTGATGCGTGTAACGAATAACGATCGTATGATCTCTGTTGCTCTGTTTGTGTAACACGGTTGTCACGCGTGAAGTCGTGCGTGAGCTTGTCAATTTCAAACCGACCAGTCTCTGCGAGAAAGTCGCTTTCCGTAAGCGTGGCAAGAACAGTGACTGGCGTGCGTCGGACGATCGAATCGGCTACGACAGGCCGAGTTGAAGGGTAGATCAGTGTCGAAGCGGCCAGGCGCAAAATTTGTGAAACGTTCAGAAAAAGAAAACGAATGAAAAAAAAATATATGGGCCCGATTTTAAATTTTTATTAGTGATATCATAAGAAGCCAACAAACGTTGACACCAAGGACATCATAGATAATTTCGCCTATGGTGTCCTTGTTTGTTGACTTCTTTATATGTTAGGCATGTTCGAAAATTACATATATCATACGTAATTTTCGAACATGCCTCCTCCACGGCCCGTCACGAACGAATTCCCCCTTTCATGATCATAATACAATACTGAACACGCTTGCATTTGGAATCGTAGAATCTCTCCGCGGGGCTCGCTAATATAAAATGAGCTCGCGTATCCCGGAAACCCGCGCCTTATCGCGACCGCGTTTTGAACCGTGCGGGATCGTTAGAACGAGTCGTCTCCGTAACGGCGGTCTTCTCCTTGACGTGCCCTCGTCAGGCTCACTCCGCCGCTCGAAACGGATGCACTTATGATATGAGCTGTTATTCAAACTGCGTCGTACGCCAGACGCAAGACAAAAATATTAATATAAAGGTAGCTGAAGGGCAAGGGAGGCAAGGGCAATCAACGAGCACATTCAAGACTGTGCGGCGTCGCACCGGCGCTGCAGCCTAACCAAGGAGCCTTAATGACTTCCTCTGCGACCGGTGCACGAACGCGCTGGCTGGTAAGGCTCGTCCTCTTATCGGCCTCGAAGCGGTGGCGCTGCCATTGGCCCGCGGCCGGAAGGTGTTTCGTCGCCCGCGGATCGCCTAACGGCCCGACACGCACACGAGGGCGACGAGCGATGTCAAGCGGCGCCCGCAAAAAAAAAAAAAAAAAAAAAAGAAGCCAGCGAAAGGCTAAAACAAAAGAAATGGGGGGGGGGTAGGTGTCGGAGGCGCGCGGCCTAGAAACAGGAAGCGGCTGCACCGCGACCGTTTGCAGCTGCAGTGGTCGGTGGCATCGTGTACGCGTGTCACGATCTCGACTTACTGCGGCAGTGTCGGGGGGGGCGTAGTCTTCCCCGCAGACACGGGGTCCTCGAATAGTTTGACTGCAGCTCTCCTCGTGCGTATCGGGTGTGTGTGCGTGTGTGTGCGTGCGCGCGCGCGTATCACGCATGCTGTCATCCTGTTGTATATACACACCCCCTTGCGTATATAGGTTGCCCAGGTTCCTCCTACGTGGAGGATGTGTATACGCGTCTGCATCGCGGTTTTGTTTGATCTGGAAACATTTGACAGGAGGCCTGCGTATGTTAGGAGGAGCGGGGCGCCGCAGTGTAATCGATCGTGCGTGGCATCGATCAGTCTTAAACGTTTGTCGTGATTTACCGATTGGTATGCCATCTACCGCAACACCTTTATTATGAGAAAGATATATATCTCTCTCGCGCGCGTGGGAGGGGGAGGGGGGCGGGACATTTCAGCGAATATTTTGATTTTACGACTACGCGAGATATCTGTAGAAGAGGCGGGCCATAGTTCTGCGTGCATTCACCGCATCGTGTGTTTATACGTACACCGCTTCATGTATTGTTCTGTCTTCAATGGCTAGAAGTGTGCGAGGTCGTGACCGAAAATTAGTCTCTGATAGGTGCATGTGCTTTTTGGTTGTTTGTTTCCTCACGGACAGCCCGCTCTGACGACGGCGCTAGTTTAGAGAAGACGGTAATGTGTGCGGAGCGCTGCCCTTTCGCTGACGGTGCGCGGAGCGTCACACGCCTCCCGTTCTAAGGAAGGTTCCTTCTCGAAAGAAAACACGTCAAAGTGCGAAGAGAGGGGAGCGGGGCCAGGGGCGCTAGCCACGTGTGTGTTCCCGCCGCTTTCTTTCTTGTCTAAGGTCGTGGAGAACGGAGCGTTTCTGGCAGGCGCCAAGGCGTGACATCGGGGCCACGGACGGCCACCGGCTTCAGCTACGCGCACGTATCCTGCGCGGGCTGTTGCTGGCGCGCAGTCCGAAAACATGGTGGTGTATAGCGCCGCGGGTGTGCGCCTATAGCTGCCGCCTGGCAGTGTGTTGCGCATGAGGGGGAGGGAGTGTCTGTGGCAGCCGACGCACGCTCCTGCACTGACGCGCGTAACCTTGGCCCTCGACAGCCGGAAAAGAAACTGCTTGAGGATGCAGCAGCGCCGCTGTATACAAGGGCGGCCCACGTAGCGGGGCCGTGTACGCATGTCCTCAGTCTTATTCTGCGACCTATTATCCTTTTCTTCAACGCCACGGTGAACGCTGAGGTGCGAGGAAATTGCAGCCCACTTGCTCTATCGGGCCCCGCGTTTTGAGTGTGTTCGCAGTAGGTGAAGGCTATTTATCAAGAAGAGGTATGTGTCTTTGAGAGACGGGTGGCTCTGGGCACGCGCTTGTCAAGGGTGTCAAAGTTGTATGCGGCTTGGAAGGTGAATGCGCCTCCGATGATTACGCGAGCTTTCAGATTTGACTACGATTTGCTGCAAGCAAAACGAGCTGTGGGGAGGAATAACTTGTGGTAAGGCGAGGAATGGTAATGAACGCGCTATAAATATACAGTTGGGCGGGCGCTACAGGCTGGCTGCCAACCTGTAGCATGCCGAGCGACTCGCAGAACACACAAGAGATATATTGCTTCGTCTTAAGGTGTAAATGAACTTACTGCTCGTGCTTTTTAGTTCGCGACACTTAAAAGTACGTCACGTTCCTTAAAGGGACACTAAAGCGAAACAATGAATCAGTTTAGACTAATGAAGCATTGTTTCAGAACCCTGCAGGGAGCCATTTAAAAAAAAATAGTTTGATTATTAGATGAGAAAATGAAGGTCCAAGTATCAGTATTCGAATTTCGCGCCGAAACCCCAGCGCCGGTATGTCAGCGTGTGACGTCAGGGATACCAAAGTATGTTTTCGCATTTGGGTCGCGTTGGCTGACTAAAGGTTCCCGAAACTTGCCATGTTTAATAGTTGGTTCCTTTAGAACACAATGTAGTCAATCTGTACCGCTATATATAATTAGTAGGCCCTAGAAGATGCCATAAAAATCCATGACGTCACAGCCACCAGGTGCAGGAACTTAAGTAGGCGTCGCCACCCGTATTTCGTTCTTGCGCTTTTTCTGGCTTACCAGACGTCTTATCTTTGTAAGAGTGGTATTTTTGGTTTTGTAGAAAGGTAATTTGCTGATGCAGAAGAAATCATTTTTCACTTTAGTGTCCAGAACTTGGGACATAATGTTCCTCGGGAGGTTTACATGTCACGCGGCCGATCAGAACAGTTCACCTGCTTCGATGGCGATCCACCGCTGGTCTCTTCTTCTCTTCTTGAACACGTAGCTGCCTCTCATGTTCTCGCTGCACAAATCACTGTGTCGTTTCCGGATTTCGGCATCGCGTCGGTGCATTTCCATCCTCGCCTTCGCTTTCCTTTTTTTTTCTTTTTTTTTTTTTTGTGCTGCGCTGTCAGAGGGCAGCATATTTTCCTTCGCGGAGCGCGGGTGCGAATATCTTCCTCGAAGCCCCGCGTACCGCTTCGCGAAGTGCCCTTTACAATCGACGCTAACGCTCGAACTATATGCCGAATGAGCGTGTTTATGTATAAACTGCTCGCGCCGCTTCCGTGCGTACACACGGAAGAACGCTCGCGTGATATCTTGCAGCAGCAGTTTACATATGGCCCGCTCGCGTATTCCTCGTCTGCGCATTTCGCTCCGAAGCTAGCGTGAAAGAGGCACGCAAGCGCCGCTAGCTAACCTCGATAGGGGCAGCTACTGGGTTCGGCAAGAGGGCGCGCCACCCCCCACACACGATGGCGTTGCATCCCCGCCATACACGCGTGCGCTGCGGCGAACTGGATAGAAAGGGTGAAGTCTTTGGGCTTCTTCAGCGGTATTCGCTCTCTCTGCCATTGCTTTTCTCCCGCTGTCGAGTCCTTGTTCGCTCGCCGTTTGGCTGCACCGCAGATCTGGTACTCGTTCGCTGGACTGAACCTGCCCCATTCGAATGCGTGGTCTTGCTCCGCCGCAGGGTACGCTTTGGTCTTTTGTCGTACGTCCGCCGTCCTCGATCCCTTTGTTGCGGGTTCTTACAAAGAGGCGGGGAAGAGAGTAAAAGCGAAAATATCTGGCGGTGGCGCGTGTGCACGTGTGTACAGACGCGCACGAACGCATTTCGCCTAGTGCGGGCGATACCCCTTCGCGAGGGCGGCGACCGCTATCGTGATCGAGGACCGCAGTGCGTGGAGTCGGGGCCGCCGCTGGGCAACGTGCCGGGAGTGAGCAATCGGCTCCCATGCCCGGTGCACTTGTGTGCCGCTACGTGCGGTCTATTTGCGCGTCTGCCACGGAACGTCGTCAGGCCATTCGTGTGCCTGCCTCTGTGCTTCCATGTTAAGTGGGAACAGCGCTATGTATAGGTATAGACATGATGGAACCTTGCTTTCTGTCGGCTGACTATACTCCTCCCCAAGTGAAGGTGAACGATAAAACCAATTTGGATGGGGGGGGGGGGGGGGAGGGGTTCGTGCAATTTAGAGCATTCAATCGCAAGTTCTGAGGATCTACCTTGGATTACCACGCAGTGCGTCAACGGCCCAAACTATTGCCATTGCTCAGGATTATTCAATTACGAAGCGCATAGCCGTCGAGACAATGCGTTCACATGTTAGGCACATTGCCCGGACCCCTTGCTACCACCTCGCCGCATTCACCGTGGAAAGACCCCGCACGTCATTTATCACAACTGTCAGGGCATATCGTGCCTCGCTTACATCGGGGTACGCACCTGCGGCCAGGTCGGTGTCTTCTTCATGGTGTTTGTGCCGTCCTGAAGTAAACCTCAGAATTCCAGGACTTCAGAAAAAGTCAGATCTACCATATATGTAGTCAGATCAAAAAGTCAGATCTACCATACTATCTGTAGCCCTTCTCTACAACCTCGCTGGTGGGCTGAGGTCGAGCTCTGCTACGCCGAAAGCATTCATTCGAGAACCGTTGGGTAAATGCCAAAACATGACTAAATATACACATATGCCACTCGTAAAGAACTCAGCGCCGAGGAGACCAAATATCCGTCGCCGATCAGAAATCATCGCATTGTTTGAAGTCGTATCATTCCTTCAGTAACGGCTGTAGTTTCAATGGGATAAAGCAGGTATAGAGTCCTTTTTAAGCCTGAAGCAAACAGTTCGGGTATTATTTGACATGCCTTGTTGGAACATGGATGTAATAGCAAATAAGACGCAGCGCCGACCAAATTACAGTTTTAGAAGAAAAACAACAACGCGATACCGGCGGAATTGAAGCTGTTTATCAGCTGTTTCAAATTTCATGTTGACTGTAAACGCAACGCTCCTTAAACATTCGTTCGCGGCTCGCGTCTTTCATATCCTGCTCCGCGTTCGCTCTTTCATCTCTCACTGTGCTCGTTCGCTCGGTTACGCCGACGCTCGGCGCAGGAACGGGCGCCTAAGGACTGCTCTCTACGTAGCACCTTACATATGCCGTTTTCGCCGGTTGTTTTTGGATGTTTTGTGCTTAAGTCGAATGACAGGAAACTACGTATTGCGCGATTTGGCACGGATTGAGAATAACCGTTCCTTCGTCTCGGTGACGCGGGCAAGTTTAACTGCCAAGCACCTGCTCATTGTTATGCGCGTATTCCCCTTCGCGGCGCGCACGCGTGCTTTGCGGAGGGACCGACTTTATCTTTCACGTGCGCTTGGCGTGGCTGGAGTGATTCGGATGTACCTTGTCTTTTTTTGCTTTCTTCTCTAATGCATGCGATTATAACATTAGCCGTTGCTGCGGTATATGAGGCACGCGCCGCCGTCTGCGCTTCGGCGCCTCCGCCTTTCGCGGTTATTATTATTCCGCCCCTTATATTTCCTCGTCGACATGTAGCGCGTGATATGAGGCGAAGCATTACGGCCGCGGAGTGCTGCTCCCCCGACTTGTGGAAGCGTCCTCCTCGTCGACGTCATGCACTACATTGGCGTATAATTCCGTGCACCCGCTCGATGCCACTTTAGCGCTGCCCTGGAGGGCAGCCAAGTATTGCGTATGCGTAAGGATGCCGAGCTTCGCGTCCCATATTGGCCCTGTCTCATTGCCTCTTGCCTATATGTTTTCGTCTGTCTGGCCGGGCGGGTTCGGTAGCAGCGACTCTTGCGGCTGGCCGAGCCGCGTGCACGTTTCTTCCTGCTGCGTGTTTCTTTTTCTTTCTTTTTTTTTCGTAAGCACGGCAGACGGACTTTGAACGACTGGCGGTTGATGTCTGCAGGGCGGGGCGAACTTTAATATGGCGCGCATGACTGGGCAGCTTCGACTATATACCGTGCCGTACGTGGTGACCGGTTTGTTTCCTGCGTACGCTTCGTTTTCCTCTTCGTATATTAATCGAGGGGAAAATGTGTTTGTTTGCTCGCGTGCTCCTGGTAAACCGAAGTTGAGGTTTTTCCCAGCCGTGGTTGAACTGAGAAAGAGATATGGGAGTCACGTTAATTTTGTCCTGTTTGTCACGCGCGTGGAGCGGCACTCTTGAGAGCTTCCCGCAGGGTCGCGGAAAGTACAGTGTCGAGTTACGTGGCAGATATTTATCATTAAACGAACTGACCTTTATACTGTATGTTCATGTGGACATTTGAAGCGGGCATGTTCTCGTCTTCTGAGGCTGTACTCTGCACTGACCGCTTTCGCAAGTACGTTTAACATTTGCGACACGCATTTGTCCAGCGCGACGCCCCGACAAAACGGCATGCATCGTTCCTGCAAACGCACTCGAGGACTTAGCAGCGACGTGAAACCAACGTTTCGTGGCTGGCCTGCCATTCCTTCTCCACAGTCCGCTTTCGCTTTCTTAATCGATCAGCGAACGCTAAAAGTGATATCGCCGAAAGTGATCAGTCCAGAGTATACGGTCCCTGATGCGCAAAATTGATTGAGCGGTACTTTACCAAATGTATAATGTGCAGTTAAATAGGTGAGAGGTATATATATATATATATATATATATATATATATATAAACGAGGAGAGGGGCTAACCGAGGGTCCGGATTTTTATTAGTCATATTAATATTATAAGAAGCCAACAAACACTGACACCAAGGACAACATAGCGAAAGTTACTTGTGCTTAATAAATGAAATAAAGAAACGATAAATATAATGGAAATTAAAGTTGATGAAAAAACAACTTGCCGCAGGTGGGAACCGAACACACAACCTTCGCATTTCACGTGCGATGCTCTACCAATTGAGCTACCGCGGCGCTGTTTCCCCATCCACTTTAATTTCCATTAATTTATCGTTTCTTTATTTCATTTAATAAGCACAAGTAATTTCCCCTATGTTGTCCTTGGTGTCAGTGTTTGTTGGCTTCTTCTGATATGACTAATAAAAATCGAGCCCCTCGGTTAACCCTCTTTCTTCTCATTTATTAATATGTATATATATATATATATATATATATATATATATATATATATATATATATATATATATACACACACACCAGTGAACCATAGAAGGAAGTATAAAAATTCGAGAGAAATGCGTCAGCATTACGTCGCACTTCTTTGAAGTCCCGAATCCATGGTTTAAGCCCCGCCCCGTTCACCACATTGCAAAGCGTTGTTCGGGAGCTCACTCGACACACGTGCGCGTGCCTTCAAGAAGCGAAGTGCTCCTCGAAGAGGCATATATGTGTATAATTATGCTCTCCTGTTGAGAAGTCAGGTTGCATTGTTGACTGAAGCAGCATAGGCATGCTGCATAAGTGTATACCGTACAATACCCTGCGTGAGCCTTGGCTGTTCCCGCCGCGCTCATGCGCAGGTCGTTAGTCACGGCGCGTTTTCGGCGTTGTCGTTGAGTAGTTGGCCCGGCGTCTCCTAATCGTGCGCATACGGCTGTATAGCAGGCGCATCTCTGTGTGCGTACAGGCGACGGCCGTGTATTTGTACGCACGGTCGGCTGTCGTGCCTCCACTGTCCTCGCCTTCTGCTTGCGTCCGCGTGCTTGCGCGCGCGAATACGGCGGGACGCTGTAATGGCGTGCATCGTTTTCATTTCCATCGCTCGGCCGCTCACGCATTCCTCCTCCCGTGGGAAGGTAGACCGTTTTTTCCTAGGCGCCGCCATATTGTGAACGCAGTGGCGCCGCCTATGAGCAGCGCCATACTGGCTTGGGAGAAAGCGGTCTTTTGCATGGCAGGTATACGCTCTGCGGTGGGTTCTGGCGTTTGTTTTCGCGGTCGTGTGGTCTGTTTAGTATGACATGCGTCTTCTACGTGGTAAACGGTTCTGTGAGACGTGCTGAAGTGGTTTAAGGCGTCATGGCCGGAATTTCTGCTGGCGTTGAGGTGGACCGAACACGCAGCGCGATGTGTGCGTGCATATTTGAGCCTACAATCAGCCTCGGAGATCAATTGTGTATTTCTGAATGTTCCAATCACTAGTGTGACCTTATTGCAGTATTATCCTCTATTTCTAAGCTGCGGTTTATGAGCCATGAAACATACGCGACGATCGTAACAGCGTGGGTACCGTTCTGCTACGATGGGAGCTGTGCTGTTATACTTTGACAAGCGTTCAAACTGTTCGCTGCAGGTTTCATTGCGTGACTACTTGGTTGGGTGGATGAGGTTTCCACCTATGAATAAAATAGTTTTGGTTTGTAATAGCAGCATACCTTATAGTCTGAATTAAGCTTGTCCAGCAAAGCGACTATTTACGAACTGCGCGAGCGTCCTAAGCAGTGGTAGGTGTTGGATTGCAGATATCATTGTTCTATATAGCGCATGGTCCAAGCATACGGCATCAGCGGTTATATATCTATAAACGTTGTGCGGCATTAGCCCGTTTTCTCTTGCTTTTTAGAGAAAGAGGATGGTAAAAGATTTTTTTTTTCGGTTGTGTTCGTTCAGTTCTCTACGACGCGCTCACACGTATTACGGAAATCTTGCGCTGAAAAATAGCCATCGCATTATTTTTATGCGAACCCTCTCATATATTATGGCTGTATAACGGCCAAAAAAGGCAATGCCGAAGCACACAGCTTATATATGTATCGTGCTGGCTCACCAACCGCAGTGATCGCTGTATTGAGCAGCACCATGGGCCTCATGCAGTAAGACATATGGTAATTTGAAGCATACTAGACTTGAAATGCGTGAGAACGATGCCAGTGTATCACAAATATTTGATAAAGCCTGCCGCTCAGGTGGTTCGTGGTTGCCTTAGGTTGGCCGTGCACGAGCATGCACCCTTATGTTTTATGTTTTACTCCCTACGCCAATCGATCAAACAGTGAGCTGATTTACCATTTAATGCTGGTAATGCAGAGACGCCGGATTTCTTTGTTGAATTGAAATCGATATAAGCAAAATAGTAAACAAACACGCACCGCGACTGATAGTGCGCGTACATCGCGGCTGATTATGCGCGTCACATTTTTGCGCCCCCAAGACATATTTCTGCCTACAGTATAGTTACTGATGCACCGAAAGGCTTCCCTGACGACCTTACATGAACGAACATGGCGTAAAGTTCACAAAGTAAGGTCTAAAACATCTCGAAATCGTTCCGCAGCACGCGACAGCAATACTTTCAAGCAGCGCCGCGCCGGATCGCCCAAGCCAGAGAGGAGGAAGAACTCTCCGCGCGCCCTATCCTCCTCGCCCGATGAAACGGTCTATAGATTTGCGCGTGAACACATACGTTTGCGCGCGCCAGTTCCAACGCACACTGCGTGCCTCGTTGCGGTAATCCGCGCACGAGTAAAATATTTGCTCCCGGAGCGGAGGAATGCGCACCTGTAAATGGAAACCGCGGCGGCCGCCGAGGCTGCCCGCGGTCGCGTGGCCCTGTTTGTACGGCGTAGGAGCGTTGCTTTGATGTAGCAATAATAATTTCTGGTGTTTTATGCGTGTCATAACCACGATCTGATGATGAGTCTCGCCGCATATAGTGGGAGACCCCGGATTAATTTTGCCCACCTGGGGTTCTTTAAAAGGGACTGACAGCGGGCCAGAAGAATGTGCTGGGAGACGTTGGTGGAAATGAAATGATGATGATTTGTATCGATAGAATCCATCACGCTGTTAGCGATTTAACCAGGAATTATAATTTTAAAGTGGCGATGAAAGTCCGAAAACCAGTAAATGGCGCGGCCTGGCGGTGAAATCTTGGTACTCCTGATGTAGTAGTATACAGGGTGTTCCACGTAACTTGAGCTAAGATTTTAAAAATGAAAGACGCGTCGGAAGTGAATCGAACCGAAGGCATACTATTGGAAATAGCCTATAGTAAGTCAGACAATTTTTGTTTTCCCCATTACTCACTAATTAATTAAGTTTAATTATCCAACTTTCTAATTATTGGCTGAGGACCCCAAGTATGATGCGCAGGTTTGTAGAGCACCTTCAGAAACCACCGATCGAGTTGTTTCCTTTACTATACGTCTCACGTAGTCCTTTCTTCCGGGTTGCAAAGAAAGCCCGCGAAATATGGGGAAAAAAATGCCACTTGACGGAGCGTTTGCGCAGTGGTATTGTTCTACTGGGCAGCGTGCGTTTGGTGAACAAGGTCGGGTCCTTTGTGAATGGCGACAAGGAAGCGGCAGGACGTTCTTTATCTCATCGGCAGCGCTCGGCCAGCAGCACGCATTTTCGCCGTCATCCGACGGGAGCCGACCTTGTTCGCCGAACGCACGCTCGAGAGCAGCACAATACCACTTCACAAGCGCTCCGTCACGTGGCTTTTTTTCATATTTCGCGCGCTTTATTCGCAACCCGGAAAAAAGGACTACGTGAGACGTATCGTAAAGGAAACAACTCGATCGGTGGTTTCTGAAGGTGCTCTACAAACCTGCGTATCATACTTGGGCTCCTCAGGCAATAATGAGAAAGTTGGATAAGTAAACTTAATTAGTGAGTTATGGGGAAAACAAAAAAAAAATTGTCGGAGTTACTATATGGGCTACTGCGAATAGTATACGTTCGGTTCAATTCGCTTCCGACGCGCCTTTCATGTTTAAATTATTGGCTATATGGGGCACCCTGTATATATGAGATTGCTGTACCTAATACCCCTGTCAAGCGGGCAAGTTAAGTGCACTCCGGTCGGAGGGCGTTCACGGAACGCACTTTGCTGGTCGAGTATACGTAGCCTCGCCGCCAGCGGTTTCAACGGTACAAAATGTAATGCATAAAAAAAGGACACGGAAGTTAATTCTAGCTGTTGAACAGCTTTTAACAAAATAATCAGAGAATAACTCGCTGATATTCTGTACTAGCAGGATCAAATGCCGCCTCGTCGCACGCCACCATATTGTTCTGGATCGGCTAAGCATTCGTCTTGGCCGGCCTTGACTTGCAACACTCTTATGATAAAAATACTTTCGTTTTTTGTTGAGTAAATATAGATTAGAATTGTTCTTCTTATTTATAATACAACTAAAGCAATCGCTTTTTAAAAGTTTTTATTTTATTTTGATCTACATCTTCAAAAAACATGCTTTTAGTCTGTCGCCATTTTTTTTTTTTTTTTAAGTGCGAGTCCACTGTTTTCCCGTTTAGCACAGCGTAGCCTAAAGTGTCACTCAAGGTCCCGAAGTGCACTCCCCGTAAGTGCACTTAACTTACCCGCTTGACAGAGGTCTCTCTGCTGTTATTAAGTACAGCACACTTATTGCTTAAAATTGTAGTTCGTGTATTAGACGCTTACGCTTTATTCTGCGCGCATTCCGATGTGAAGAAACTCCACACCGACGAGCGTCCATCGCGTCCCTTAAAGCACGGCGGCGCACATGCTGCTGCATACACGCGCGCGAGCTTGCGAATAACGAGTACCCGGAGTTTTTGCGTGGTCTGCCTGTGAGATACAAAATGCCATCGGCTAGCAGCGCCCTAAATTAGTGCCAGCACTGCAAGATTAGCGCACGCGAGTGGATACGGCAACACACTGAACTGCGTGTCACACGCAAAGGCGTCGTTTCCGCGTTCGAAAACTTGGCTGAAAACACTCTTGACTGGTTAATGAGCAAAGCGGTTGGACAGGAAACCACGAACACACGTTGCTAGTATTGTAAATATAATTTAACACTTCGGGAAAACATGAATCGCAGGAACATCGGCTTGATAAAATAACACTATTCGCACATCTATACGGCCGCGCTTGTGGTCTGCGACCCACCAATGCTGGCGTATACATACAATCGCTATCGTGCGCACCTGTCACTCAAGAAACAGTGACGCCTACGCACAGCTAGGGGCGAGAAAGAAAAAAAAAACACTAACGAGCGCCAACTCTCGTTCCCTGTGTGTTCTCGTCATTCTTTCTTGAGTATAGAATACCAACACGGCCAGCATTCAGTACTTTAAGTCACATATCACTGTTTTCAGCATGCTTCCATGAACGACTGCAGCCTCACTGCAGACTGGAAAGATCTAATAAAAAATTGTTCCACGACGTTTCCCACGTTAACACTTCATGCTTAGGCACTCTGACTGGTGAGCTTTCCACACACACACACACACACACACACACACACACACACACACACACACACACACACACACACACACACGCACACACACACACACACACACACACACACACACACACACACACACACACACACGCACACACGCACACACACACACACACACGCACACACGCACACGCACACACGCACACACACACACGCACACACACGCACACACACGCACACGCACACACACACACGCACACACACACACAAAGGTGCCATGAGAAATTGGTTGTCAGTCCTTTTAATGTGCGCGCAATGCACAGTACACACGTGCGTTGCATTTCGGCCCCATCGAAACGCGGCCGCCGCGGCCAGGATTTCATCCCGCAACCTCGTGCTTAGCTGCTTTAATATGGGAACTGTCGATTTTTTCCTCGCAGCCACGGCCGCAGCCGGGCTTCGCGAATGCAGGCACCTCGCTCTCCTCTGAGCTTTCCTAGTGAGCTCGAAAGGTGACGTCCACGTCTCCCTCCTTAGGCACGAGGGCGCTGCATATCGTCATCTGATTTGACTCGTGGGCCCGCGGAAACGCCCTCACTTATGGCAGATGGACATACAAATGTCCATGTGCCCATAAGTGAGGGTGTTTCCACGGACACACGAGTCAAAGCACACACAAGCGCACGCACGCACAACTGGTGTTTTGCTCCGGACCACCGTCAGTTGCACTTCGTTCCTCCACAAGACGCGTGTCGAGTGAACTCCTGAGCCGCACTTTGCAATGTGGTGAACGCGGTTTAAATCATGGATCCGGGACCTCAAAGAGGTGCGACGTAATGCTTCCGCATTTAATTGTTCACATTTACCGCTGAATACGAAGCCCAAGTTACCGCATCGTGGCGGACGACGACTGATGCTCCCCTGCTTTTTCGCCATGATTGTTCTCTGATCAGTGTAGACGCTATTAGTATAGTGTCCTTCTCGTGATAGTTTCTGATATGCATGTAGTACGTGGCGTCGCCGTCTTGCGAGTGTACAACTTCTGCCAGACGCGTGATCGTGACGGCCAGATATAGTATAAGGGACCGTTGTCACATTTAAGTGTTCTCACGTTGTGCAGTTCTCAGCGTAGCCCTCCACTCCCCTCCCTCCCTTCTTTCGCGTCCTTTCTCTTTCTACCGCAAAATTCAAGGACCTTGAGGCATATTATCGTATAATGCGACGAAATAACTTCTTTTCGTCAAGGTACGTCCCTTTCTCTTTTCGTCAGCCGCCGTTCATTTAATTGAAACCTCCACCTTTCACACACCGGCCCTGCGTCAACGCCGTAGACACGCACACACACGCACGCACTCACTCACTCAGATGTAGCCAGATCCGCGCCGCACTCGCGATCGTGGCCTCGGCGTTCGTCGGACCCCCCGAGGGCCGTGCGGCGTCAGATTTTCGACGCCTCGGGCCGCTGGCGCGCGCGCGTGTCCCCCCTCCCGATCGCCTGCCCTGTCTTCATTCCCTTCTTTCTTGTTTTGCGTGTACGCGTCTCTCTCTGCCTGATTTATTTTTCCGTCCGGGGCACCGGGGTCTCCCTCAAGGGCGGCCTTGCGCCGGCCTGTCTAATGACACAGCTGCGCCTGTCGCCTACGCCGGGCACTGTCGGCACGCGCGCGTTGTGTGTATGTGTACGCAGCCGCCCTCGCGATCGTCACAAATCTGACCGTTCTTAGATCGGCGGCCTCTGTCGCACAGCATGGCGTATTTGCTCGTCTAAAGCACTAACCCCCCCAGTTACAAAAGAAAAAAAGACGACGTAACTTTGCATCAAAGGGAACTTGCACCATGGCGCGCACCAGGGCAGGCAAAATTTCAGTGACGGTGACAGCAGAAATGACGAAGACTATGGTAACTCAAAGTTTCCCCATGGTCGGTGCTTTCGTACGCATCAACTGTCTTGCGCGAGTAAATACGACACATACGTGCGCGAGTCCTTGGACGTCCGCTCTCTGCTGCGTACACACCGTCCATTCTTGTTCCTCTGTAGCGCTGTCAAAGTAGCAGCTGCGAGCACGGCCGAATCGGAAGGCCATCGGAGCTTTTTCCGTCCGTGCCAGAAGGTGCTTTCTTTTTAAAACCGCTGTATTGGTGTGTCTAATTTTGTATGAACAAGAATGGCTATCGTTCTATAGACGCTTATTTCAAACGTGGCTATTGTTTTTTGTCACGTTTTGAACAGACACGTGCGCCAGTTCCGGAATCGAATTTAGCAACAGCAAAGGGAGGCGGAAAAGAACTGTTCTTGAGCGTGCACTTCCGTTCCAAGAGCTACGCTCACACCTATTTTTCATTTCTATTATTCTGTTTTGTATGTTTGTGTTCTCTTCCTCTCTCTCTTCTGTACCAACATTTGCTGCCGCAAATGCCATTGCAAGCTGCGAGCACAATTTGTCCCGCCTGAAATCGTCAGACGCCCGACCGTTAAATTATAGAGCCCAGCAGGAACTCCGTCGCCGCCGTCGGCATTATCACCATCAATGTATAAGGTCACAGTGATCTCCAGTTACACGTGTCAAACGTCGACTGACTCACTCCTATGCCTGCGGAAGTGAAATTAGGGAATTTTAATGCATACGGCTGCGACGCCTTTGCATTCTCCTCTAAGCAAATAACCGATTCTATACCACGCTTCGTCGAACTCCTTGCACCGTGAACGGTTCTCTCAGCTTCTTCGAGGGCTCGCGACGCTTGCGCAACACTTCCAAATACGCACTTACTTCGAAGCTTTCAAATGGGAGTCTCGCCAACGAAGCCGTGAATCTAAAGCACCATATAGGGTGTCCCAGCTAACGTTAGCCAAGCTGAGAGATACAGTTAAGACATACGGTGTTCGGTCGTCACATGTCCGACGACCGAACACCCTATGTCTTATAACTGCATCTGGCACGGTGCCTTTCTTTTTTTTGTTTTAAAGATCTTTCCCTTTGTTAACAGTTCGGCTAACGTTAGCTGGGACAGACGGCATATACGCGCATTCGCAAGTTTGCCTCCGAGAACGCAGCACTGTAGCTGTCTGCTGCTATTGTGCGACTGCAGGTGACTTTTTGGCCCGACGGGAAAAGCCGCGTGTTTCTTCGCCGCCCATCGCTCTTTCGACGCCGCAGCTTTTTCGGCCGAGCTGCGGCACGCGCACCGTCCGTGCAATGCGCGCTCGTGCGTCCGTCTGTCTCCGTTTTACGCCCGCTGCGAGAGGAGACTTCGTTTCCCAACGCGCTGGGAGTGGAGCGTGGCGCGACGGCGCGCTCTTTTCACGCCTGCTTACACGCCGCGAAACTGGCGCGCGTCGCCGTCCTTCTTTACCTTTGGCGTGGCATGACGTATGCCCACGCTTTGCTGCAGCGGTCCCGTCGTCCCGGCCCGCGAGCACCCCCCCCCCCCCCCCTTTCACGAGCCGTGTCGGTTTCTCCGCCTCATATTGTACGCCTCGTTTTCTCGTGCCCTCCATTATTTTATGCTCTTTCTCTCGGCAATGTCGCCATCCTTCGCCACGTCATCTCTCCGGAGGCCCGAATCCTTCAGCTATGGAGCGCGCCGCGCGCGTGCTCCTTCAGTGGGTGTCCCATTTCGTGACCTTTGTCGCGAGCTTTCGCCCCGGTCGTAGGGCGAAAGCTCGCGCACCGGAACGCTAGCTAGCCGAGCTAGCGACTGCGTTGGCGTGCGAAGCCAGAGAAAAAGAAAAAAGAAGAAAGGGAAAGAAAGAGGATGTAGGAGGGGGACGGGGGATGCATCTTTGCGTCAGCCGCGTGACGGTTTCCTTTCTTCTCTCCCGCGAAAGTTGATCTCTTCCGCGCAGGCGTACTTCACTGCCGATCTCCTTTTTGTTCCGTTCCGCCTCGATGATTCAAGACTGACGTCCGGAGACGTCTCGCAGCTGTCGAGGGTTGGCGGGTGCTAACGTACTCGCGCATGCTATATGACCTGTTCGTCTTCTTGCTTGCAGCAGTCCGCCCACTGTGTAGCGTTACCGTTGCGGATGGCCTTCTCCCGTCGCGTATTCGGCCTGACGCCGTAGGCTGCTTGTGTCGCTGTCTGTTTACCTGCTTCCGAGGCGAAAGCGTCGGCGGCTGCTGGCGCTCAAAACGCATTCGACGCGTGGACGCCTTTTGCTACGCATGGTGGAAGCGACGCACTGACGCGTCGCTCCAGAGACTGTTCTTTCTGGATTCCGTGGACTGCACGGATTCTTCCAGTGGCTGATCGACTGAACGCGTGTCATTTCTCTTTTATCATCATTATTACTTCATGCGCAATCAGCTTCCGTCCACTTCAGGATGAAGGCGCGCCTCCCGGCTAACTCCTATGGCCCTCTAGTCTTGCGTTAACCGGATTAGAAGCCCATGCGCCTGCAAAACTTCATAATCTCCAATCACCACGGGGTTGCTCTGCGTGTTTCGTTTAGCTCCGCTATACGCTCGACGATGCGGTAACTTGTACCGTAAAACTTGAAACTCATGCTTCGTCGCTCTTTCGAGCTAGATGTAAAATGACTGAACAGAGCTCTACACCGCATGACTCGAGAGTATGTGACGACGTGGCTGGTTTTGTCACCGACATATATACAAGGTGAACTAGCGCGCGGAACACCACTGCGGCTACGTTTTTTTTTTTTTTTTAGTTTTGAGAGAGAGGTGCGGGGGGGGGGGGGGTATCACTGTATCGTCATAGCAATCGATAATCGAACGTCCTGGTGCTTTGACGAAGGTGTGGAAAAAGAAAGCGAAGACGAGGAGTGTCAATTTGAGAATGGTAGCGGAGAGAAGCTTGCAAGAGGTGACGCACTCAAAAGCGTGTCGGAAGAGGTGAACAACACATGCACTCGCGCAAACCCAGAAACGGATACACGGATCGTACGCCGCACGCCGGTGTCGAGATCCACGCACATCGACGCGTGACTCATTGCGGAATCGAACGAGCCGGCGTTCCGCGTTGCCTGAGCTTATCAGGGCCGCGCGGTTACGCATGATCGCACTGTGCTCTTCCTTATTGCTGGAGGTTCTTCGCGCGTCGTCGATTTTTGATCGCAGAACCGCGTTTCGTTCGCTTTCGGTTCCACTTGCGCAGGCCGTGTCAACGGCACGTATTCGTAGTGTTTTTTTTTTCTTTTTAGTATTCCCTCCTTTTATCTTCTTAGGATGCGTTCCTTTCCGCCTGAACAGTTAGCCATATTTTCGCCATTTCGAGGTTTCACCAATCATTAACTTTCTTGCAGTTCCTAGCACAAGCGAATGCAGCTATCATGTAGTAGTAGATTAAAATTCATCCCACTCTAATTGGTATACCTTGGCACTAAGTTTCATGTCGCGCTATAAATTTAGCGTTTACTTAAGAAGAGGACGGAAGCTATATTGTCAACGGCGAACGTATGCATTCACGTGCGCACAACCTGTGAACTGACCTTCGCTGTGAAAATGTGTACGCGGGAATCTGAAATCGTGTGCAGGAGCTCGAAACGAAAAGGAAAACCGCTTCTTAAACAACGCGCGCAATTTTGCATCCATTCTCGCCCATGTATAGCCGCTCTAGCAAAAGTCAATAATGCGCGCTGTATGATGCGAATGCGTGTCTTCACTTTTATTTACCCTGGGCCTGCTGAAACACTGGTCTATTTCTGCACGAGAAACGCTTGGAATACACAAGACGCATATTCGTAAATGAACAAAACACTTTACGCGAGGAGCTCCGTACAGTTTCAAAGTGCCCGTGGCTAGAGTGTAGTAAACGCTTAACTATAAACATCTTTCTAAATGTACGGATTGACTCATCGCCATCCGCCGCTATGGGATAAGCTCGATGAAAGGCTTGTCCGCAAATATATATATATATATATATATATATATATATATATATATATATATATATATATATATATATATATATATATATATATATATATACAGCGTTTCGACAAACGTCGCTCGTGCTAGTATGGTTTGCGTTATGCAGCGGGCTGCATAGTTGCAGATTAGAATGCGTGTATGTTGGATAGTTGTGAGAGTAGGAGCTGGCACGGAGGCGGCGCCTGCAGCCGCCCGGGGTCGCCGCAGACGCTGACCTAGATTCGGCCGGGACTGCGACCCGGTGCCGGAACACCCAGGTTCCGCGCCTCTCCTCTCCCCGTTGAGTCCCTCGCACGCGCGCGTCAGTTTGTGTACACCTTCTTGGCAGCCTCGTTCTCCACGCCACAACCTCTCCCCAACATCCCCGGCCGCGTTCTTCCGCACACCGGATATATACGCTCTCCTTTTTGCGAACTGTCCGCGGGCGGCGCGTGGCATTGGTGTTCGCCGACCTCCTCGCGAGGCTCCTCCGGGGAAAGTATGAGCGAGCAATAATAAGAGAGCAACGAAAACGAAAGGCGCGCTTTGCAACGCGCGCCATGCAGTGTGCCAGTGCAAGTATCGATTCAGGTGAGGAGGGGCTTTGTCGCGAAGACGACCCGAAGAGTGCGTGTTCTTTTTTTTTTTTTTCACTTTATATTGTGGCCGTCCTAGCCTTCCAACTCCCCCCCACCCCCCCTTCTCCTCTTTTTTCTCTCGACCGTTTGCTTTTCCATCGGCTTGTTTCATAAAAGGCTACCCGGACGCGTCTCAAGCGGGAAACGGATAAATGTATCGGAACACCAGCCACGTTATATGTGTGCTAGACGTCGCGGTAACTGCTGCCATATCGCTGCTAAGCGCTGCGGCTGTCGTGGTGGAGGGAGTTCGCGGCGTCGCGCACATCTCATTCGTCCGTGTTTTTACCCGTAACGTCGACGGTTCCTGCGAATGTAGCGGCAGCGTTTCGTACGTATTAGGCGCGCGTTCGGGCGAAGACGTTGCTCGTGCAGTCGTCGCTGCTGGTAGTAGCGAACAGTAGACATTGTGACGAGGGAGATTTGTAGCTGACATGTGCGTGCCAAAGTTCGCGTAGCGCATGTACATGCGCTATACAGTTATCCGTACATCCTAAGCGCGTGTTGTGTAGCCTGTGAATCTGCGTCCGCAGAGTATGAAATTTTCATCTGATAGGCCCAGAATGGTAACGCGATTGCGGTGACGTCAGATGAAGCTGCTTGGAAGTTACGCCGACTGTTCATTTCGCCACTCATTCTTCTTTTGTTTTGTTTTTTACATCTTGAAATATCGCGTCTGGGATCGGTCTCTGCTGGATACGCGCGTCTTCAACGTTGTGAGGCATGGACGCAGGAGAGAGAGAGAGAGAGAGAGAGAGAGAGAGAGAGAGAGAGAGAGAGAGAGAGAGAGAGAGAGAGAGAGAGAGAGAGAGAGACGCAAAGATTTCAGGTTTGGTTTGGTGATTCTCCGCTATGTCATTTTTGCAAGAAATTTCTATCTGTTACCGCTATCTTATTCCATTCTGTTGCCGGTTTATTGTAAAGAAGAAGAAAATTGGAATGCGGGAATGGAGGGGAAGGGAGGGGGTTCTTGCAGCTCGTCTCCGTAAACCTGGCTTGAATTTATCTGTTTTGTTCTTGCCCTTCTCTGGTGCCTCCTCATTTGGTTTGATCCACAGGGATGTGTTTGACGCTGCGCGTGATTCAAGAAACAAGACGTTTACGGTGCTAATTCTCGCTTTCTCCTGCTATCTCCGTGATAATTATTTTAGATTCCTTTCTGACTAAAACCGTTCAATTAAACTTCTTTTTGCTTTCTTTAGACGTAATAATCCAGTTCGTCTGATCTGACTTCGCAATTAGGCTCACCATTCCTTTGTTCCACGTTTTACGTTTTCCAGTACTTAATGCGTTCCTGCTGTTACTATCTCGGCACACAACCACCCGGTCCTTGGACAAATCCCCCATTGTGGATACGCGCCGTGTTTGAAAGGATCATCATCATCGGCGGCCAGTGGTCGAAGCAGGTCTGCGCGACGCACGCCTCTGTCGCGACCCCTTCTCGTTGCAAAGGACGCATGTCACGGTAGCGCCGCGTTCAGTAGCCCCAGCTGGGCTTATAGACTGAACGCCATCTGTCATGCCCACACCAATTCGTTGCCCTCATCCGCTATATATTATATATGTATATCTCTCTGTTATTGTAAAATGCAGATGTGTAAGTTGAATCGACAAGTGATCGGTTATTTAAAGACGACATTGCCTTCTCTTTGTGTCCTCCTCTATACCCGCCTTAACAACGCCGCCTTCATTTGTCATCGTGCTTGTCGCCATTAAGCCGTCGGCATTTGGCGACTTTATATTTTTGCAGGTCATTTCAGCCATAATTTACGCGCTGATAGTCAGGTGGCTCGGTTCGTGAGGGGGAATGCTTCACGGCATTCTTCTCACTAATTAGAAGTCGATCCAGGCGTTTGCACTTTGCGTCAGCTGTAGGCGTACACAGCTGACGCAAAGTAGAAGCGCCTGGGACCGCATTTTATATGCAGCAGTTGGGAGCAAGAATATATAAAATACTTTTAGAGATAGTCTTGCAAACTTTCACCCAGGAAAGTGGACTCACTGGGATAACTTGTCTTTTCGTCCACTTTCATTTCCAGTCGCCACATTTCAGTGGAACGTAATTTCTCCGTAAGCGAGCGATAAATCTGAAACAATCCTGTTTCGAAATTTGAGCCTTCTCACAGCTTTACACCGTCTCGCCCTGCCGAGCCTTCCGGGTCGTACACGATATATATATACGAGCCACTGAATATATATATATATATATATATATATATATATATATATATATATATATATATATATATATATACGCCACGTCCTATGCGGGTTACACGCCTCAGTCGTTCTCGCGTTTCTGCATAGGCACTCTTTTCGTGAAGCTCGGCGCGCGTCCGAAAGGGCTGTGGGCGGGAAGCGTGGCGGCACATCCGCCGTATATTCTGTGCGCCAGCACGTTTTCAGCGCCCATCGCTGCAGGCCGCGCGCGTCTGGCTGATCGACTCGTGCCTGCATTCGTCTATCGCGGAGGTCCGCATGCCCTGCAGGCACCGATCAGGCTGCGGGTGAGCGCACCCCCTCTGGTCTCCTGGTCTCTGATTCCATACAGTTTCTTACTAAAATAACTATAGAGAGAACTCTGGAGCCGCTATCGTCCTGCTTATATACCCAAATGATGGCCATAGTAGATGTGGTTGAATTTGTCTTATTCTTGATCTTCTGGCTTCAGTCATTTCGAGGTAACAAAATTTCACTGCGGAACACAACAGAATCCCTACGACGGCTTTTGTAATTTGTGCGCAGTCGCGCCTCCACAGCCTTTTCCTTCTTCAGACACGTGGAACGACGGATTTCCGACGCATCGTATATGCGAGGCGTGCTCGATTTTCCGCTGCACTCGTGGTCGCAGAGCGTTCCGTGCGGTTGTCGACAGAAGGATATCGTCACGTGATACGCACTTTGGCGCAAAAAAGGACGCGGTAATTGCGCTGCCCAGAAAGGACGCGCCGCCGCCGTGTGTCGACGAAACGCCCGAAATGCGTCGGAAATACGCCGCATGTGGTTATCTACGTATGCCGCTCGACATTCCTCTATATAGGCGCGCTCGCGAAATGGTTTCTCGCAATTCAACTATAATGTGCGTGCCACGAAATACTGGTTCGCATGCTTAAGGCCACAAACTCGAGCGTGATCCGCTAACGAGGTTAGTTATCTGCAAATAAATATTGCTGATCGATCGCTTTACGGCGGTGAGCGGTTCTCGAAAGCAATATGAATTGTCTCATTTGATGCATAAGTGGTATGCAGTTCAAGCCGTACTTTATACAGCTTAATTCCTTTCTTTCTTTTTTAATAAAGGGGAGCAAAGCTTGGGCCCCGAGCGCGTTTACATGCATTTCGCCAAGCGGTGCTTAGGCAAGTCAGGCCACCTGCCCTTTGAACGACCCGCTACATAGCGTCGACGTGAGCCCGACAGGCGGTTTCGGCCCGACTATAGCCGACGCTGCCCGACAATGCCGGTGCATGTAAACGTAGCCTGAATATGCTCTGTTGCTAGAATGTGCTCTGTTGCTAGAGAAAGACCGCGCCTTCTTTCTCGTGTGCACATGCGAATGACTGGTATATAGACGCGAGGGCGCCCTGTGGTATGTATATGCCTGCCCCGTCCCTGAATTTCTTTCGTGCGCACGCGCACGTACTCGTTGATTTCAATGAGGCAGCTCTGAACTTTACTCGAGGCGTTGCGACTTGCACACGGCGCGTGCATGCAGCCGCCTTCTCCGAAGCGGTCCCGTGTCGTCGGAGCGATGTCAAGGCTTTCAGCGACGCGGAGCGTGTCTGTGTGCTTGTATGCGCGAGATACGGCAATGCAGATCACGCGATTCGACCAAGGCCTTACAAGAAGTGTGCGTGCGCTTCGCGCAGTTTTGTGTGTAGGCGGAATTCGGTGAATGGGAATCCCCCTGGTGGCGTGTAGTATAACGTGTACATCATTTTGACCGACTTTTCGAGTATAGTCGGCCCTGTCTTCGTTTTGTTTTTCTTTTATGTTTCGATTCTTCTTTGATAAGTTGCACGAAAGAAAGAGGAAAGAAAATGCAGCGTTCGCGGTTGTTGTTCTATTCATTATTTATACCTTTTATTAACATGTGCGGGGCAAAAATATTTACTAACCCTGACCTACGCTTTCTGTCGGTCAGGGGCATTATAACGCTCTCTCACTTTCATGGTATCGCACCAATAGTGTCACGCGTGCAGGCGAGTACGTTGTGTCGACGGGAAGGATCAAGTTTCGATATATACTGTAATGCACGCAGATGGGAGTATACGGTACGGGGACTTCCGGTGCGGCAGCGAGGTTCGTGCATTCTAAACACGCTACCCTCTATCAAATTTCACATCTCTGCATTTAAAAGCTATTGCCAGCTGTTTTGCCTTAAATAAAGGCAACAGCCGAGCGATTTTGTGCGTTTCTGATATTTTCTGCCCAGCCTAAAGTTAGCGTCAGTCGGAGTAAAATTTACAGCGAACTCCAGGCACCTGCGATGCTATTTTACACATGTTTCAACATGTGTAACATTACGCCTGGCGCAGAGGTTACAGTTAATAAATGCTCTTGTAAACATTGCCATTATGACCGTCACAACTTGGGAAGACTCACCAAAACATTGAATCCCGCGCGCGGCCGTTGCTGTTTATTATTTTAGTCAAAAGTGCACCGCTATACTTTTGCGGTTGTAAATGTGCCTTTATATTAGTTGTTGCGGGTAGAGTGTAACTGCATGACCGTCCATTAATGTTCCTCGTGGGCCGTGTTTTCGTTATACCGCGCGATCAGTTTCTGAGCGTATAATACCTTAGCTGTATCTATACATAACGCATACGAGACACAATCAGATAAATCCGACTCGTTCACCAGGCAAACTGGCAGCGCGGCCGCTCGCTTCCTCTTTGGTCGCGAGTCGTTATATACTGATTGCGGACGGTGCGAGTGAGCCTGTGTCGAATCCCTCGTGGCGCCCGTTTTATTGCGAGGTCCCCGTAAACATCCGCTGCGGGCCAGCGCGCGCCTCGTATATACATGTACGGGAGGAACCATTTTCTCCGCCTGCAGTGGCTAACTGATCTGGCCTCGGGGCAATCGTCTACCCAACGCCGTGTTCGCGATTGGGGGCCCTTGCGCGATCCGGATCCCGTTGATCACCGGCGCCTCCGCGGCGCATGTACGTATGCGGTCCGCAGACCGGAGGGCAGCCGTATGCCGTTCAAGGCCGTGCAGCATGCGCTCGTCAATGGAGGATTCGCCGGGGCTGCCCGAGACCCACGGCCGTGGCCCGTGAGAACGGAGAGGGAGGCGGACGTCATCGCACTTCGTGGCCGAGACCTGAGATTAGTAGCATATGTCGGTGGAAAAGGAGCAGGCGGGGCGGATGGTGACGTCACGCAGTTAGAGGCCACGCAAGCATCGAACGTGGTAACACGATCGCGCTAGAGTGCGCACGCTTCGCGTGTGTGCGGCTAGCTCTTGGTTATCGGCTTGGACAACGTGGTCTGTATAAACAAACCGTCCTGTTGGTTTGGCGGGCGTCGTTTGCATTTAGCGGAGTCGCGATTTGCGCCGGTTGGTACATCATTTTTTTTCTCCTTTTTTTCTTTTGGTAACCGGAACAGCGCGGAAACAAAGGGCTCTGTAGGGGACACACGCAACGCTGCTTGTGTGCCCCCGTACTGTCTTCGTGTGTGTTTTGCCGTTCCCGAAAACAATTCCCGCGAACATTCCGAATTCGCTTGTCTTCAACCCTATGAGGAAAAAAAAAAAAAAGGTGTCCCTCGTTGGAATGAACACATAAACTGTTTAAGAATATTGCTTAGTAGAAAATGTCTTGTGTTGGTCGTTTACTTCCAAGAAATCCATTAGAGTCACTCAACGTTGATGGCGTATTCATGACTAAGTCATGCATTCGCATGCCATTACGTATGCGAATTACGTATGCTTGCACCAATTTGTAGTGGTGTACCATTACTGATTCGTACAATGACTTCATTGTGGAAATATTTATGATATGGAGCGTCTGGCACATAGACGGTGCTGCTCTTTCCAGTGAAGCCGTACACTTTCTCCTCAGAGGCACGTGGGCGCTCTGTTCAAATATCTTTATTCCGCGCGAAAAACGCCGTACGGGCAGGGCGGTGTCGTCAGTCCAAGCTGTGAGCTTCTGCGATTGCCCGTGCGCGTCCACTGCCGAACTTTCTTTCTTTCTTTCTTCTTCTCGTGCATTTCATGGAAAACCTTGCCGTCTCACCAACTGCGCAAATAGAGCGATCGAGCACCGGCGCTTGGAGGAAAAGTGATACGCACGGAGGGCCACCAGCTGATGGTATAAGAATCTCCGCGTGGAAATTTTCCCCGTCCCCTTATGCTGCTGGGCGATCTCCGCGCCTCTTTCTCACATCTCTCTCGCACTCACGTTTGACTTTTATTCGCCGGATGTCGCTGCCTGGCGGGAAACGACGCTGTTGTTTACCCGCGTTCCTTTCCTCGTTTACGCCGACGCCAAGCGTGTACGCGGCGCGTCTGCGCGCACGGTCTTGTTTCGCACGGCGGCTCAATCTGGCCCGCATTTTAACTCAAACACGGCGTCGGCATCCCGCGGCCGGCGTCGGACGTCGTTTCGGCACAATGTTGTCGAACCACCCATACCCAGGCCCTCCGCGTGGCACAAGGAAGTTACTGAACTAATCAAATTTATCAAGCTACAATACGTAGAAAAATCGTAAAGTACGACTTAAACAATACCTACAGACATGATAACGTCGGATTGTAATGTGAATATACGAGAAAACATAATTCTGTTACGCGAAAACTCAAAGAAACACCTTTTCCAAGGTTTCTACCAATCATAGACCGGCCACGGCGTCCGCCATTTGCGCGCGCCGACGCGCTATCTTGGACGCCACAGAGCGGCGCGCCCGCTTCCTTGCAACACCTCCAGATGGCGCTCGCCTCCGCTGCATCGCGGCCCACGCAAGAGGCCGCGTTTCTACCAGAAAGCCCGCCTTCGTGCATAGCGTTCGCCGCCAGCGTTTCCCGGTAAACGTTCCGGTTACATACGCTCCAGTTGCCGTGAACCGTGAGAAGGAATCGGGGATCTTTGAATGCTATTGCGTTCCACTCTGAAAGGCGAAGCTTTAGCGTCCTCCAAATTTTTGGTTCCTCGTAGCCTAAAATGTTTATCTCTCCCTCTTGAACTTTGTCAGTAGAGGTGCGCTTAAGCATTCGGTTGCCTGGAGAGAAAGAGACATAGATATTGCTCAACAATAAAGTGGAAAGACTGGACCGTAACTGTGAAACGCTAGAATGCGCTTACTTGGGCGGCGTTCGGTGTAAGCTCACTTCGCCCATTATTCCACCGTCGAGTGTCTAATTTATTGACCGCTGGTAGATTAGCTATCGCACTTTGCGAAAGCACAATGTGCTATAAATAAAATACGGCAGGTCTGTCTACATATTTGTTGCACATCCGCACGTAGCACGCGTTTGGGCGCTTCCTTCCTCATTTGTGTAATAAGTCGCAGACGAGCGTATGTGTCTGTGTGATTGAACACAAACTCGCTCCAGTTGCCGCCCCTTAGAAAATACCTTCTTACTACGATTTCGCTGCAGTGCCGCTGCTCCGGAAAACGCCGTCAGAAGCTGGCACTTCTTTCCAAGCACAGAAGGTGACCATGGAGAGCGAATGCACTGCGGATCACGCAGTTAAATTGTACCATATAACCACTCTTCCCCTCTGCTATGTTTTTTTTTCTTAACTGAACTGCGACTAATGAGTCAGAGAGAGTTGCTGCGGAATTCGCTTGGGTGATTGATTTGACCGTCTGGCCATTATTTGCGCCAGTGCACATGACATTTTACCCATCAACAGTGGAGCGTGGCATAGTTTTGCCGAACTCCAATTTGAATGTGAAGAAGCCGTGTGACTCGTGAATGGCGGCACTCGAAGGCGTGCACGCAGTCTGACGTGCAATTAGTCCTTATCGTTAGTCCTTGAAATCTCGTCACCCTTTCGCTATATAGCTGTCGCAGCGGTCACGTGACGTCTACTGGCTACGACCGGCGATTATCTGCGTACTCGCCCGATGGCAGACCAATGCGGCTTACAGACCTCGCGTAACGATAATCGCGACCTGCGCCTCGTCGAGTTCCCGATGTGAGTATCACCGTCACCAATTATCATTATTCGATACTGCAGGGCGCAGCAACGTTATAGCCCGCGCCGGCCCATCTCGCCTCTCCGCAGCGCAGGCTGCGATAGGAGTCGACCCGAGCCCAGGCCGGGTTATTTAAAGATCCTTCTGGACGCCTGCCATAGGAGAGTAGACTCAGGAAGAGTTGTTCTTTCTTCTGGTTCTGAGCTCCGTCCGTTTTATTTGTTGGCTCGCATCTTGAAAGACGCGGAGCCCCGAGCCTGTACGAGCAGACAGACAGGACGGTCCCCGCGATGACTGTCGCGCCCGGCTGGCGCGCACAAAGCCGCATTCTCCTCCCGAAGCCTACTACCAGCCTCCTCGGAGGCCTGCTAACCCTGCGCGCCAGTCGTCCGGCCGACACCATGCCGCATTCTTCGTTCATGAGGTGACGTAGGACAAGCCTGCTGGCCAACGTGTCGGCAGTGGTTGTGCATGAAGGACAACCGCGTCCGCCGTGGGGCGCCTCGTCGCCAGCGCGGGCACGTTTGGCACGCGCCGCCAAAACTACCGCTGTTCTGGAATGGTTTGGCACTCATCGTGGGGGCGGCGCTGCTATTCTTTCTCGTGACGTCACTGGTGACGCTCCTGTCTCCGCGTCGGCGACGTCATGAGCGCCGCGGCCGCCACTTGTCGCCGCCGCCTGCGTGCTTTTCTTGGACGCGTCTTGGGGCTAAGGTACGTTGACATTCATCAGTCGCGTGCACGCCATGGCGCCTATAGTCTATGCTTGCCGTTGTATGCCTCATTGCCATTTGAGCATACATTCAGTGCGGCTTACTGGGAACCGTTCTAACCGTTTGCTTCGCCGAAACTGCTGTGCTGCTACGTACAGTAGTTCATCCTAAATTATCCCAGTGGAACACGTGACGCAAACATTTCCGGCACGTGTAACGCGAGACCCTGACCAGCGGTGCCTACAACGGTGACGTTGCCGTGTTTGTGCCTCAGTTAAAGCCAGCGTGAAGGAAGAAAAAAAAAACCTGCTTCCAACTGTTTTATTCTTATAGATTCGTATGCGGTCTTCGACACAAACACATAAGCTACGGTGTCAGCGCGAATTGACCTCAGTTTTCACTCTGAGGAAAAGCCACGTTTCTGTGACTACCAGCGTGCATCTACCACGCTGCTTAATTCAAAGTCCGTGCGAGAACGGCGCACATTTCGTCATTTCGTCAAATAAAGACACCGATGCACGCATGCGCGTGCATTGGTATCTGTGATATCAAGCACAAAAGCGCACGCGCGCCCTAAATGCCTGGAGTGCCTGCATTTAAAGGTCGTTAATGCGAGCACATATGCATGCTTTTACAACGGACAGAAAGTGAAAACATAATATTCTGGAATATATTTATGTCGAATACGTCTTGGTAGAGCCGTATTTTTAGAGCGCAGATCTTTGGCGTCCGTTCCTGGGTTTCGCGTCGTCGTCGGCGTTGTCGTCGGCCTCGTAACCAGCTCCGCCCCCCTTTCATCCCCCCAGCGCTAGCAGCGACCGACTGATACCGCTGGATGCCGCTGACGCCGCTAGAGAGTCAAGATAACGTGACTGCATAGAACACCGTCGCCGCCATGCAGAAAGAGGAGGAAAGGGTCCCCCCCCCCTGTTCTTGTGTGGCGGATAGGGTGCTCTTCAGTTGCCGACGCGCCGGTTATTTCACGTAGGCCCCGGCACGTCGACGAATACGTGACCACCTTCCCACGGCTAGACCTGGTTCTTAGCGCTGCGGAAGCGAGGGTATCATATTTTTTGTGTCGGCATCGGCGGCGTTGTCCCTGAAACCAACTCCGCAGCTGGGGTTGGCTCACTATCGGCGTCAGCGGCATCAGTCAGTCGCTGCTATCTCTTCCCTCCTCCCTTTATCGTGTTGTCCGCTTGCTGCGCGCGCTTCTGCCCCAATCGTTTGCCGCTGGGTGTACACGCCGCCCCCCTCCCCCCTCTTCCTGCGAGTCTCCGGTTGTCAAAGCGCCGGCTCGAACTTAATTCCTTTCTTCGCTCCTCCTCCAATGCAACCCCTGTGCGGTGGCAATCAGAGAGCCAGATCGGTGGCGGCGGATCTGTATATGTGCACCGCCCGAGCCGAAATTGCCGCTGCCGTTGGCCCTGTGCGGTGGCAATCAGAGAGCCAGATCGGTGGCGGCTTGACATAAAGACAAACAGCAATTTCCTAACACTTATGCGGGAGAACATCCCGTTCCTCTCGCTCGTAACGCGTCCCACGGCTGTGACAACCTCGCGAGGCACTTGTATAGATCTCGTCTTTGAGAATCAAGCATTGGTGTACCAAGTCGAACATATATCAGTCTATTTCTCCGACCACAAAGCTTCCTTCATGACTGTCAAGAACTGTTAGTGGAGTCTTTGTTAAAGGAATACGTGTGAAAAATAAAAAAAAATTCTGTGATAGCGCATACATGTGTTGCTCGATTTCTTTGCCTCAATCTATCGAAAAGGTGAAACAGCTTATTTGCTGCGCTCAAATTTCGCATTAGGAAGTAACGTAATCGTCGGTAATTTTTTTTTCCAACTCGAAGAGCAAGGACCTCGCACTTGGTGCAAAAATGCGGGTGAAGCAAATATACAACGAACTGGTACTTGTACATTTAACACCTAACAGATGTCGAGTTTCTCCTTCGTTCCTAATTTGTCTCCCGGGCCTCAGACGAGCGTGTCTTTGCTTTCCATCTTGGTTGTGCTCGAGCTCAAAACGCGTTGATGTTGAGTTGTAATTTCAAGAGACAGGAAAAAAAAAAAGGTCTAAAAGATCATGCTTCATAGATTGGCACCGAGATAGCCTCATTTTCTAACTTGAAAAAAGAAAGCCCGAACACTGCGATGACAAAGTGGTTTCAGTCCAACCGTATACTCCACTGCACCAGCTCGCTGCAGTGCGGTGAAATCATGTTCAGACAATCGGGAAGCACAGCAGCATGTTTTTTTTTTCTTCACCGTTGATTCTCCCGTGCGCCACAGATAGAACTAAAGGATCACGGATTGAACGGATGCAGAAATTAGGCGAGCTCCCTATTTTCTTGAAACACGCAGCTAGTCCTCGCTCCTAGTTGGCTGACGCCACTCGGCTTCCGCTACGCAACAAATTATATTCTGGTACTAAAGTCTCTCACTATAACGTTGCCCTCGCTTGTTGCGTTAATGTGCCTTATAACAATCGCTAGCATGAACTATAGCTAACAGCCCTGAACGCTAAGCGCGGCAAGCAGAGGAAAATGGTGCCCGTTGTGTGCTGCGGAACATTGTGATTTCGACGTGTACTAAGTTGTATTAACGATTTTGATCTTTATGACGAGCTGACGTTTTCAGCGAGGTAAAATATCATAGTTTACTCATCTTTGCTTGGGTTCACGGAGATGATCATCATATTCAGTGGCGGATTCTTTTTTTTCTCTATCTTTTTAAAAACGACCATGTAATACAGAACGGCGTATCTAATTTTAGTCCCTGTTTCCGTGCATCGATCGTCTCCGTCCACGATTGGGCCATTGCACCCTGCGTGACGACCGCGTGCCATAATTTAAGTCCGATACATGATTCCAAGAGTATAATGTGCGTATTCTTGAAAGCTAAATGTCACCTACCGTTCGTACGTACTCGATAGTGTATCACAATAGTGCGTTTGAGAAGCGCATGGTATTGGGCTTTCCACGAAGCACTCGTGATGTTAACGTCCTGGAATTATTGGTTTTAACTGCTCTAAAAGTCCGAGCAGTGTCTGAGAAAACGAAGCGACACGCGTCCTGGCCTGCAAGCAGGGGCTATGGTGCTTTTCACTAATTAATGCCTGAGCTTCGCACAGTCGGTGGTTCATACAATCGTAAGCTGACGGGCGAAGGAATGCGCAATACATACGTCTAAATAGAACACCGATGTTTTGATAGTCTGGTATTATGCTAAGTGATTTGCGGTATTCGGTGCTTCGCTAAGAGAGTGTTATGTTCTGTATTAGGCGTGAATAACGCGACCGCTAATATAACACGAGGGGGAACTTTCTGTCTCTCCGAAAAAAAAAAAGAAATAGAGAAAAGATGCAGCAGATCCAACGAGTTAGAATCTATATACAGCGAAGTTTTGTGTGAGTTCATAGAGCCGAACCACGAGTTTATGTGTATTGAATGTCCGCACAAAGTGACAGGGAAGGCTTTATTCAGGCATTGTAGAGAGGTTAATGCAATACCGCCGCCGCGGATGTGCGGAGGCGAGCGCCATCTGGGGGTGTTGCAAGGAACTCAGCGGCCAGCGGCAGTGACGTCGCGCGCGTCCTCCGCTGTGATTGGTTGGCCAATTCGCCGACAGAACAGCCACGTAGCTCTCGCAGTAACGCAGACCCGGCGATGTTCGCAAGGCTTCGCTTTTAAAGAACACACACTGCGATTATACGCGTCACAGATCCGAATCTAACACGGGACGCGTCCTGAAGATGGAAATAAAAAAAATGGCGTTATGTTCTTGCAGACATATCTATGTCTAGCGACTATACGTAAATAGACTATGGAGAGTGTACAATCAAACTGGCTTTCATATGCTTCAACAAACCGAAGTAACCGTTTGTGTAGGCTCAAGGGCGTAGATTATAGGCCGCCAAATAAGGGGCATTGTGGCGTTCGGCGTTCAAGCCGACAGTTGTTAGCCGCTGAACACCCTCCTTGAATAGCGCAGCCACGCATCGATGGTGCGCCTGTGTATCGAACGCTTGAGGCTCGCATCTCGAGCTGTATACATATTTCGCTTTATCGAGTTGTTTGGATATGTTTCCTGCGCGCCTAGTCGTACCACTGATGCCGCTGTGGCACAATTCATAACTTGGGCGCGACACGTTTTCTGTCCCTTTCATTCGGAGGGCGCGACCACGTATGTCTCGCCAGAGAATCCGTTTCAGCATTATTTGGAGCAGCCGATTCGAGACCCTTTTCAGCTCGCGATTGCATACGTATGTACGGGTTAAGGTTAAACCTGGCATTCGTTTACAGACGTCGCCAGTGCTAAGTCCCGACAATATAACTCCTAGTTACGTGCATGGTTAAGGTACGCGTATCCGCGGCTGCACTGACGTTCGTGCGTCAGCGCTTGAAGCATGTTTGCGCTTCATCGCTCCGCGGTTGCTCTCGTGCAGGCCTGTGTAAATATTCATGAATAGCTGCGTATACACTTGTTGCCATGTGCGCTGTACACATGCTTCGTATACGCTCGAACGTTTTTCTGCCTCCTGACCGTCCGTTTTAGAATTTCCTGCAATATTCCTATCCCCTTGTTCCGCCCGCTCGTGAGCAATCATGTCGTATTTGTTGTACTCGTTTGGTCGATGAGTGCTCTCCCTGTGTGTAAAATAGCGGGCCGGTTATAACCATGTATACAAAGCGGCCAAAGCCGTCCACCATTGAACCTCGTTAAAGCCTCGTTAAAGTAACCTATTACTTGAACCTCGTTAAAGTAAGAATCCTTGTATATAGAGCTAACTGGAAAGGCGTTTACGTTTGCGCCCCATGCCTTCACAATATTTACGGAGCGTGCACGTATACGGGCCTTCGTCAAGCCTTTTGCGTGGTTTATTGGATGTGTTCTTTATTTCGACATTTCATGTCGGAGTAAAGATGTTGCTTGTTCGAAATAACGCGTTCTCTCTATACACATTCGAGCTTTCGCACGAGGCTTTGTTGCCCATACGTGCGTTGTAAAATGATAGTCGCAAGCTGCATGTCTCGTCGGAAAACGAGGGCCGCATGTGACCGCGCTAAAGATAAGCATGTTATGTATATTTGTGCACTGCGATTATTTTTATAAGCTGTATATAGACGCTATTCATTTATTTTCTTTCGCTGTTGCTCACCGGGCTGCTGTTTCTTTTTTTTTTTTCGGAATTGAAACATTCACGAAGTTACGGCGGGCGTGGGCATAGGGGAAAAATGTTTTCCTGCATAGACCCAAATCAAATATAACTGATAGTTCATGAATTATACTTAACGTGCAATTGGCTGTATATAGTAGAACTGCGCTTGAATGTGCGTGGCTGACTGTATAGGCGTCTTGTTAATCGTGACCAACGTGAGCTCCTACCCATCTCAGAGTCAGACATTGCGGGCGCTCCCGGGAGAAGCGAAACTATTTAGAATTCACATTGGTGGCTATACTGCAGTATATGCGTGCTCTAAGGTGAATATATATCCCGTTTACTGTTCGCTGTAAACAGTCTATTGTATATGTACACTGACGTCGCTTATGGTCCGGGCTGCCGCATTCCCGTGGGGGCGGAATGCAGGAAACGCTCGTGCGCTTAGATTTAGGCGTCGTAAACAACCCCAGGCGGTAGAAATTAATCAGGAAACCTCCACCATCTACGCGTCGTGTATGAATAGCCGCGAGTTCCTTTTGGACGTTATATAGTCTCCGAGATTTGGTTTCATTATGACATCGTTCATTCTGGTTCGATATCATGTGGACAGTTTTAGTTAAGCGTCGCTTTATGCCGTCCGATCCGCTCACATTTCGCGCGCTCGGGCATATTTATAATGCAGAGAACTGCTTTGATTTCCCATTTTTTGATAAGCGTGTCTCCCAGATATGCGGAAAGTAGGGATAATTCATTACAATTTACAAATGAAAGGCGTTTAAGTGCCCCCGGACTTTCAGCTGCCTTCCTCTGCCGCTAATCGCAAGTTTACGAATCGATCTCTGCATATCTCTGTGTCTGTGCTCAAGGCAAGATGCGCATTTATTTTATTCGAAAACACAGAAAGAAACGCCTCGCGTACTTTAAGCCGATTTGAAAATGCGATTTCTTTTTCTTCTGCGCAGTAGGCTAATACGGCGCGGGACCAGAAGCTTTTCGAGGCCGCGCGCTTATTGCTGCCAATGGCACGTGCAAAACAGTCTATAACCGCGTGGCACTGAAATGCTTCCCGTCCTCTGCTCCAGCTCGAATATTTCGAGCGAGGTTTCTTCGGTCTCTGGGTTGGCAACCGCGCGGGCATTCTCCACTCTCGTACGAGAGAGCGTCTTCGCGGCTGCGCCGGTTCTTGCCGGTTCTAACCGCCCAGCCGAGACGCGATCATCGCTGAAACTCGGCGACGGGTGTCGAACTCCGCTGAGCCGCACGTGCGTGCCTCGCTTTGTCTTTGTGTGTCGCACGCCGCCCCTGTCGATTATTGACTGAGTGCCGCCGACGCCGGCTTCTAGTTCAGTTCAGTTCTTTACCCTCGCGCGCGCCTCCCGTTCGTCGCGGATTGGCGCAACAAAAGGCTGCCGCCGTTTGGTAGCCTCGTGTTGGCGAAATTCTCGTTAAAAAAAGAGAAAAAGAAGGAAATACAGAAAAAAGCGAGCTTCTCTGTTCATGCTGCTGCGCGCACACACCACACCGTGTGTGAAGGGACTATCTATCTATCTATCTATCTATCTATCTATCTATCTATCTATCTATCTATCTATCTATCTATCTATCTATCTATCTATCTATCTATCTATCTATCTATCTATCTATCTATCTATCTATCTATCTAATCTAATCTAAGGCGGCTATGCGCAGCACTACTCGTCGTTTGGAAATGTCACATTTAGTGCGCATTGAATGGCCAAGTGAGCGATGCGACTGTAGAGTCACGGCAGGCCTATCAGCGTTAACTTCACGTCACACATAGTTCTCCAGCACATCGGCGAAATGCCCGTCGCTCCGTCCAGTGAGGCGTCACGCTGAACAGAGCGTCGTTTAACGTAACAGCATTCTCCGAAGCAATCGGTCGAGGGTACAGCCTCTTTGGTCGCACGACCGAACTAGAGAACACGTTGCTATAATGTGCTTACAGCTAATCCAGCCTCGGTGGTTGTGACTGACTATCGGCCACGAGCATCTCGGCGAATCATCGTTTCACTCGCGTTAATTAACAGAGCCCTCTAAAGGTGAGCTAAAAGCTGTGCCGACTTTAATCCCTACCTCAGCTGAGAAGGCAGCGCAACGATGAAGTGTGCTGTGTGCCCTTCGTTGCGAATGACGTTGATTTTCTTTATATAAACGCCGCCGTTCCCTTCGGGTCTTCTCCGTTCGACGTGCGTGTTATCGCATCATGTCGTGGGAGTGCTGGGTGCGAGCGGCTCCCACCACAGCCGGCGCGGCTTTATATGCACACGCGGACACGTGGCCTCGCTCGACGGCCTCGCTGTCTTCTAGTTCCTTATAGCCTGTGTTGCTCAAACGTCTTTTGTGTGCACGATTAGCAAGCGAACTGAGGCAGATTATCTCTCCAGTCGCTGCGGTGGCCCACTGGAGCAATTAAGCCGCAGCGGTTGTGTTCCTTCCTGCGTCTCAGAACAGTCGGATGAAAATGTAACGAAGCCTTACAAGGCGTGTGTGTGTGTGTAGGTTCTGGGCTGGTGACAGTTGAGAGGTGTGGCTCCTATGGTAATGACTATATCTATCTATCTATCTATCTATCTATCTATCTATCTATCTATCTATCTATCTATCTATCTATCTATCTATCTATCTATCTATCTATCTATCTATCTATCTATCTATCTAATCGTTTCTCCCTCTCTCTCTCTCCCTCTCTCTCTCTCTCTCTCTCTCTCTCTCTCTCTCTCTCTCTCTGTGTGTGTGTGTGTGTGTGTGTGTGTGTGTGTGTGTGTGTGTGTGTGTGTGTGTGTGTGTGTGTGTGTGTGTGTGTGTGTGTGTGTGTGTGTGTGTGTGTGTGTGTCCTCGTCTTGATAGCCAATCGCATGCATTGGTTCGGCACTTGAGAATATCGCTGGCCTGCAGCTATGCGTGACTGGTTATCTCCAACATCTTGTGTGCAGATACTCTCTCAAAGTGCCAGAAACGCTGTATACACTATGTGGATGAGTAAACACACAGGATAGAAATTCTTACGCTCGTCATTTGCATAACTGCTCTTATTCACAGGCATGCTACAGCCTCTGTGGTATAGCAGCTTCATGTTTGATAACATTTCTATTCCGCGACAAGTTTCGTTTGCATGCTGCACACAAGAGTTCTTTTTCTAGGGCTCTTTCGTGGACCCTCTCTTGAAAAGTCTCGCAGAGTACGTTTGGAACAGGCCCCTTTGCGGGCATATTTAACTTGCCTCTTAAGTAACGACAAATGGTAGCCGCCAGATTATATGCAGTAAAAAGTATTCATCGTCATCAAAAACGCTCGACTTGCGGAGCGTTCCGGACCGTATCATCTTGAGGGCTGTTCGGGTCCCTCGAACTTCGCTATGTATGGACGGAAAAAAAGAAAAGAAAAGGAGAGGTGCAACCTGTCCTTTATATGCGCGCGTTACTGGATTGCACAGCGGCTGGCGGGCTCACTCGTGCCCTACAGCTCTTTCACAGCATTTGAGCGCTTGTTTTTATGTAGTTGCCGTGTTGAAATAAGCGTTTGTAATATACCGCTACCTTGGGCTATATAATTTGCGGCGGCTTATATCATCAGGTGCCGTGCGCTGGAATATTGTAGTATACTGTAGGGAGCCTAACCTTTTGGAAAAGTAGTGTAGGGGAAGGGATACAGGCGTTCTCGCAATAGTTTTCAGCCTGTACTCGGGAACTTCCATAGCCGGCAGGTCAGCCAACCCTTATTATACAATGAGGCAACCAGGATGGTGAGAACTCGACCGCCATTGTTCTTCAACTCGTCACTTCTGAGGCACGAATGGCGGCGGGTCCTTGATGAGGTACGGTTTCCTACTTAAACTGCTAGACGTATCTCTGGCGCTGCGATCGCTCAGATTCCACGGGAATGATGGTTAGATTTACGTGGATTTGTCTTACCTTCGTGATTACTGCTTCAGACGTGCTCCCTCTTGTGGCTTTATTTATTACCCGCTTTGCCTGTCTCTATTGACCTGAAATCCGTAGCTTTCCCTTCATTGCCACCCAAAGTAGTATAGTCCACGAATATAGCCATATAACATACGAAAACTAGGCCCCCGCCCCCTTCGGTTCAAGCCCCGTTCTTTATGTAGTTAAAATGAATCTCTGCACCCCGACGCTCGGTGCGAGCGGGCACATTTACGTACGCCGATGCCGTACAGCTGATGAACCTGCGCATCGCTGTTGCCTTTGGCGCGTGCCTCGGGTGCTTGTTATGTGCGAGTCCCATTTGCATCGCATTACGACTGTTGCTCCAAGCAGCTCCGACGAATTGACGAGACCGTGCAGCAAACAGCGAGGTTCGCTGCGTGTGGGGAAGGCTCGCGGGCATCGCTTTCGAGAGCACACGTCACGCCAGATTGAGCTGCTGCCCTGGATAAAAAAAAAAAAAGAAGGGGGGGGGGGGTAGGCTCCATAAAAGCGTTCTTTTATCGCGCCAAGCCGTCAGCGCCGCAAATTGCTGGAGCCACAAAACGGCACCGAAACCCTGTTGGCGGTGCTCCGCCGCCGTTCCTCTTTATTGGCGGCGGTCGAGGCGGCCGCGTTTACGACGCCGATCGTGTCTCGCTGCCGTCTCCTGCGTATTCTCCAAACTGCAGCCGCGCATCGTATACAGGGGTGACAGCGAATAGTGACCACTATACGATGCCCGCGCGTTTCTCGAGTATACCTGTCACGTGTGCGTGATTGGATATATCGGGCTAAGCGTTTGCGTCAGTATTCGCCTTTCTATATAGAGTGTACATTGTCGCATCTAGCATTCGTGGCGGCCATACCGAGAAACGTCTTGCTCGCCTTCCGTGCTGCCGTACAGGTTTCGTAAGCTCTACACGCTGGACTCAGCCGACTGGATAATAGAGCGCCATCGGGGAAAGAGATCCTGGACCATGCATTCTTGCGTGACACAAGGCCACGATCGCCCGTATGCGATTCTCGAAGGCTACTGGACTGTACGAACGCTTGTTACAGCGGACACTCCTCTGCGAATGGGTTCACATTAACTGACTTTTTTTAGTGCGAAAGCATTATGTGGACCCCATCATGCGAAAACCCGTCGGCGTAGTCGGCGTGACCTGAAGGTGGTACCAAAAGTGGCCGACGGCGCAAAGAGTAAAAACACGTCACAAATTGCTCGGATTGACAGCAAACTCCTCAGGGAGGTTCCTGTAAACAAAGTAAATTAATGACTTTGAAAAGGTGGGACTCGAACCCTGGCCCCTGGAGACTGCACGCTTCCACGTCCCCACGGTTCTCGTTCACTGGTGCTGCAACAACATTAAAATCAGTTGCTAGACTGGTTCCTTTATATAGGAAAGGCTAGGGACGTCACTCTCCACGTCGCAAGCTGCCGTCGGCGCAGCAGCTTCCACAACAGTAATCTTTTGCGGGAAACTTATGCAGGGAGCACTGCGTGCTCCCAGCGTACTGGATATAAGGAGTTGTTATCAACGCGCCTTATCATAAATTATGTGCTTCGGATGACTCTTTTGTGCTTGTTCTTTATCGAAACGTGCGCTGTTCTGTATGTTGTACGCGGGATTCCAAAGAATGTGTGCACTGTTAGCTTCACTTTGCTGACTTCTTGAAGTGTTCATGCCTTATGGGGATACAAGCCACTGCTAGGCCTGCTCCTGCACTGCCGCCGGTATCGGCGGCTGCGCAGTGCAACATTTTTGCTAACGGACGCGCACACGAAAAATTCCAGCCAATTAGAGGCTAACAGCTTCGCTGTAAAACAGCATTAATGTCCAGTTGAACGCCGCTTAGCGGTCCTTCGAATTACGAATTCCTCGCGGCCAAGCGAGCACGTTGAGACGCTTGGTGCGTTTTCCTTTGGCCTCACCGAGAACGTAGCTATAGAAAGCAGGCGAGAGCTTGCGCCGACAAGGAACGCGCGGGGAAAAAAAAAAAAAAAACTTCACCAAAGGGATTATAATGCTTTCGCATTCCCATACGTGAGCAATCTGAAGTGTCGCGGCCGAATTTTATTTTTCTTCTCTCTTCTGCGCCCTTCACCATGTATAAGGTAGCCAACCGGGCATGTCCTTTATTAACCTCCGAACACTCTCTCTCTCTCTCTCTCTCTCTCTCTCTCTCTCTCTCTCTCTGTCTCTGTCTAATTGTACAGCTCCTTATACGACGAACCCCCTATGGACGTTGTAGGCGCAGGTCGTGTGAAGTTCTGTGGCTATAAAACAGCGGTTCGCTTTAAATCAGTCGAGTGCAGAAAGCACAAGGAAAAATAATAATTATAGGTGGATATTTTCGTAAAAATCTAGCCTACTGCGGATTAATAAAAACGGGGCATTAAGTTAGTCGGAATACATTCCTGATTTACAAAAAGCGGGAGATGGTACGGTCGCTGAAATTCCACTTTTCTTTTTACTCCCTCTTTTGGCGCTGTAAATCATTAATATGTGCGTGTGCGTATGTATGTATGTATGTATGTATGTGTGTGTGTGTGTGTGTGTGTGTGTGTGTGTGTGTGTGTGTGTGTGTGTGTGTGTGTGTGTGTGTGTGTGAACGAGAAAAGAAGGGAAACCGAGGGGCTTGATTTTTGTTGTTAATGATCATATACAGCCGATGAAGCCAAAGAAATGTATATACATATTATGTACGCATTCTGGTTGATATGAGCAAACTTCTTTGCCACACGCTACACCGCGCGATACTCTAGAACTTCGACAGCTACATTTTTTATTTAGATATGCCTACTTCTTTCTAAACATTTTATAAGTATTTAGGACGGCCTTCCCTAAGCAAATTAGTAATCTACGGGGCTAAAACTCAGTGTATTTCGTGAAATAACTTGCATTTGGGCAATTTAGTAAGCGGCCATCTTAACTGGAAAAAAGAAAGAAAAGCACGACTTTATGTGAAACGTTGGCAGTTTGTTTCTAGAGCCATTATCACGTGAGGAGATAAATGACGTGACATATACAGGGTGAAAAAGTGGCACCGACGGTCATTGGAAGGTCGCGGCTTCACCAACAGGTCAGCAGTGTTCCGAGATGCAAGCTGGGCGACGGGAGATGTAGGGTGTATGGATGGATGGAGCGGAGGGGAGACTTCTCTCGTTATATAGTTAGAGAGCAGGCACATGTATTTTTTGCCCATCCATTCTCGTATTTCTTTTCCTTTTTTCCAAGTCCTGTGGTACCAATTGCTGCAGCTGGTGAAATTGTGTACGGGCGGCATTGCGCATGCGCAAGATAAGAAGGGAGGGGGAGAGCGAGAAAATGTGTGTGTACTGCTAAGCTATACACATAGGGGGGGGGGGGGGATACCTCTTTCGTGTGCACACGCCCAGCGCTGTCTCAATGGAATTGGAGAATGGCACTGTCCGATTCAAACCGACGCAGTTGTACAGCGGTCCTGTTTGTCGCGTCTCTCTTTCGCTGTGACGAGCAGTTGTCAGGCCTATCTTCTTGCTCCCCTGTTTAGCGGGCAGTCGTATATTGGTGCCGTCTCGTTCGAGCTTTTTTTATTTGGTTTTGTTCGCTGCAACGAGCTTTGCTCTCCCGCGTGAGCCGTATACGTTAGCTGGCCCGCTTCGTAAATCGTGTCATTTACTCGCTACATTACGCCGCAGTCAATGGTGAACCTGTCGTTGGTAATGAGGTTTGGACGAAATGAAAGTTGTCTGCGTTGCGTGGTATGTGGCCCGAATGTGCTGCATGCTACCTCTTGCCTCGTCCTTAATTTTTTGTTTCTCGTTTCGTTAAGTATACAGCCGTGGACGTGTATACACCGTTTCCACGAAAGTCCATATGGAGTCTCATCAGTTCCGTGCATTACTGCGAGAGCTGAGGTTCGCGGCGTCAACCATTGTTGAGCTAGGGCGTTCCTGCTGCGTGTCTCTATAAGAAAGGAGAAGGGCTTGCCCATTATGTGCCGCAAACCCATTCATGATTCGTTAATTCGATCGCAGTTGACTTCAGGGCGTCAATGATTAACGGGCGACAGTATGGTCGCGAGACGCCCAGCCCGTGGGCTCGAGTGTTGCTTGACTGACGCTCTGTATATAGCTTTCGCCGCAGTTCACGGAGTCCATGAGGCGGAGCATTGAGCGAACGAGGCATCGCGCAGCTATGTTCTAAAAGTGGATATACGTGGCCCGAGCAGCCGAAGGCGTTTAAACTATACAGGGGTACAGTTTACTCTGGCTGCTCAGTGAATAGCGGTGTCTGTACGTTCTGCCTGTTAATACAGTCCACGAATGTCGACCTGGGGAGGTATTCTGCGGGAATCCACCTAGTGTAGTGTCCATTAAGGCCGCTGCTGATTGGCCGGGGCCGCTCATCTCCTCCTCCCTCGTACAGCTGCATCCAATCAACAGCGACCAAAATGGACAGTCCACTAGGTGGACTCCTGCAGAATACTTCCCCTGTAGAGCTTGTCGCCGTTCATATCGGATGCTTACTGTGCTTGCGCGTCGCCTTGTAACTAGCAGCTGATTGCTACTAACGGCCCAAAGGTACTAGGTCTCGATTCTGGAGGGCGCCACGTTCGATGGCAGGCAATGAATTACGCTCGCCATAGCGTGGTTATTACGCACCTAAACCTTGGCACACGGGCGCTCTTCTTGTATCTGTCCTTCGTTGACACGCGTGAGGGAAACCTAACCCGGCTTATAATACCTCTGGCTCAGCGGCATGCAGGAACTGCGATGGGCGCAACTGTGGCGACGTAAACGAGCCGACGATGTTCTTGCACGTGTCCAATTATTTAATGCGAGAGTTGCGTTGATTGGCGCGCGGTGACCCAATTCCGTGCTTACTGGTTAGTAAAGAACCGATGGTCGCCGATAGCAGCTGACCGGTGGCGTCCCACCCGCGCGCGCTCCTCGGCGCGGCGAAACTGAATGGCGTGCTCGCGGCGAAGCCCGCGTTCCGGTCTGCGGAGCGTAACGTCCGTGCTTTGACGGGGGTGCGTGCGGTCAGCTCTGCGTGACCGATGCGTATGCGCGCGGGGACTCCTTAAACAGCAGTGCGGGCGCCTACGTCACGTGCACTCTGCGCCGTCGCGATAGCGCCGTTGACGGAGCCACGGCTGTCGACGCTCGCCAGCCGTATTTGCGAATTACACGCGTACTTTCCTTTCCCCCGTAATTTTTTTTTTTCGTCTCTTAATCATCTGTGAAGCAAGGAAAGCAGCGTCGAAATTCGGAACACGTTTAGAAGTTGATCTGTGAATACTATAATTGATGTGGGCTTTGAATTCACGTCGCCCGGACAACATTATTTCTAGCGATTCAGAAGGAAAATAAGAATGTATACGCGTACGTACCAGCCTAAATACCAGCCGGCCGTATGTACGTTGGAGTTGTTTTATTAATTCAGCCTAACGATCCTATCTGTTATAGCCTCCTGGTTAGTTCAGCAGGTGATGGAGCGTTCGCGCCGCAAAAACACTGGTCTCGGGCGAGATCCCGGCGCCGCCATGAACTTTCCTTCAAGCGCGAACTTCGCTTTTTGAAGACAGCGAAGTATGTAGGTCCCTTGGTAGCATTCTGCTGCAGTCAGGTAGATTTGAAGTTTTTTCTTATATATATTTTTTTCGTAAGTAAACTAGCTCGAATTTGTGGAATACCACAGAAATTTACTTCAGTCAGGCGTTTAACAGCATCGCGTCGAAAATAGCGTGCGCTTTCCTTCTTGACACACTCTTTCTCTCGTGTTAAAAAAAGAAGAAGAAGAGGAAAGGGAAATACGCGCATCGCGGCAGCGCTAGTGCGTGGGTGCTAATGTCGGCTTCCCTCTGTACGCATGAGTTACTCCCCGTAACACAGTTTGCTTGCAATGACGCAGCTGCGGCGCGCGCACACTGTTTTGAAACCCTCTATATTAGCGCCGGCTGACTTCTCATTCATTCCCATCATGCAGCAGGCCGCGTCGAGCTGTGTGTAATTAATTCCCCTTCGAAAGGCGAGGCACGTTCTTTCGCATCTGGAAGCATTGCGCAGTTAGCTACAAGCTCGCAGAGTGGAGCCCCTACGGTTCCTCATTTGCTCGGTGAACACGCTCGGTGAAATACAAGTTATAGTGCCAGAAATAAAGGGTTCACAACAGCAAAGTGCCTATTACGTACAAAGATGGCGAAATTGTCCGAAGTATGCATATATAGACGTAGGTGTGATTGCATTCTACCAGATCGTATTCGCTCGCCGCTTGTGTTGTGGCTGTGTGTGTGTTTTCCTTTTTTTTTTTTTTTTCAACCTTCCATCGTCACCCGGCCTCCGCGGTACGTGACTCGATCAGTGGCCACGGCGTTGCGTTGCTACGCACGAAATCGCGGGTTCGACTCCCTACCACGGCGGCCGCATTCCGATGGGAGGAGGAATTCAAAAAACGTTCGTGTACCCTAATTTAGATGCACGTTAAAAAAAGAAAGAACCACACGTGTTCAAATTGATCCGGGAGCCTACATAACGGCGTCCATCGTAAACCCCTGTACAGTTTCGCGACGTAAACCAGCGCAATTTAATTTTAACTCTTCTGTCCGCGAAAGCTCGCAGTGCGTCTTATGAATTACTACACATTTATCCTCCCCCCCCCCCTTTTTTTTTTTTTGCGGAGACTTTCTTTCACGTCATTTAACACCTGTCATTGAACGCCGTACGAATCAACGTTACTGGAATCGTTGGTACGAATGTCGTCATTCTCACTATATAGGTGACCTATAGGTAACCACCCTCTCCCTCTCCCCCCCCCCCCCCCGGTAGTCACACTCGTGTAGAAGGTAATTCAATTACGCTGTTGCGCATAGATCGCTCGGGGTGGTGTCTGACCATTACGCGCTACCGCGGTGATAGGTGTGTATGCGCGCGTAGTATATAACGAACGTGCGGCGATTTCATTACACTAATGCAGCAGCAGCAGCCGCTGCTGCTGTGGAGTCGCGCAGAGGGGCCTCCTCCCTCTGGTCGCTGTTCGGTGATCGGGTGCACGCGTCTTTATCTGCAGCGAAGAGGAAAGGCACCGCAGTGTACCGCGCCCCGCGCGCATACCATCGACCGCAGCGGCGCGCGAGCGAGTGTGCGACGCCGTGGGAAGCACAGCGGATCGAACGCGGAGGCTATACCTTTTATAGTCGCGGCTCGCACACTGCTTGGCTCGCTGGCCACGTTCGCAGTGTGCTGTTCTCTAGCGCTGGGGAGCATCAGCGGGGGAGCGGGGCTTGTTTCTCTTACCGGGTTGCTCTCTCTCTCTGTTTTCTCATGTGGCGTCTGAAAATAGTGGGGCGACCCGTTCGCCCGCAAAGTGTTAGATCGCCCTTTTCCACTCTTCAAGCTTGACTTGAAATTGAGTTCATCATCATCATCATCATCATCATCATCATCATCATCATCATCATCATCATCATCATCATCATCATCATCATCGTTATTATTATTATTATTATTATTATTATTATTATTATTATTATTATTATTATTATTATTATTATTATTATTATTATTTGCCCTAGCAGAGGTGCGGGCTGTCGTGGACGTTGGTGAGCGGCACAAGTAGCTTGACGTGTCCTGCTGGAAAACCGTCGCATGACATTGATAGGCAGGGTGGATAGTGCAGACGATCGGAGCATAGGTAAAGAGTACATGGCTGTCAAAAGTACGACATGAGTGGACGGACGTAACAAAACGAAGAGAGGAAATGGTAGGGAAACCAGGCATCTGCGCCGATGCGCCTAGCGTTGCGCGTGTATAGCATATTCGTGCGACCGAAATATGCGACAAATAATAATAATAATAATAATAATAATAATAATAATAATAATAATAGATTCAAAAATAGACAATAAAGAATGAGAGAGAGAAGAAGTGGGCTGACTTATGCGCCATCGAGCTCATTTAGAACAAAGCAGACGCTAATGACAAAAAACTGTAACGAAAGCAGAACGAAGCGGATATGAACTATAATAGAGTACGCTCAAATATAGCTTGACGGCCCGCGCGATGCTATATTGCGCCGGTCTGTACGTCGTCGTTACGCTTTCGCTTAATCGCCGAGGATGCCATGTTGCCGAATGCGTGAGCTCTGTGTACAGCTGTATAGAATTCGCCTGGCGGATCGACTGACAAATAAACGAAAAAAAAAGGGGGGGGGGGGTCGTTGGTTCGAGATGGGGGGCCTCCATGACTGCGAGCAGAATTTTGCGTCAGGCATCAGATACGGGCTAGTCGGTGCATTATGCATTCTTCGTGGCAGTCACGGTTATTTATACAGCGCGTACACAGCGCAGGAAAAGCGAGCAGCGCTCTGTCCTCTCCCTTGTTTCTGCGCCGCCTTGTGCGCGTGCTGCAACACTGCTGCGAAGAATGCAAATAGGGCAATCTCGAAACTTTTCTGGAGAAGCTTTACGAAATTTTCGGGCGAATAGCTTTCGTTTTGCTTCTCATGTATACTTGAAACCCAGCAAACAGGCTCCTTTTTATTTTCTTTATTTTTTTTTATTGGAGATATCTTTCAGTGAGAGATAGTATACAGGTATCCGCGTCTTTCTTTTTTTTTCTTTTTTTTCAGTTGTATTCATTTGCGAGTGTTTTTGGGCCATCTTTGTCGTTTGAGCAGCGTTTCGCGTTTAAACCATTAGTTCACGGGGGTCAGAATCAACGAGGTGTTCAATGTCCCTTCACGAGCTTCCTCAATAAGCTCTCTCTCTCTCTCTCTCTCTCTCTCTCTCTCTCTCTCTCTCTCTCTCTCTCTCTCTCTCTCTCTCTCTCATAAGTCGAAGAAACTACTTCTGGGGAGTTCTCAAAGCCGCTGCTCTTAATCACGAATGTGAAAACTGAGCTTATCTCTCAGTCTTTTGGCTTTTGCGAAGACCAAATCATTTCTATTTTCATTCATTGCACTACAAAACTCTGACCTAGGATCTGCTTAGTACGTGTGTGACGAAACTACGAAATGTGTAAAAGAAGTCTAGTAGTAATCGCTACAATCACCGTCAATCAACACAGTGTCCGATGTCAACTCGTATGTAACACTACTATTTCAGCAATTTATTCTAACATACGTAGTTTCCTTCCCAAACGTGACGTCTTATCTAATCCAGTTCTATCGTCTGGATGTAACTTCTTGATACTCACCGAAAGCTGGCTAACCGCAGACGTATCCGATGTAGAGGTCACGTATGACCTACCCGGTTTCCATGTTTCCCGTAACGACCGCCAACACTATAGAGGCGGCGGGGTGCTCATTGCCGTGAGTATTACGATACCGTGCTCCGCTGTTCACAAGCCAAGTGACCTTGAAATATTATGGCTACACTTTCGTGCAACTCCGCAAACTATCTTACTCGGTGTTTGCACCCCCTTCCGCGAGCAGACACTGGCATTACTGATAAGCTTAACCGCGTCCTAGATGTGCTAATGAAAAAGGAAATACACTAGTGCTCAGATTTTGCTCTTCAGAGACTAATTTCCCTCTTATCAATTGGAATAGCTATCCACCTTTGTCGTATAGTAGAACCGAAAATGATTTCCTCGAAGTCTGCTTTAACTTCAAGTTAACCCAGCTAGTTTTAGAACCAACCCGCGTAGTGCAGGACTCAGCCAGGAATTTAGGTCTTATATCAACTAACAATCCGTCTAGCCCATCTTCGATGTATTATCTCCGGGAAATTAGCTACCATAAGGTAATTCACGCTGTATTCAACTTTGCCTTTCCAAAACGAGAACCATGGAATAAAGTAATACGCTTATGCGGTAATGGCAACTACGTTGCGATTAACAACGCACTTGTGTATTTCTACCGCACTTTCAGTGCGGAATTCCGCAACCGCACATGTGCGGTTGCGGAATTCATCTTTAACATATGGCTTTTGCCGAAGATGAAGAGGTTGAAGAATACGACGGAGGTGTCCTGGGTCGGGCCCTAAAGGTACTAAAATAGTCAGACGAGAGGTATGGGCTTCTTGCGCTGGAGTTTGAGGTGTAGCAGCGGCGCCTGGCGGCGGCGCGCGAAACGTTATCTGGGTAGTACCAGCTTGGGTAGCATTCAGTCTTGGCTGTGGCGAAGCACGTTTCTATAGCCCGAGTTCTGCGTCGATTCGCACTTTTTTCTGCCCTGTTGCGAGTTCGAAAAGGCTCGTCACTTCTCACAGATCACGCTGCGAGCTAGCCACAGCCTATAGTTTAACGAAAACGGACTTTCCGTGGGACGTAATGCTGGAAGCAGAAGGAATCGGCGACGCCGATCCGGAGAGACCTAGCTCAGCCTCGAAAAAGCGTCACCGTCGTTACTGCTGCGTCTTGGGTTCCCATGAACAAGAAGGCCTGACTCCCAACATCAGAGTCTACCGTTTTCCTTCAAGGCCTCGCGAAGCGGAGCCTCGGGCGCGCTGGGTAGCTGCAGTTCGTCGCGCTGGGTAAGCGAAACTTCGCGCCATGCTGACTGCTTCGCCTGTCTTGAAGCTTGCTTGATTATCTGCGTTCTAAAATTCGGTATTTTGCACCTACAGTCCCCACGGCAGACCGACATAGCAGCAGGTATGGCTGGTGATTCACGATTCGAGACTCGGCCACAGCGACAGTTAACAATTCGACCGGTGCTAAGTGGTGAAGTGACCAGGTGTGTGCAAATTATCACAAATGGTAGGGCTGATTCGGTAACAATTCACTACCCCACTACGAGCAGCACGTACAGGTTAGAGAGTTAAATGTGCTCATCCTTGACCTCAAGCCAGCACGTTGGGGCTGCGCACCAAGGTACTATTGATTGCAGCACATCGATGTTCGAGCGCTGTCATTAGAAGCTACATCAAGAGCAGCGCACGAGCTCGCGCTGCAGCGCGATTCGCACGTACGTTACTGCGAGCTCATATGCATTGCATCAGTTATTTGTCGGTTGCTAAAGGGACAGATGGCCGCTACTACAGCGCAGGCATAACTACTTGTCTAGCGGCAGGCAGTCAACAAAGATAGCAGGAGGCCCAACGTTTCGCGGCATGTCGAAAGACCGCTGCCGTCGTGGGGCGTGCTGTCGTGCGTTCGAGTATAGTTCCGTACACATGATGGGGGGGGGGGGGGGTCTGCTTATCGCTGCTGTGAGTTCATTTACAGCAAGCATTTCCTCGCCTTTGTGCGCCTGAATCTAGCAGCGTGCAAACGTTACCTGAAGTTCAACTTTGTACGCGACTCGCTTCCACTTGCGATTGACACCGCGCTACAACTTCGCCGCTTATTTCTTGAACGGCGTATACACGTATTCGGCGTTGCATAATTTCTCGCCTATACGTAGCGTGCCACCCCTGAAAAAAATCTTCGGTGCCCGATATTCGCTGCAAGCTTGGTACTACCCAGTTCAGGACAGAGGGCGCTTTTTAGCGCAATTTTCGCAGCGCCCCCTGGGCAATGCAAGAGCCCCATACTGGAAGAGTTCGTTGCACAGGTCTGAAGGTTTGCAACGAATGTTTGCGATAGTGTTTTGTTGAAAGCTCAAGAAATCCTAACAAATGTCTGTTGACCAATCCCCTGTGACAACGACGACGACGACGTTCTTTGTGAGTGGTCATCAACGGCGTCTTCTGTTATGTGCCCTCTTGTGGGTCTGTGCCATTTCTTTGACGATGTCCCCCCCCTCCCCCTAAAGCATTCTAAATTCTCAATCCAGGGCGATAACAGCTGCCTATAAACTATGACCCCGGCACCACCCGCTGCGGTCTTGCTTACATGCACAAAGCACACCCAAGAGTTCTTATTATTGAGAACGGTCGATCTTCTGCATGATCGACCGCACTTGCATTCATTCGGAATCCGGCTGACGCTAGCGTGGACCAGTTCGAAAAAAATGCTGGTCGTTTTCTATTGGCGCGCTTTATTCCACGGCAGTCTTGCTTGTCTCACCAGAAAGAAAAGATAGTAAAACTAAGAGGAACAACAACGGGCAAGAAGAGTACATTGCCGAAGAAGAGGAAGCGCCGGATTTCGCGGCCAGCAGACGGGCGATGTCGCTGTCGATGGGCGACGACGAAGCCGGCTTGTGCGCCGAGCTGGAGCGGCGGCCGTGCAGTCGCGCAGCGCGGAAGAGGTTCACCGGCGGAGGCCCAGCGTGGCAGCCGGAGGAGCCCCATGCGGCGCCGCCGCCGTCGCTCGCCGCCGGGCCACCGTCAGCCCTCCGATGCCTAGAACCGGCGCCGCGGCTGCATGCTGCGACGTGCCCAGGATCGCGCACACCAGGACACAGCCCGCCTGCTGCAGGAGGGCTGGCTTCGCGGCGCCGTGCAGTAAGGCTCGCGTCGCTCTCTCTCGCTCTCCTTTGTACGCGTACCGCAGTATATATGCCCGTGGCACGCTGTCTTCTTTCTGCACTGAGGCACAGCCGACATGTCGACATCGTTAGGACCATAGGGCTTCCAGCTTGCTGGCTACTATTGGCTTCGCGTTTCGCGCGCTGCCGCGGTCGTGGCTCAAACTGCTCACACTGCTTTGGCGATTGAAGTCGCGGTGTGCGGAAAACACCGCGCAAACAAACAAAAAAAAAATCCTCAGGGCTCACCATATATCTGCGTACTCGCGATTGCCTTGCCTTAATTATGCGACCTTAAAACAGATTCCGGTGCCAGGCATGAGGGAGCCCGCGTGCCGCGAGCGGGCGGCGGCTGCGTTCCCAACCGCGAGAGGCCCAGCACGATGGCCCGAACGCCGTGTGACTGGCGCAGGAGCGCTGCCGAGCCCGAAGCAAGCACCGCGAAGCCACCAGAACCATCCGAGCCTGAGAAACCAACCGCTGCACCCTGCGGCACCGGCGGCCGGGGCTGTGACGCACGTGCACCGCCAGCAGCAGCAGCAGCAGCAGCCACAGCCACAACAGCAGTCGCATAAGTCGCAGCCTCAGTCGCAGCAGCAGCAGCAGCAGCAGCCGTGCAAGCAGTCGCGACTGTCCAGCGGCTCCCACGGCGGCACTACCGAGCCGTGCGTGCAGTCGCCACATAGAGCGTCCTCGCTCCAGCGCCGTTCGGGCTCCGATGGCGCTCACGGCAGCAAGCAGAGTTCTTCTAGCGATGGAGACATGTGGGCCTGCCTCACGCGACTCTTCCGGGTTGTCGTTTTGAAAAGGTCCCACTTGCGCCATTGGCTGAAAACGACCTCCTGGAAAGATGTTAGTAGCGTCGCCCTACCTCATGTGTACGCATGCACGTGAGAGTGTCGAAGCACGCGTTCGCCGCCCGTGCAGCCGCCGTGGAGCGCGTGCCGTTTTCGCGGCTGTGTCGAGCATCGCGATCCGTTCGTGGATTTCCGGAAGCAGTTACTCTTAGCTGCTTTTATTTCTGATTTCTCGTTATTTCTCATACGATGCAAGTGGTAACTGTTGTAACTTAATGAACGAGATCGCATGCCCATCGCTGTTTAAATGAACCTTCATGAAATTAGTCGCTATAGCTTAATCGCAATGCTCGGAAAGTATGAGTGGTTTGTTTCCATGGCGGCTGCACGTGACTATTTGTAGAGACTGTCCTGCTCAGTGTCGCAGCTTAGCGTCCTTGTGTATGAAGCATTCGCTGTTGGCCTCTGTCGCCGAACGAGAATGTGGCATACACGTTTTCATCAGGACGAAAAGGTATACGCCTCTCCGGGCTCTTGCATTCACGGTCACGGTCGTGCATTCAACCTATCTTAGCGTTTTTGAAAGCAGCGTGGGTGCGTGATCGTCACGTGTTGGAGCATGTCGCACGCGCGTGACAAACTGCTAACAATCGGGAATTATTTATGGATAACGTTCATTGAGAAACTCGCTTCTCCAATCTGTACCACACAGTGCACTGACTCGAGGATGTGGATGTTGCCGAGACGCACGCGAGGAGCGCATGGGTTGTCCACGCGTGAATGCATGGGACTTGCGCGCATTGTTTTCTTGACATTTTCCAACGATGCAGCTGCTTCGATCCCTCGTTGACATTTGAGCGGCTGTTGGTAGGCGTCACATACCCCTTCCTTCGCTCTCACTTTTCTCCTCGTCCTTTGGCTGCGTCCTGAAGACACGACATGGTCTTTCGTCTGCGTTCGTGGTCAGCGCCGTTTCTTGAAAGATTCCTGTTCCTGGACGCGAGATTTCGCAATGGGTCTCGTTGCGAAGAAACGTGATCAATAAGAAAAAAAAAAGAAACATCGCAGCCAAAGTTATCCGCCTTCCTAAAAATGTGCTTGGATAAAAGCCAAGTATCTGAGAGAGAGACGAACTGACGAAGTAGGAAATATTGTGCCTGGTTTGCTAACTACACTCGACTGGAAGGTGAAATGCATGGAGAAAGAGAAATGAGAAATATGACCAGCGAAGCTGTGTGTGGTGGTGGCGAACTGTCCATTGCCGTGCGTCAAGCGCCGTATGCACATAAATGGAAGGCGAGGCGCGTCTATATATAGTCTCACTTCCACAGTGTTGAGCCTCTGAAGACGACGAGGCTCCCGGGAAACGTTCGGCTGGATTGTAGCCACGTCGGCGATGGGCGTTCTCGGCCTCACGGTACTCTGTGGTCCTGCTGGCGGGCGCACTGCGTTAGTTTAGCGTTAGCGGTACGACGTCGGTCATTTTGGCCCGCCGGCGCCGCGCATATTCCCGTTGTTGCTGCCTCCGACGATCTAGGCGGGCACGCTGTTCGTGAGGGAACAGCTACTTCAGGGGCCCGAACCGTCGGCCCATGCGCGCTTCTGTTCTGCATTTCCGTTCCTTGAGGGCACGTTCTTCTTCGGAGCGAAAGATACACGTCCTGGCCATAGCGCGGCCAAATTACAACCGATAACGTCGCCATGGAAATGACTAAAGAATGAAGCACAACTGTTGGTGGATACAGTATTACATTTTACTATGACGCGCCCGGCGTCGAACGACGCGCGCCCGCGCGCCGCGAAAGTCGGGCTATAAACGCTAAACGCGTGTTCTGCACGGCTCGATAGACGCACAAAATCTTTTCCAGAACCCAAGCATATACTACTTCGCTGTTAAAGAAAAACAATAGAAACGATAAAGTCTGTGGAGACTTGAATTGGTTGACAGTTGGCGATAAATAAGAACTGCCTCGGGCCTGGTGGAGCTTACGTTTCGTCAAGGGCACTTAAACGCCCTGCGAGGACAAGTCAACCCTTGTCGAAACTTGTTTGTACCAGGTTCGGACGTCCTTCGTTCGCCCACTTTTAATCGGGTCCGTAAGAAGGCACACAGAGGAGGATCGCGCTGTTCCAGCATTGCGTTCGCTGTCCTCCAGGTGACGCGCCTGCGGCTTGGCTCCGGCACTTTGAGCCTGCGAGGTTTGGGGTCGCGATCCGCGCCGTTGGCGGAGCACGCTGGATCCACTTCCAAGCTTGACCTGCAGGCTTCTGGCGTTCTTGCGGAGTGCTTGGCGGATGGTCTCCAGTCTCTCCACCGGGACGTCGCCGCGGTCCAGCGGCGCGTCGGTGAACGTACGGCTGCAGCGACCCATCGCTACGCCTGAGAGCTGCCGTGGCCGCAGCTCCGCGTTCGACGTGCGTGTTGTTGTCTCCAACAAAGGGGGGGGGGGGGTGCTTCCTGGCACTAAACGCACGTTTCGTGCTTAGCATTATCCATGCGGCCATAAATGCGAACGTTGTTGGCACCGAGGCATCGACCGGGTTCGAAAGGGAGTTGGGGGAAATGCGCTGGGAGATTGGTGGTGCGAAGGATGCACAAAAAAAAAAAAAAAAGAATGATATTGAGAAAACACATCAGGGAATTGAGGAAAACGAGCTTGGTTGTGCCATAGGAGCCTGTTTCTATAGAGGATGCTCATAGCGTCATTATTGTGATCGCGTGTTTAAAAAACTCAGTGCCCTTCCACTCTGTGAAGAAGGATGACCAGCGAAGCTGTGTATGTGGGCCCCTTAATGGCGAACTGCACCTCCGCCGCGGGTCGGCCCGGCATCTTCGGCATCGGCCAACATATGGGGAGTGCTTAACGCCTGGTTCACCTCTGCCGCGGGTCGGCCCGGCATTGCAATATCTCCGGGATCGGCCCACGCATGGGGAGTTTTTTGCTTACCACGCAAACAACGACACGAAAATTTCCTTGGACTGTAGAGGTACACAGCTTCGCTGTAAAGCAAGCCCTCGTGCGATACACTGTCAAGTTCCGCCATATTGTGGAATATGGCCATCTCGCGAGCCCTGACTTCCTCAAAGCGCCAACACGGTGTCGAGACAAAGCGGACTCGCATTAGTCAAGGCAGTCCCCTTCTCGAAACGTTGGCTCCAGCCGTGTCCATTGTTCGACGACGTTTAATCCACCTTCCTGTGAGAAGCTCCCGTCTTGTTTGGTGGAAAGAGGAAGCGCGCAAACATGTATCGGACGCCCCAGATGTGCGTCAAACGTGGTGCACCAACGTGCGTAAATAAAAAGAAAATACACGCGTAATTAAAAAATTGCCTTTTATGAAGTCACGTTCACCGAAAATGTGCGAACGTTGTAACTACCTAGCGCGTCAACAAAGGCAGGTACGGTTGAACAGACCTGAATGCACGTACTATTACAAAGTGCTCTACAAAACAGTGAACAGAAGAAAAGAAAAAAAAAATGACGGAGCGTTGTTGTAATGTATTCGATATTGTTCCCAAACAAGGTGTGAAGAGCTTCGAAAGATGACAGAGCCCATTGTAAATGCATAACCGCGGCAGAATTACAATGTATCGGCGGTGTTATTGTTTTTTTTTTTTTACGATGTACCTGTCTACGGTAATGAGCGCTCGAGTAAGAAATTCCTGTTCATCACCATTCTTCGAGCCTCAACATCAGTGTGAAAAGCTTTAACGGAAATTCACTATGAGAGCTAGGAGACAAGAGAGTCGAATTCGCGTTTTCCATGTACGCTAAGCTCTCTTCGAAGTTTCAGGCAGCATCAATTCTTTCTCTTTGTTAGAGAGAGAGAGAGAGAGAGAGAGAGAGAGAGAGAGAGAGAACGACACATATATTCACCTGTAAGGAATGGAGGATCTGGCTGCTAAGCTTATGACAAGAAAGAAAGCGAAGGAAAGAAATAAAGAAATCTGCAATTGGAAAAAGTAAGCCGCTGGAAATCAAGCAGAAATCTCACCGGGGATTTTCCCGCAACGGGTCCCCGTTTTATATTTGCGTCCATTCACCGCGTCGTTAATAAACGCTCCGCGGCTCACTTTAAAGTTGCAGGTATGTCTACCACGTTTGTGCGCCTTCTGACGAGCAGAGCACCATTCATTCTTTTCTTTTTCCTTCTTTAGAAGAAAGCTAGAGAACTCCGCGACGAGGCCGCTCTCACTTTGCCAAGTTACGCACCCAGTGCTCGTTTCGAGTGGATGTAACTTCGCGCACCGAACGGGCGAGCTGCTTCCTCCACACGCGTGGCACCTGCGCGGTGCGTGTTTATGGCGGCCACAGAGCCGTTGCAGAGTAGTCTCGCTGTCCTTCCACATGTGGGGCTTATACCGATGAAGGTGTGGTTATACACGCAATTCTTAAGTAGCCTTCGTGCGCTGTTTATCAAACGCGGCGCGTATAGCACAGGTATGAAGAAATGTATCGGAATACATTGCATGCGGCCATTGCATGCGTGAAGCCGCTTCGGCAATGAAGGAAGGAAACAAGGTGGGCGATATGAGAGTGAGAGAGGGCCACTGGGGGGCTACGCGGATTACGCATAGAAATGTGCGCGCGGAGGCTTAAGTGACGTTCGTATCGGAACGCACCAGCTGTTTTCTTGTTTAATGGCAGCAATGCGGTACGCATATACTGTCAGTGACGTCGCGGTCGGTGTGCCCTTTCCTCTGTCCGAAAAGTTTTCCTTCAGTGCACAGAGGCTCGCGAGACTTTCCTTGTTCGCGCGCACGGGAGGGTTACTGCACGTGGCCTTTGCATATTTGTGTGTGCGCTCGCGTATCTATCGACGGTTCGCCTTTGCCGTTTCTTTCTGCGTGTGCCCTTTGGTATATACCGGTGTACTCTTCGCTGCTCGCAGAGTATATGCAGTGTACAGCGTCGACTCCGTCAAACTTCGCTCGTATACGAAGTTCAGGTTTTATAGTTCAAGGTTGACTAGGGCGTCGCGTCACTTGTGACGACACTGGTGACACGCGGTTGCTCTTGCGAAGTTTGTTGACCCTATCCCACGTGCTCCTTTCCCAGCTGCCTCTATTCATTTCGCCGTGTCTTTTTTTTTTCCCCTTCTTATTCTCGGCAGCTTAATCCCACGTTTACATGCAGAAATCCGCGCGTGCTGTGTCCAAGGCGCGGCATATCAACGGCGCTGCGCCTCCACGCGCCAACATATCTCGTTTCTCTGTTTCTCCGGGCACTTTAATGCCCGCACACGCTGTATTATTTCACGGGGACGCTGTTTCAAAAGCCGCTGGCAAGATAGAGCGGTCAGACTCGTAATTCAACAGCTTCGGCATGCCGAAGAGGCTATTATACAGCAAAAGCTGCATGGACGACAATGGGCGATGCTATCTATGAAGTATATAGGCATATACGAGCTGTCATGGATGCAACCGTGTGGTCCGGTGCTCAGCAGTTGTGATAAGGGAACAAGAAGCCCGCGCTTCGATAAGAGCAGTGCCGCTGTAATCACCTTCGCGACGATGCTATGCAGACCTCTTTCTGGGCCCAACTCCTTATACTGCACGCCGTGTAGGCCCCATGTATAACTGCTTTTGCGCGCTGAGCGGGATATGTGAGGCTGATAATGGCGTTTATAAAAAGTAAACGGATGCGCGCTGTGGACATTTTCCGTGTGCGGTGTTTTATTTTGAGCATATGTGAAACCAGGCATTCATTAATTGCCAACATATTCCACTCGTGCAGTTCCCTTGTGGGCGAACTCGCCCTCACCGCATGACGTTGTAAGACAAACAGGGAAGCATTTATCTCGCGAGGCTTAATTGGGAGGGAAGATCCTGACATGGTCTATAAACAGTTTCTTTTGTACCAACTTTATGCGTACGTACAAAAACTGGATATACATTAACATGCTCAGGCTGCCCGGGCCATTGCTGTAATATATACATGCAGGGCCTTCCAAGTATCTCCTGGATAACGGATATAGCTCTATCGCGCGTGCATAACCTAGTGCGTTTGGCGCGAGAAAGAACCATTGTTACGGGACATTGCTCTATTTAAAAACTTATCTCGACCACTGACCTTCGTCAGCTTTATCACCGGATTTCGGATTGCGGCGTTTCCTGGTTTGAACCGAAAACGCTTTACCCATAATGACAGGTGTCTGGTCCAAAGCTTCGATATACAGATGGCTTTTCGAGCGTGCGGAACATCACCGAGCCATAGAGGCTGCACGGAAGTTTCGCTTCCGTTGGCCACTTCTCGAAATTCCTCGTGCGTCACGACAGTGAAGATTAATGGTGCGCGGAGGCTGCATGCATGCTGTTTGTTTCCGCGCCAGGCCAAATTTGCCCGCCTACGCTAGACACGTGCCGGAAGCGCGTCGTTGTCCTTACCTGCAACTGTTTTGCAGTAGTGTGAGCAAACCTATACAAGTGAAAAACAGTAACCGAATGCTGCGAGTGAGAGGTGCGCGCGCTCTCGCCTTCGTTTTCACCGAGGCGCGCTTTCCACACGCGTGTCGTCGCGGTGTCGCTGACTTTGCTATTATAACAGCTCAGCAGTTTGTCTTCCGCTGGATGAATTCGCCTCCTCGTCTTGATGGTCGAAGGTGCCTTGTTTAGACGGCTTCCGTAATTAAAGATGCAGTGTGCATCCTTCAGACTGTCAAGTGAAAGAAAAAAAAAATTAGGTAGCGGTCGCTGCGAAAGAAACGCACATTTACTGTGTATGCAGACTCTGAGCACGAGGTCGCGGGATCGAATCCCGGCCACGGCGGCCGCATTTCGATGGGGGCGAAATGCGAAAACACCCGTGTACTTAGATTTAGGCGCACGTTAAAGAACCCCAGGTGGTCGAAATTTGCGGAGTCCTCCACTACGGCGTGCCTAAACGTAAAACCCCATGATTTTTTTTTTATATGCAGACTGATGTCGCTGCATAAAGGATTATGCTTTGGATGCTGTGCTTCCCTTATTCAAAAGCTTACTTGAAGCACATGGTGGGGCACTTGCCGAAGTCCGCTTGCTGAAGACTCGTTGAAATGCGAAACCTTTATGTACCATTACGCATAATTTCTGTCGACTTTAGTATCTGGCTTTTTAAACTCTATGGCTCACGTTGTCCTGCGTTCGGCCTTCGCACAGTGTAATACCGCTGCCTTGTTTTAGCGGATATATGGCGTTCAGCTCGAAAGCGCGAGGTCGTGGAATGAGGGCGGAATGCACAAAACGTTCAGGTGGTCGAAATTAATCCGTAGCCATCCACCACGCCCTTTCTCGTAGCCCGTTTGTGTAGCTTTATAACGTTGAACCAGATCAGTCATCAGTTTACAATCTAGTAGTCGCGATCATTCTTCTAGTGTACCCGCCGTGGTGGCGTAGTGGCTTTGGCGTTGCGCTGCTAAGCCCGAGGACGTGGTATCGGATCCCGGGTGCACTTCGATGGGGGTGAAATGAAAAAAAAAAGACAAAAATCGCCCGTGTACTCTGCATTGGATGCATTTTAAAGCAACCTAGGTGGTCAGAATTAAACTGGAGTCCTCTACTACGGCGCGCCTCGTAATCATATCGTGGTTTTGGTACGTAAAACCCCAGGCTTTGTTTTTAATCTTTCCCATAGCGCCAAGTGCTCGTGCCATCGAAATAAAAGTAAAAAGAAAAAAAATTCGCACTGCGCAACTTGCGTGTTACTTTCCTTTATATTATTTCCGTCCCCGTCACAGCGCCCTGCCCCTATTTGCGTCAAACATGGTTGTCAGGAACGGAGACGAGCACCCGAAAAGAAAGGGGAAATAATAGCGAACGGCGTGCGGTTTATAGCGAGCACATCGCGAACGGCACCTGAGTTCAGGGGCGTTCACACATCGTCGGCTCGCCAGCGCTGCCGTATCGAAGGGGTTGAGAGAACGTGACGGCCTCGTGGCGAAGGAGCGCAGGCGCGTCGGACGACGCACACGCGACGCAGCCCTCGTCTCGTGCAGCGGTCGTGCGTCACTTGCCCGGCCGTGTTCCCCCTCCCCCCCGCGCCCCTCCCCATTTTCCTCCACCCTGTCGCCCTCGCTTTATCGTCTATTTTTTAAACACCCGAACAAAGGAATGTGCCCCGCCGCGCAGCCGCCGAGATTGGTCGTTTGCTGCTCGCCCTCTCCCGTATATTCTCACGCCCAGGGCACGTGCGCGGCGTCCATCGGCGTGTGGTGACAGTGATCGGTTTTTTTGTGAAGTACGTATTTGCAGAAAGTACGTATTTGCAGAAAAAAAAAAAAAAAAACGCGTGCATTGGACAGTTATAAAATTATGGCATATTCGCATTAGTAGGCGTCGAGTGCGTTACGCACGTTCTTTTCTTCGGTGTGATGCAGTACATGGCAAATTATCTTCTGAAAATAATTTCAGGACGAAGTGTTCACCCTTGTTTTGGTAGTTTAGGCAGACAGGAAGACGTTGCCCGTGAGCAGCATTTCATGGAGCTGCGCGAACGCGTACGGGCTGACAGGTGCGAAAGAACGCGAATGCACATTGAACCCGTTCTAACTAGTTATTTCCGCTCGTTACTCTCAGGAGCGGATTCCTCCGCTTTCCGGGGGCGACCTGTCGCGTTCTATCGCATACATTGAAGGCGTCCGTGACGAGCAAGCAGCTGCCAGCAGTCGTATTACTCCGTGAGCTTTCTGTTCACTGCGCGCGCGCGCCCACAGGTGCTGACGTCAGCAGTGCGAAAACTCCCGTAGAGGCCCACCGCCGCTAACAGCCTTTGCGGTTGCGCGCTCCCCTGAGCGGCGTCGAGATTTTTTGCCTCTCCCGTTCTTGCGCATGACGAATACTTGCCGCCGGCAGTGGTGTGGCGGCGCATCGTCGCGCGATAAAGGGCGAATCCTTCGCGCGACCTTGGATTGTGCGGGCCTCCTGCGAACGTCAGTCGGCTTCTTGTGCTCGTTGTCGCCGGCTTCGGGACTCGCCCCGAGGAGATCGCGCGACGATTGCTCGGCGAGCCGTCGGCGCGGCTGATCGTGCCTCCCAGCTGGAGCGGCGCCTCCTGCCACCGGGCTTCGTCGTCGCGGACTCTTCTTGGGACAACACGAATGCCGGAACGCTGCACGAGTAGCCGACGGTGTTTCTCTCATCGGCTGTGTGCTGGACTGTAGTTTTGCCGCGCCGGTGTGTGCGTACCTCCCGACGAGCGCGTCAAAGACGCAGACCTGCTGCATCCGCGACGGACACGCACATCGGGAAGCCATGCAAATCAAGTGGGCTGTGTCGAAGAAGTTGTTCCTCGTATGTGATGCTTCGCCCCATTCTCCGCAAAGCTATAAGCGTGCAAATTCTCTTTGGAACGGGAATGTGATTTTCTTCGTAAGTGGCTCTCGCCAAGATTCAGCGCACGGTGGCATTGCTCGAAAGTCGTAGGACGGCATGGTCGATCGGTCGGAGCCTTACGGGCGGCTGCGCGTGTGTGTTAAATTGTGGTGTCAAATACGTTGGCAACGGCTGGGGAAAACTTCTGGTTTGCCCTTAATCTACTTAATGCACGCGTGTATAATATTGGTGAGCCTGCGACATGCGGCACCAGTAGATTAACAACTACTCTACAGCGGGGGCGCGGTTTATGCCATGGTGACATATTTGTCATATCACGCGACTGGTAATCTCACAAAAGGAAGCATGCATATTTGCTGGTTTGACCATGTGTGCCCGTCGGTGTGTAATACATGTGCAACTTTCTCAGTACAGCATTTACTTTCTTCAACATTTGGCAGTGTGGCCTATAATAGCTTCTCATTTGAGAAACAGAAAAAAAAAAATGCATGCGTTGTTGACATTCTCCTTTGGTGTGCTACTATGCACTTGTGCAAACTGTCATCATTGCCAGCGGGTTATGTCAAGAAAAGTGCATTCCACATGTCCAAACTGATTTAATTTCACAATACGCATGTGCTGCTCTTGAGCAACTTTAGAAGGTTGGACAGTAATTCGGTTCTGGTAACAATGAAAAAGAAATTGTCTACACTGCTCAAAACATTTTTGGGGTCATTCCAGCCATGCTGAAATATAACGGCTGAACTGATCGCTAGCAAAAAAAGGTTAATGTATTTTCTGTGTGGTTTTATCTCTTCGTTCAGTAATTTTGTTGGTCAAATTGGTCTGTAATCCTGTGTGCGATATCATGCTGAGTTGTTTTATTTTTCTATTTACAGGAGAGCTCAAGTGGGGTCAGTGTTGGAAGCTCAAGATCCCGAGATCACCTGGACAAGGCTCCACTGGGGCTTCGGAACCTTGGCAACACAGTGAGCAACATTTGGCATCATTATATATACCTAGCTATAGTGACCATCTTGAATAAGCACATTCATGGTTTTAATAGTACTTTGGTTCATATGATAGGGCATGTAATGTAAAATTGTACCACTTGGGTCTCAAAAGTATCAGCACAACACTGCCTTATTCACACATTTGTTTTGTGTTCTCCACTGGCTTGATGTAACAGTTGGCTGGGGCAAAAATGCCTTGTTTGAAGCCTGTGTCCATTATTTCTTGCATTCCGTTAATTGCTATGATAACTGTCCAAAAATGTGCCATTAGTTGCTTCCATGAGTGACAGCATTCTCGCCAAAGTCATGGCTGTAATAAATCAATAGAGAGTTTTAGAATAGGGGCCCCAAAGAAATAGCGTCAAAGCCACTGTGCATGCGCAAGACGCAAACTGCGTTTGGGTTTTGCTTTGGGCATACTATTTCATACATTTAATGGGAGCGCCAAAAGTTGCCCCAAAAGATTTATGTAAACAAACATCGCGGCACCCATCGAAGCGACGGCTCTAACCTAGCACCAAACTGGGTTCGATTCGTGGTAACGTGTGAAGTTTGCAAGCTAGGAGTAGTGACTGTGGTTACTGCTTTTTCTCAACTAGTGTGTTATGAAGATTGATTCATTAGACGCCGCTGATTATGAATTCGATTGTGGATTTTATGGCTCGTAGGCCTAACACGGCTTAGCTTGGCTGGTGAAGGTACGTAAAGTTGGTTAGTCAAAAACTAAGCACAACTAATTGTTTACTGCTTACAGAATAACCTCTAAATGGTAATTAAATGCAAATACACGGAAGTCAAAATTACTATTCTTATAATAAACTGTTATATATTTTTATTTAATTATTTCTAATAGCTTTTCTTTGACGCCGTAGTGGCACTGTCAGCGCAAGACGCTATCCGCAAACACAAAGCCCTATTTTAAAGCTCTTCTCTCCTGCGTGCCCCGACGCTAACACCAGCAAAGCTCTTTGGGGCCCCAATATATGCCCGTATTCTAAAGCTCTACAATGTTTCTATTATGTTTTAATTAAATTACATGCTTCATGATTTGCTCGTGCTGCATTTCGACTGATTTTGCACCAGTACCAGGCACCAGTTATAAATGATAAAAATTGAACAGAATAAAGAAAAAGGTAACATTGGAATAGCCGCTGTGATACATTCAATTAGGTATATCTCACTAGTAGAGTGTGATTGACGTTGAGGAAAGTATTTCCTTCACGAATAATATTAGGGCTCTTAAAAACTGTTGCTTTATTACTTTTCTATCAAATCTGTATTGTCTGGTTCCAGTATTCGTTAATTTTTACCTCAGAATTCCATTGAGTATTGTGTAATAACCTTGAACAGTTGCATCATGCATACAACTTTTCATGTTCCAGACAAAAAGTAGTTTAGGTGTGTTTTGTATTGCATGTGGTACATCTATTCTTGTTAGGCAATGATAGCTACTCTCAATTCATCATGGCCTCTTTCAAGAAAACACACAAAGTTGTCAAATTACTGTGATATAATTTCCTTCAGTAGTTCGCTGCAGAGAACTGTTGCATTGCACGTGAAGGAATTGGAAATTGACATCAGTACTAGAACCAGATTCTTTAGTCAAAATGCTGTTAGCACACACAATTTGCTAGACTGTATACAATAGCTGCAATGTTGCTACATTTACTAAAAATTTTTGGTAGTGAAAGTGCTAAATTAGTAGATATTAGTATACGCTTGAGTTTTGTTATTGTGTTCTTTTGTTTGAGGGCCACTCAACAGCCCCCATAAGAAATTTACGGTAAAAAGTAGAAGTTGTACGGTGCCATATTAGGGAGCCTATTATTGCAATACTTTTTCAAATTGGTTGATGAGAGGAAATAGGAGAAATTGAATTGTCACATTGCCATTGCTGTCAGGAAGGGAGCTTCATTGCCAGCACACGCCCTATGCCTCAACTATCATCCGCAAGCACCATTTCTTCCCTGCCTTGTTGCGTACCATGACCAAAGGACCACGTCACGTTTACGTCACGAGCCCTGCCTACCTTCCTTTTCTCCCTTTCCCCCCTTTTTTTGCTGGGCAGGGCACTTCTGTTGTTGGCATTATGTAACCTGTACTGGATGACTGAGCAAAGTCTTGTGTTATAATCTGTGACATTGCAGGTATTACGTAAAGGCATTTGTGTGTGTAACCTTGTCCATCTGGCTGTGAGCGGGGCCCCCTTGAGAGGAAGAGTGTGCAGTTTGATAATGTGAAGACACAATTACCACCATGTCGTCTATGCACTGCACTTGCCTGTTTGCAATGCCCAAGCCTGGAGAGGGGCCCTTTAATAAGCAGGATGAGTAAACAGGCATTTTGATGGCTCGGCCAACGTTGCAATGCACGTTAGTTGCACGATCACTTACTCGTTAAGTCTTATGGTTCCAACAGTTGTTGCACCAACTGGCCGCAGTGTCCTGGATTTTGATGGTGTCTGCTCGGGCCTATAGAAATTTTTATCACTGAAAATGGACTACAGTGTATTCCGAAGAAGCCAAGGACTGAACTTTGCAGGCTTCAAGAACTTTCACCACAACAATCCAGATACCAGAAGATACTTTGACATCACGTTGACATATATAGGCACGGGTGTTTAGGCGTGAAATTTAAGAAAAAATTTGGACATTCAGTTTCCATCCTAATTATCAACCCCTTACTGCAAAATCAACAGAAATGGAGTTTTTAAGCACTAATTTAGTGTTTCTCTTTTAGCTTCCTTATAACTGTTAACTATTATAACTATTATTAACTATTATAACTATTATTATAACTATTAACTATTATAACTCTGTGCACTTTGTGGTAATGTTGATCTCATTCTGCCATGCAGTGCTTCATGAACTCGATAGTGCAATGTCTGGCACACACCCGACCCCTGCTCGAGTATTGCCTGAAGGACGGCTATGTCTCCGAAATAAACAGCAGCACCTCTTCCATGAAGGGGGCCCTCTTTGAAGGTATGTGGGCAAGTGATAGTGACTGAACGTTCACGGTGCATCTGCATTTGTGTGTTCAAATTTCTGAAAGAGCCACTTCCCCTTATTTGCATCTTGTCTTCTGGATGCTCATTATTTCGAGTAACTCTTGTTCCGCACGCGAGACGTGTTGACAGCTAGCAAGGATTTTAATTTTACAGCTCCAAAAAAGCCTTTGCTATATAGTCTAGAAATGTTTTGAGACAAAATTCATGTCTTGTGCGGCTAGAGAACAGTACAGTCGGGCTTTGTTAATCCTACATTTAATACTCGAATCCATGTTTTAATTCAGAAGTACATGCTACTTAAGCACTTAATTTAGTAAGACAGCCTCTTGTCAGAAGGCAGTGGTGAAGTGTAATGATAGCCCGTAAGTGCCTGGAGCGAATTTGCAAAGCTGGAGTTCTTTTTTTTTTTTTTTATGGTTTTGTTTGCAGCAGTTTATATTACCTTAGGTGTTATGTATACTTAAGATTACAAAATGACAGTTAGTATTTCGTCAAGGTTTTGACAAACCATGTATACTGTATAGACTCGTTAAAGGCCGAAGCAAGAAAGAAATTTTCCTTGCCGATATCGCCATGTAACTAACAGATGCTTACAAAGAATATATGATGTAATATATTTTCATGTTGAATGCAGCTTCATTATAATGAGGTCTGGCTGTTTTGAAGATATATTGCCTTTACGTGAAACTACAGGTGTTTTTAGACTTCCCTGATTTGTGCGTTCTTCCTCTTCATTTCCCGCAGCCTTCGCAACACTCATGAAGTCAATTTGGAGGTGCAGCAATGGTGAATATGCCATCAGCCCTCAGGCATTTCGCAGCCAAATACAGAAGTTTGCACCACGCTTCATGGGCTACAGGCAGGTTCTTTGTTCTTTCTTCTCTTGCTGCTTAGTTTATTGTGACAGCCAAATTTGTTTAAGCTAAAGTGAATATTGTGCCAGTAACTGAACTTTTGCTGCTGTATACTATGAATTTGTAATGTATTGCTTGAAAGCTGCCTGTATGCCAAAAAAGTGTGTGTGTGTGTGTGTGTGTGTGTGTGTGTGTGTGTGTGTGTGTGTGTGTGTGTGTGTGTGTGTGTGTGTGTGTGTGTGTGTGTGTGTGTGTGTGTGTGTGTGTGTGTGTGTGTGTGTGTGTGTGTGTGTGTGTGTGTGTGTGTGTGTGTGTGTGTGTGTGTGTGTGTGTGTGTGTGTGTGTGTGTGTGTGTGTAGGCACTGTTTGCTGCATATTCGGTGCTGCTTGACTGACATATGGCACTGTTGATGAACATCTGTTAGAGGCTGACATTCATTGCTAGCTTTGCGAGGGTGATATTGACTGATAGAGAAGGCTGATCAGTAATGCATAAGTGCCTTGTTGTGTGCAGCACTTGAGCATTACATGCAAACGTGTGATAAATTTTTGCTGTAGCAGTTAGTACAGGCTCATTCAGTATTCCATTTTTCTTTTCCTTATTCACGTTTATGCTGCTTTCTCAGCTCAGTTGTAATTGTGCTAACTGTAATAAAGCTTTTAAAATATCCGTTGCTTTGCTACGAAGGGCCACAGATTTTGACTATAAGAATTAGGTAGAAAGACAGACAAGAGTATTAAATAAATAAAATAATTTAGTGGCACTCTTCCATCACACCATTTCAAAGGGGATGCTCGTACCATCCACCCATCCATCTGACAGGAAGAGCAACATCACACACATTCGGGCTAGTTCGTAGAATTTTTAGTAGCATTTAAGGCTTCCCTGTGGGTGGCCCTTTGCAATCTTTATGATGGTTGCAAGCTTCAATGTTGGCTTGTTTTGGGTATGGACACACTATAGTTCTAAGCTTCCCCTCGTTATGGTTTTGGTAGTGTGTGTAAAGTATTTACTTGCTGTTTTTTCTGCAGTCAACAAGACTCCCAGGAGTTCCTGCACTATCTACTGCAAGGTCTTCATGAGGACATTAACCGAATCACCTCAAGGCCAAGGCACCTCACCACGGAGATAGATGACAATCTCAGGTTGGTGGAAAGCTTTAATACTGCTTCATTTCAGTGCCTTCATATTATGTCTGTGGGAGCCAGTATTACTCTGTATTTGGCACAAAGGACAAGCACTGAACTGAAGGATTTGTTGAGGTGGTAGCATACATACATAAACAGGCATGAAACATTGTTTCATTGCTGCTATTTACCATGAGAACTGTTGAATCTTGCATGTTATTGTTCTGCATTTTTCTTTTTCTATTGTACCACTGCTTTCTGTCATTCTTTCGGGCCTTGGAGATATGAATAATAAGTAAATAAATAAACATATGTGGAACATAAGCTGCAAATTTTGTTGCAATTAATGGCTGCACATAGCTCACGTCGTATGTATATTTCATGCCCGTCTATATACGTTAATTACAGCCACGTCACATCTTCTTCACAGAACTCATCATGCCACCGCAAAATCACTAACACTGTCTTGGCGCTCTTTGGCCATACCTGCCCCTTGTGCCACTAAACAACACACATTCATTCATTCATTCATTATATACGTTAATTGTGTAAAAAAAAACAACCAGAAAAACATTCCATCCAGTGCTTGTTTCTAGTCATCCATTCTGTTCGGTGTTTATTGCGCATTGATACATATATGTCGTATTAAATACCACGAACATGCACAAGTCTCAATCATATTTCAATAATTTCCCTCCTTGTTATAATGAAATGTATTAAATGTATGAAATTGACTCCTCGTATATGTATTCCTGTGGTGTTCGAAGGATCAGCATCAACCTTAGCAGTATGAAAAGTGGCAAGACTTCAAGATGTTCTAGGTTTCATTCTGTTTAGGGTTACATTGCACACCTAATGTAAAACATAGCCTGTACACAATTGAACCTGACTGTTGTAAAAGTGCTTTCCATTCTTTATACAAGTTTGACTGTAAAGACTGTATGGAATTTCTATTGATGACACCTTGCAAGACAGATATAATGTCTATGCTCTGCTAGAACTTTGCATATGTGGTATTGGTGCCTGTGGGAGTATGGAACTTCGAATATCATATCGTAAGATTTCAATATTGTAATTTAAAGGTAAACTTTCAGTATTTAATTCATGCATGAGAAAAATGTTCTGGTAGGATTCTGTACAAACATGAAATTGCAAAAAAATATAGAAAGGCATAAGGTCAATGTTTTGGTAAAAGGTAGATTTACGATTGCTTCGTGCTGGTAGAAATAGTGTAGGACCATTTTCAGAAAATTTGAGGCAGCATGACTACACTTGTTCCGATGTTCTCACAGTCATTAAGCACTTATAGCACTTATTGTGTAAAATAAGAACAGATTAATTTTAATAATATCCCGTAAAGCACAGATAGATGTAACACTGGAGCTAGTTGAATCCTAGCAAAGTTTGTGGCTCAGTTTTTTTTCTTTTTGTGCTGACATTGCAGTGAGTCTCAGAAAGCAGCAGAGGCCTGGAAACGATATCTGCGATATGACGACAGCAAGATTGTGGGTAGGTACAATTTTCAGACACGTAGGTGCGAATTGAGTGTGAATACTAGATACTATCACGAAACTTCACGGAAAACAGACTTAATTGTTTCACAATATAATTTATTAATTGCGGTTTTAGCAAATGTGCTGTGGTTGAATTATTGGTTCTACAAATAATTCAGTGCAGATTCATCCTCCTCTCATCTGCAGTGCGACTCTCATCTGCCTTGGCCAGCTTGCACAATTTAGTGCCAACATGAATTGCTGTAAAATTTCCTCTGTTCTGTTTGACTTGTTTGCAAATGTGCTGGTGGAAAAAAATGGAAAAAGACACAGGTGCAAAAAATTAGCTGTTTGGAAAGATCTTGAATATTGTTGAGTTTTAGATTTGATTCTGGGGTTTTACGTGCCTGAACCGCAATGCGACACAGGTACGCCGTTCTGGGGGACTCCAGATTAATTTTGACCACCTGGGGTTCCTTAACGTGCATCCAATGCACAATGCATAAGCGTTCTTGCATTTTACCCTCATCAAAATATGGCCTCCATGGCCAGGATGTGATCATCCCGCACCCTCTGGCTTAGCACCACAATGCCGGTTGAGCGTTTCATGCCTAAGTGGCTAATGCCAGTTACACGGAGGAGGAGGAAATAACTTTATTGTGTGCCCTGCTAGTTGGTGGGGAGGGCCAAAGGCCCCGCCTAGGTGATGGCCAGGAGTTCTTGGGTCCTGGCGGCATCCTTGGCCCGCTGGGCTGCCCATAGCTAAAAAAATTCAGTGGTTTCTGATGACTCTGAGGCACCTGATCCATCTGATTTTGAGCAGTCCTCTCCTTGGCAGTAGCCTCCACAGTCATTTGTTTTGTGGTAGCTAATTTCTTAAACTGCCAGAATAAAATGTGTACTCAGAAATAATGCTGCAAAAGCACTTCACATTAGTTCACATAGTGTTGCATGTGCACGTGGGCCTGTATTTGGGGTAAATATTCTTCTTTTCTATTCCTTTTGATTTCATCATGGGTCATTCCTTTTGCCTTTGTCATTGGCTTGGCTGCTTCTGCATCGGCATTATCGCTGGGATTGGCCAGTCCGTGTGTTGCATTTTAAATGAAGGCAGTGTGCACGGCCATAGTGGTTTAAGCAAGCATTTACAAAGTACCAAAAAACTGCTCAATGAACCCTTAACAGCTTTTCACTTTAGAAGAAGTTCAATGTTGTTAAATTCAAGCACATCAATCATACAGGGAATTGCCATTGTGCCTTCCCACTTGTAGCTGTTGTGAAGCTGCCTGTAACTTACGGTATTGTTTTTTTCTCGAGCATCTGTTCCACCAAGTTTCTAAGTCTGATGGCACTTTGTAGTGCAAGACGACTGGCTGTGTGGACATGGTGGACTGAACTGTTAAATGTCCTTCGTTCTGGCTGTGGTATAATAGAGCATCATGTGGCGCTCTGCTGTGAACACAAGGACTACTTAGCGCATTGGTTCACTCTTCTATCTGCGTAGTACCATTAAGTTGCATTTCAATTCATTCTTCAGCAGTAATCGCTGTTTGAGCGTAAATTGATCAGTAATCGCTGTTTGAACATTGATCCAGCAGTAATCGCTGTTTGAACGTAGATTGTGTGTCCCTTTTCATATTTGCACCCCCTTGTAAAAGCACTTTGCCTCTTGACCTGGCACCCGCCGTAGTTGCTGTGGAACTCTGCTGCCGAACACGTGGCCGTGGGTGCGATTCCCAGCTACCGTGACCACATTCCGGCAGGGCGGGAATGCTAACATGCTTGTCTGCCGAGTTTTGCACGCATGTTGATTAAGGCACCCCAGCTGATCTCCCATAGTTCCAGTATTGCTTTGAGGCGTTCAAAATTGATCAATCGTGATGTGGCATCAAGGTGTTTGCCACTGACCACTGTGCTTATTCTTTATACAGACTGCTTCGTTGGCCAGCTGAAGAGCACGCTCAAGTGCAGTGTCTGCGGCCACAAATCGGTGACCTTCGACCCCTTCTGGGATCTCTCCCTCCCGATACCCAAGGTGAGAGCTGCCTTTGCACATGGATTCCTTTAAAGACAAGCTTTTGTTAAACGTTACCAGCACAAAATCAAGCTGTACGCAGAGGGAGGGCGCAGACACCACAAATGCAGAAGTGGCAAAAGAAATAAACTAGTAAAGAAAGTGGCAGCAAGGCAGGACGTCCCAGCATTGTTCTCAGCTCCAGACAGGTTGGCACGTGTGTTCCCGGTCGTCATTGACATGACTAGGAAATCCACCTGTGCAAGAAAGTATGCCTTGCACTTCCTTACACATAAACCACCCGAGTTTTGTGCAGAACTGAGTGCGTTTAGAAAATACCACTCTCGATTGTGTTGAAGATGCTATAAATAGGTCAGACTGGAAGTTGACTAGGTTGACTAAATGATAGCCTGAGACAACGCAGCATGCATGTAGGAGCAACAGCAGGGCCATGACATCTAGCTGGACATTGTCAAAGATGTCAGTGTCGCTTGCTTTTTGATAACGTAAATATCCTATGTCACTTCAAATCAGAATAGATTGGTTTTTCTGGCTTTTTGCAGCAAAAAAAGGGGGGAGGGGGAATGACTGTCAAAGTGAAAAGGCGGGCGAGTTGGTTGCTGCAGTTTACATTCATATTGGCAGTGGAAAATTGCAGAGAACACACAAACGAGGAAACAGTATAGATGGAGTGAGTGCTGGTATTTACATCAACTGAGTGTTATTACATTGTTGCAAATATGCATACCGGCCCGAACAATTGTGCACAAGCGAGGGTGAAATTTATCTTAACGACCAATGTGAAAATAGCAGTATTGGTGTCCTAAACAAATGTACTCTACCAAACATGGTTGCTGCTGCATGCTTGCGGAACGTTCATTTAAGTATTGATACTTTTCTCATGCTAGTGCCACACTGATGGGGTGTTCACACATTTATTGTGGTTGTTGCTGGTGAGCAAGAGCTTCAAAAATCTCTCGCATTGCTTATTCCTGACTTACCCAGTCTACATTGTTTCTTTGTGTGCGTGTTTCCTCAATATTACACTGCCAACATGAACAAAAAGTATAGGAATAACTGTATTAGCACTACTTCTATTGGTATCACAAAAAGAAATAATCTCTTAGAAGATGACTTGCATGTATGCACGATAATAATACTGTTTGGTGCAATCCTTGTTTGATGTAAGCCCATGTTGAGTAAATGTCAGTTGTAATCCAGTGTTTGTGCTGTCTGGCTTCTCTTTGTGTCCGTTTGATTTTGTGCTAGTAACATGTATCGCGAATCCAGCAGCCAATTAACCTTTCTAACAGCATTAGTTGTAGCCCTGTGTTTAATTGGGAGCAGACGAGTTTAGGACCTTGATTCAATGCAAAAATATATGGATAGTCAAAAGTATGATCTCGGAACCCCTTTAATTCCATCGCATGTGAGCTGTGCTTTCATCGAGCCACACTAACATAAAAATCACGCTCGATAGGAGTAAAGCTTAACCTTGATATAATGAACATGAATATCATGAATTATTCAATTAATTAAGCAAACTTAAAGCTGTTATCGGCGATATCAGCAAGTAAAATATGTATGCTTGTAACTGTTATCATATGGATTTAAACTGTGATATAACGAAGTAGGTAAAATTGCCAATTTGCTTCACTATATCGATGTTTTGTTGTATTGAAATTCGACCTTTTATGCAAATAGGTACAGTTGCCGATCGATTTTTCTTTCACCAAAAGGGGCTGCAGCATTTTCCAAATTGGGCAATCGAAAAACGCAAATTTGAATGAGAAAAATCATTTTTATGAATTTGGCAGTCAGTGACCAATGATAAGGTTTCATGCCACATCGACGATATCTTTACACAGGTGATACGAATTAAGCGAAACCAGCCACGCTTCTGCGTGTACTCCGCTCCCACGGCTGGCAGTGTTGCCCGCACTGGGACGACGCTATCATGAAATGTGCCGGTGAATTTAGAAGGCGGAGCGTTGTGGGCACGCTCCACTGCGCCAAAGCCTTCACAGTGCAAGGCATTGAAGAAGGAACGGGAGCACAGTGGAGGCCGTGTTTGATTTTCAATAACTCCGCTTCCGCTGAATGCATTGAAGTACTTTTTGTTGCAAAGTATTTCTGAAATAGCCTATTTTCACTTAAGTGGTTTTCTCCACTTCAATAAAAAGTAGTTCAGGGCCCCTTTAAAGTATAATTGTCTTGCATTGTTATATTAAGTTTAGAAAAACAGCCTTATTGGCCATCTAATATCTATATCCCTTCACGACGGAACCGTAAATGGGTGCCGTCTGCGGCGGTGACAGAGCTTGAAGAAAGTGCTATTTTAGGTCTAATGGTCACGGCAGATGGTGTCACTATTGTATAAAGTATGTTGCGATGAAACATTTTCATATTTATTCCGATAAGAGGGCACAGGTTCTGCACCTAAAAATAGTATGAAACGATACCCACTGCTGAGTAGCACGTCCACTCAACATTTCATTGACAGTGATTGTGTTTGAGTCTGGTTGTCGGAGTGATACAGTGTGCCATCCATTGTTATGTACACTGTGAGTGGGATGAAAGTTATCACATCTTTGCTTCAAAATCATGTTTGATCATGTACAGTCAACAATGTAAAAGTATTGAAAACTATTAAAAGCTTATTAGAATTTTTTAATAATGATTATTTCATTCAAACACAAAATTGAATAGTGACTGTTCGATTCAAGGACCAAATGAGCTCTTTATTTTATTCATTATCTGCAAACTTAGAATATTCGCACAGCCCTAGTATACGATGCAGGAACAGCTACACCTCTGCTAACATAGCTTCTATCCTTGTTCCATTTGAGCCCTACCCTTTTCAAACTGTTTCACTGGCTCTATCACCACTATGGCTATGCTATTGCCAGAGTTTATCACTTTGCACAGCTGTTGACAAGAACAGAATAGATGGAGTAATGAGGATCATCATTATATACCATTGCTTTCCTTGTTGTGCCATTTAGTGTTCCTTTGTTCTGTGTTCATGCATATACTGACTGTTTATGTGCCTTTGCAATTCTGCAGAGCTCAGACCCTGTCACAATCCAGCAATGCCTGAGCCTCTTCACCAAAGAAGAAGTGCTCGACGGTGACGAGAAACCTGTAAGTTTAAGCTTGCCCATTTGGCTTACGTACACTGTGGCTTGCACACCTCATTTCACCTAACCGAGATTGCAGATATCAGGCTAGAATAGTAATTAAGGTGCCTACATGCGGCCTGGTGACATCTATGTCACCGTCCTCTGTTCCCTGTACCATCCAAACTTTCATTATGCGTGTCCCAGGCAGGGTACCAAACCATAACTGAACCGAAAACTGAAAAAAAAAAAAAAACATTATTTTTGATAGAACCAGAAGTGAACCGTGATGTTACAAGTTTTTTCACTAGGGTGCAATACTGAACAGAAAGAATAATGGTTTTCAGTTCAGGTAGGCCACCTTTTCTGGAGTTTTTCATCTATACATTGCGTTCACTTGTGACTCAACTATGCTGATTCACATACATAAATAATACTGGTAAATAATAATGGTAAATACATACCAGCTTTCTGTAATTCAAAATGTAGCAGTTTTCAGTCTATTGCATCCACGGGCAGACTAGGTTTTGTTAACGCACCAATATTCGCATCATATCTGGTGCCTCGACTCGCCAAACTGTGAAGTGTGCAAAGTACCTGAGACAGTGGAGCATGTATACTTGTTGGTTGCCCCAAGTGTGCCTGTGAATGGCAGACATTGGTCTCTTCGTTAGCACCAATTATCAGGCCTTTCAGATAAAGCGTTACTGTGCCGTCAACTGGATATATCAATGAATGAGCCATCACAGCTCTCAGAATATTGAGTTAACAAGAGCCTAGATTCAAGGTGGTAAACGGGCCCTTCGAGCACAAGCATGTTTACAATTGCATGCTACTGCCTGTCCTTATCATTACTCCTCAGTCCCCTATTTTTTCTTTCTTGTTACATTTCCTCCTGAGCAGAGTAGCACACTGGATAACTCTCTGCGTTTCCTCAATATATTCTCTCTCTCTGTTCCCTCAATAAAGTTGTAATAAAACTGCACTTAGCAGCTTCACAGCACAGACTCGATTTTGTTCTTTCGCACTTCTTTATTCTCTTTTCTCCCCTTGCCTTGTTTCAACTTCTATTTTCAGGCCGTCATAGGATTGCTTCATTCCCCCCAGCATTGTTTGCATCCCTCCTGGGATGATACTTGAATATATTCCCAATAGCGGTGGATTCCATGGTGTCATTGGGACCAATTTATCATATGGTCTTTAAGTGTCCTTGTTGAATTGCTGTCATGATCACACGAAATGGTCCGTTATAGGCGGTGTTCAGGCTTGGCCCTCTTTTTACCAGTACGAAGTTATCGAAGTCGAGTGTTGGTAACGTTGTATTCTGCCTCTTGTCAAAACTTTTCTTCATTCTTTCATGATACCTTGATCTACTATCTTCAGTTCTTGCTGCTTCTGTAAGCTTTATGTTCTTGTCAATGCCGAGGCTTATATCCACGGGCAGATAAGGTGGTCTCCCAGTTGCAGCGAATAGAGGAGTGCATCCCAGGTCACATGTATACGAGTGGTTGCGGTGAGCTACTGCCTTTTCCAGACATTTCCAACCACCTGGCAATCCTGTGTACATGCTAATGTATTGTTTGGTGTCCCTGATAGCCATTTCAGCTATCTCATTTGCAGTGGCATGATAGGGCACAATGAACCGTAGCTTGATATTATGCTTTTCAGCCCATTCCTCTAGCTGACGACTTCAGAAAGCAGGTCCATTGTCGCAGACAATTACTTTCACATTGCCAAACATTTTCCTGTTGCAAAAGGAAATTACGCTGTTAGCGTCTTCTTTACTAGCTTTTGCTGCAATCATCCTGGGGCGCTCGTCAATGCACGACAGGAAGGCTTGTCTCTCCTTAACTCCTTCAGACTTTTTTTCGTAGTTGCGGGAAGTCTAGATGAATAACCTCAAATGGGGGCCTGTTAGAATATTGTGGTATAACCATTTTTTGCGTTGGTTGTTTAAATTTTACTTCGTTAATCTGGCATTTATGACATGATAATGCATAGTCTTTTGTTTCTTGCTTCATACGAGGCCAGGAGAACCTTTTTGTCAATTTCATGTAGGTTCTCCTAAAGCCATCATGGCCTCCTATTTCGGGGCTATCATGATACAGTTCCAATATTTTTGGAACAAAGGAAGTAGGAACAGCAACTCCTCTATTTTTAGTATGTTACAAAACCTTGGTTCCTTCCCATATCCTTGCAACATTTGCCTCGTCATGGTTGTCTGGAAGCATAATGACTAATCGTAATATTGCATCCATGTCCTTCATAGAAGCTCCCGGGCGATGAACTACTTCAAAATAAAAATGCTGAAGTTCACCCACCCAACAGGCTACCTTTCCTTTCAGTTCGGCCATCTTCAATATGTACGTTAGTGCTTTATGGTCTGTGTATAGCTTGAACTTTGCACCTTCCAAATATGAATGGAAGTAGCGGATGGCTTTTAAAACAGTGAGAGCTTCCTCTTCTGTCGTGGTATAGTTCAGTTCAGTTTTATTGAACATGTAGCTATAGTATCCTATTACACAAAGCTATTGGTTTGGTGGTCTTGATGAGTCTCTCTGATACAAGACTGCTCCCGTTCTATAGTGAGATGCATCGGTATTCTATTCAAAGGGCAGCGCAAAGTCTGGTAAGCACAACACAGGATCTGAAAATATTATTCAGACCACTTCTCTGTAGGCATCACCACATTCTTCTGTCTAACAAAAGGGAACATCCTTTTGTTGACTGCGCTAAAATATGTAATAAAACTGCACTTAACAGCTTAACAACACAGACTCCATTTTGTTCTATCGCACTTCTTCTTTATTCTCTTTTCTTCCCCTGCTCCTTGTCTTGTTTCAACTTCTATTTGCAGGCCGTCATAGGATTGCTTCAAAAGTTTCGATTCGCATAGATTACAGCATTGGTGTTCAGTCTACATAATCCTTTTGCCACTATATGCAGCCTGAAAGGTGTAATCTTTCAATGAAGCTTAGCTGCAGTGTCACATTTTTGTACAAAATAAATGGGTGCCATTTTTCTGTAATTGTTCTTCTGTTATGCACATGACCAGTGGTTTGAACCATTAACTTTCCGCTCCGAAGTTGAACCAGAACTGAACCGTTTTCAGTGAACCAAAATGAAAACCGGAAGAAAAAAAGTTAAGGTTCGAGACTCTGGTCCCTTGTTTAACAGTGCCACCAACAGGTACACGGCCATCCTGTTTAGGACAAGTTACGTGTGTGGGAAAGCCTGCTTACAGAAATTTGGATATTGTTCATCGAAAATAAGTTGGTGCAATTTTGATTTGAAAGAACTGGTACTTGAGGCCACTAACTCATCAAGAGAATGGATATGAAAGAGTATAAATTGTTGCTAAATGTTTAGTTGGCCTGATCTATGAGCGTTTAGTCAAGCATAAATGGCATAAAATAGGTTTCGTGTTTAGCACTATGCTTTCTTGTTTGCTGTTACTTAAGACACATGGTCCCCATTCTAAATGCTCTTTTGTTCTGTTTTTCATTTTCAGACTTGCTCTCACTGCAAGACCCGTCAGAAATGCACGAAAAGCTTTACCATCCACCGGTGTCCAAAAATTCTTGTGCTTCGTATCCTTTTTATCTGATATATTAGAAAAAGATTTTTCTGTGCATATTGATAGTGATCTAATTGCTGTAGGCTCTAGATGAGTAGTTGTCATGTGCTATAAATTTCATTAACTTTTTTAACTCTAGCATTAGTGACGTTTAGTGAGACACCTAAGCAGTGTGTCAGCAGAAACACACCTCTTTGTAAAGGTGGTCAAAGCACCATCTGCAACACCTTGGCGTTGTTATATGCCCGAGGAAACGTGTGTGAAAAACATTAGTGAAGTACCTTCCCACAGTTAAAAGTTAAAATGCAGACTTAGAAAGTATTTATTTTTTAAAGTAGTGGCTCAAAATGGAGCATAACTGATACATTGGAAAAGCTTTTTATCCTTGACTTGTGTTGTTGCCAGATCTAAAGCGATTCTCTCCCAGTGAAAGGTTTCGGGCGAAGCTGAACACTCGTATCGAGTTCCCACTGACGAACCTTGATCTCTGCCCATATATGTCCAACAGTGAGTGCTTTTCTTCTTTTTCTTGATTTATCAAACAAAGCTTTATGTCTACACCTTAGTTCTCATTGTTGTCGTTGCATTGTCATCGGAGGCATTAGAGCTTGTGTGTCTCGCATTAGCAGCATGAGGACAGAAATAGTCCTGCGATTGCTGATGACAGGCTTACCTAAGATAGACACATTCACGATTGTCAGTCAGTGACTCCATTCCCCGTGATCTGCCCTTGTCTTGCAAACAGGGCATGAGCTTTGTTTCTAATGTCGTCATCTATCTGCTCCTGCAGCTGAAGTGACAGGTTTCATGGTATAACTCTCTGACGCATCAGAAATGTCATAAAATATTGTATATACTTGTCTAAGAGCAGCACTTTTTTTTTTTCGCAGTCTTGATAAGGTGCGGCCCTTATGCAGGGCATGCCATTGTGGTATAATTCTTCTTGCCGTGTATAATGCCCTTGATTTCTATTTGCAAAAAGAGAGAGCTCTGCTGCTGTTATAATGCAATATTTGTTCATACGAGCACACCACACAGGTAGGGCCCGTCTATAGTCCTCACTACTGTCGCTGTCGCCACTGTACACTCATGGATACAGTTGCCCTCAGTGCTCTTCATAGCATTAGATATGACTGCAATGCAGAGCTTTTCACAACGATGTGTGGAGACCACCACACCCCATGCTCAGAATCCAAGAGCCTGCACACAAGCTGCAATGCTCTCTTCCATCTTCGAATTCTTCATTTCAAAGTATTGGTGTTTTCGAATCTTGGGCTCTTAAGTTGGAGGTGCAGTTTTTATGAGTGCTGCCCTTAGTCAAGTATATATCGTATCTGGTACATATGCACACTGCTAGACTAGTTCATTTCATCATTTTGCAAGCAGACTGAAAATTGCGGTTGCTCTCACCAGAGCTGCGCAGGTAAGACTGGCGCATTAGTGACGCTGGCTCATTGGTGTGAAAAACATTTTGCTGATGCAGTCTTAAACAATGAATAAATGCAGAGCTACAATAATTTTAAAACATGTTCTTCTGGGTCCAAATTTGTTTCTCACTGCACCCCTCCTTAAAGGGACATTGTTAAGTCAAGCTAAAGTGATAAATAAGCTTTCCAACATGCTTAGAGCACCACTTTTACAAAAGTTTTCGCAAGTGAGGAAATGTTATGAAGATAACAACAAGGTTTATGCCAGTACTGTGAAAATACGGTACCAGCTTCCATGGTCTAACATATCACATTTATAATTGGCCAAATGTTCTCAACCAGAGATACTTCAAGAGAAAAAAAGTTATGCTGCAATTCAGCATACGAGGTAATGTAGTATGGTCGATTTTACAACTTTCCTATAAAACAGTTCATTGAGGCTGCCTTATCACACTGCTTTTCAGGGCGACTCAAGGGAGAATGGCATTGGTCTGTGCCGACCTCTGACTCAAACAAGAGGGGATTAGTGCCCTGCAGAGCGTAGATTCTGAGACTGCTGTCGTAGCTTTGCTCTTCTTCCTGCAATTAAGTCGTCTCACCATAAAACGAATGTTTGCAATGTTTTTAATGTGTGATCTAAGAGTCTATGTGTTTAATTTCCTGTTTTACTTCGGGCTTGACCTAGCCTGTTACATGCCAACTGGCAGAAGCATTATTCCTTTTTCCTTTCCTAAGAATTTCAATTACAAAGCATGGCAAACTGTTCTACAGGCATTCTCCTTAAGAGCAATTGGCGGCAACGCTGCAAAGTTTGAACAGTGGCCACAAAAATTTTGTCAAAATTTAGAAACTACGAACACTGCGGTGCACGTTATTATGTACAAGTGTAGTTGCCTCACAATAGCATCTTGATATAGCAGAAAAATTTCCAAGACATCCTTCTGTGCTGCAGTATATCTGCAGAGATAGCACATAACTGTTCAATTGTTCAGTGTGGTGTGACAGTTGACATATGGGCAGTAGTTATATTTTGCTTCTATATGGTTGTAGTGGATTACAGTCGATCGTACATTTTACACATACGTTAGATCTCGCGTGATGTTTTATGGGCTGTTTGGCTTGCAGTAATAAGTAATGTTTAAGTTCATTTGCAGTAAATCTTTGTTAAATTTAAAGCACCTTAAATGTACTCAGTAGGTGCACAAGATGACATGAGGATGACATCATGTCTACAGTACACTATAACAGATATTTTTGGGTTATCCAAAATGTAAAAAATGCAAAATCAGAATGCAGCCCACAAGGTTAGAGGTGCTGCTTCGTTCATTGTGATTTACAATGGTTAAAATTATGGCACCGCCTGCTTACTATGACCCCTCTCATAGCTTGTTTGTTTTGGAACATAAATTTCGTAATGTAGCATAATGGTTAAAATGTAGTTATGGGAATATTATTATACTTGTATTGGGGACCCCCTACAAAGTTGGACATTATTACCACTTGTTGCATCTTTTAGAAAGAAGTGCTAGAAATGTTCGACACACATGGCATTTCCCCACATTAAAGGAGGATGACTTGTGTATTGGTTCTAATTTACAAGAAAAGTTGTGCCGGTCGGTCACATTCTGGCTATATTAAAGGATAAGGATTGGGCTTCGTTAAATGCTTATATTTCTCCAGTTGAATATAATGCAGCTAGTGACTTATGCTTCATTTCAAGACTGTAGTAGAGTTTCACTCCCTGTGCCTCATATGAAAAGCTTTGAGAACCTTACTTCCTATGACGTTCGTCATGAATGCTCATTTTGCTGTGCATCTGGGCTTCTTGCAGGTCATTATGTGATGTACAACCTGTACGCGGTGTCTAATCACAGTGGCTCAACCTACTCTGGCCACTACACAGCTACCTGCCTGCATCCCAAGTCTGGTGAATGGCACGAATGCAACGACACAAAGTAAATGAACTTTCTCAGCTTCTCATTTTTCTCATGCTTTCATGCGTGACCTCTCAGTTTTATGGACAACACAATCATTCTTGTTACCCTTGAAATTAACTGTTAATTACACTGTTTTGTCACCTTTTTGCCAGATGTTCACTTCACCTAAAAACTCTTGGTGCATGCTAACACTGAGAATAAAATTTTGTGCTCTCTAAAAAAAAAAATAGTTTCAGAATTTTTATAAATTTTCATATTTTCAATATTATATTTCTTTGTTGAAATTAAATGTCAAACAAATCAGCTGTCTGTAATCAACAGTGTTGGGATGAGGGGGAGCATTGGCTACAGCCTAGAGCAATTCTCTTGTTCAACTACTATTGCCTCTCCATCTTTCTATGAACCTCTTCCTTGTTTGGACGTTAGCTGTTTGAGCTATGTGGCAGCCCTTCACATTCAACTTTATCTGAAAAAGAGAGCACTAATTCGGCCTTGCACCTTTACTAGCATTCTCCAGACCTTGGACAATTACATTTCATCTTTTGCAAACTACACATGCAAGCTGTTGTTTCAGGTGTGTACAGGTGTTCACTTGTTTCACATGTTGGATCACACACTTCACATGCCGAGCATAGATGGCAGCACCGTACCATGCCAGAGTGATTTGGAAGGAAGTGTTGGCTGCTCACAGTTGCTTCGTGTCAGTCCATCAACAAGGCATTGCAAATGGATATGTCGTGTGCATCAAACATACGCAAGGGGGAAGTTTTCACTGCAATTTGCTTCACCTCTAATGGAAGTGTATTGCACTTTTGCCTCTTAAGTAAAAGCCACAGCCATTACTTATTAAGAAAGAAATATGGTACAAATTTTCCCTGCTGACAAAACGCAACCAGATTATATATAGGCTACATGGATGCGAGATTCTGCAGTTGTAAAATTTCTTCAGTCATTGCATATCGACTGCTTTTTGACATAAATAACATCGTTAGGTTACAAGCACAGGCAAACCAGCTGCAACTTTAGAAATTTGGAGGGAACATCAGAACTAAATGCAATAAAATTGTGAAAGTGATAGGTCAAGACTGTAGCTGTGCAGTCAATGTTTGATGTTTCGAACTCCCCAGGGACCGCAAAAACATCTAAAAAAAAAAGAACAATGAATGCGTGCCTTTTACTGTGTTCAAGAGCTCAAATCGCCACAGGCACATCATAAATAGCTTTGAAGGCCTGCCACTACACTTATTAGGCATCGCAGCACCCCACAGCGGTCACTATCTCTACACTCTGTAGCAGACCGCAGCTACACACAAATGTATGTATGCGTAGCGTTTGCTTTGTGCATGACAGGGCTTGAGTGCGCGCTCATACTCCAGCCTTGCTGTGCTATATTGTGCAGACCGGCTTTGTTCTGCATCAGCTTGGCCGATGGATAATAGTCACATCCAGCTTGTGCATTTTTCAGTGCTATCAATAGCTCGGTATGAAAAGAAAGTGAAGTCTGCCAAGGTGTCCAACCAAGAGCTGGCAAGAAGTGAGAGCGTGCTTGCAGCTGTGCATGTGGTCTGACCTTAAGTGTCCCGTGGTTCGAGGCTAGTTGAGTGTTCAGAACGAGCAAGACCCGACAGCTACAACACCAATAAGCAGGGTGACCAAAGTTTAATTCCTGCGCGGGCGGCCGCGGCCAAGCATGAGCAGACGATAGTTGGCTTGTTCCAGAAGTACGTAACTGTAACCGTATTTAAAATTATATTTTCGCTTCAACCCATAAATTAAAGTGCATCAATAAATTACACAGTAACAGTAGGAAGAAGTGCACTGATCCAAACACCCTTCTTGAGCGATTGATATTGGCCAGTAGCAGTCGCGTACGGGAATCTGCTATATTATGAAATAAAGGGTCCAGAAAAGATTGAGGAGCAGGCTTCTCTTGAAAAGAGAATATTTGAGAAAAAAGTGACTTCGCGAGCTCCGCTTGCAAGCTCCACACACCGTGCAGGACTGCAAAATTTGTCCGAGATGTTCATAACACGGTATGCTATCTGCAGACTGTGTTTTTTCAGCAATCCCAAGCAGCAGTTCAGGACTCCTTTAAGGAATAGATACTGGGTATCGTGACAGTTGCCCCCTTCCCACTGGTATGCTTCACCTCAATACATTTCCTTGGTTCAAGGTGCAACACTGCTGTATTGTGGCGAAGCTGACTTTTGGGAACTGGCATTATGGCAACGCGCCATGCTTTCAGCACTTTGAAGCCATCGGCAAGGATTGCAAAATGCGGATTGCCACCATTACTGCTATGTATGGAACGGAGTATATAGCTTGGCATTGTTGTGGTGATGGCTATGGCTGAAGCGGATTGGCATGTGAGAGCACCGGTTCAAGGCTGCGAGATTATCAAAATGTGGCTATGGTCTCTTTGATTAATGCTGTTTCAGACCTGTGGTCACGACAAAACGTCCAGAAAATTGGACAGTGAGGGAAATTCGCATCTAAAATTTCAGGTTGTTGATTGTGCACCATCTAAAAAATTTTCATATCAAAAGGAGTCTTAAGAAATGCTCTTTTTGAAATTGTTTCAAGAAAGAAGAGCTTTGTGCAAAATGGTCCCATCAGTGCTGAAAAGATTCTTTGCTGTTCCATGCAGGGTCTCTGAAGTGAGTGCTTCACGCGTTGTTTCGTCGGAAGCATATGTGCTGTTCTATGAGGCAGCCACCCAGTCGTCGCGTCTCTGAGGACACGCCCCCGCAGTGCCTTCTGCCTTCCCGGACAGGTGGCCCACATGGCGAACGGGCCACCGGGCACGGCCGGGCCACTGGCAGACGCACTGCTCCCTCTGGCAGCCCACTGCCGAGGAGGAGGATGACAACACAGACATCGCCCGTCCCACTTCGACGCAGTCAACACCTGCAGCTACGCCACACCGCAGCCGTCAGCGGTCGTGATGAGCTGCCGCCCATGCCGCAGTTCATCTGAACAGGTCACACAAAAATAGCGGGCTCACATTTGTTAAGCACCGACTGCAAAAAGGCCCACTTCACATCCTGTGCTGACGGCATTGGTTCCTGTGCACACCAGCCAGGAGGGACGGCAGCACTAGCCAACGCTTGTGATGCGCACTGTCAGCTACCCTGTTGTCTTGGGAAATGTTGGCCTGCTATGGACACGTATGTGCAGCTGCACAAGTGAGACTCGTGAGTGAATGCCAACTGCCCACCCTTCTACTGAACTCGTGTCCTTTTGTGACATAGTGGAGCTTGTGCTCGAATATATGTTGCTTTCGTGTTTTCTGTTACCGAGATGTTTCAGTTGAACACGTGTGGAGCTCTCTCGAGCTGGTTCTTCACCCAGCTGCATTGGTGGGCTGATCTGCCATGAAGACAGCTAAGTGAATGGGGCTGAAAGGAGTTGTACAGGGCAAACACTTCAAAATGAAGGCATGTTGTTCATTGTGGTGGGCTGCATAGATGAACATATTTATCGCACTGTACAATAGGCATCATGGGTCAGCTCTAGCTGTACAGTAGTGTTCCAACCTATTTTTAACGTGCCCCACCTTACACTTAATGGACCCACGCAGACTGCATGCCCCAGGTTAGAATAGTAAAACAAGAGAAACAAAAGCAGCTTCACTCTTTTTGCTTCCTTGAATGGCATACCTTGAACTCCTCCATAGGTGGTTCCCTGTACTAGAAAAAAAAAGAAAAGTGATTGCACAGTCCTAGCCTGGAAGCAGCTTGTTTTCAACAATTTCTATATAGTTCACATGACGGTATCGCGAGTAGCAAGGTGATTTCTGTAAAATGGTAGCACCTTGGCTGCAGAGAATAAAATATTCTGCCAGTGCTTGAGAACAGGGACTCAAAATGTTTCTGCAACATTTGCCGGAAATCACAAATTGGGGAGGCCTTTCCTGGCAGTCACACACACATCAAAATTATACAACTGGCGAAATGGAAACTCTGAGCGTTCTTACCTGTGCTGATGTCAATGGCCCCTGTAATAATGCTTTGTGCTATGAGTCACGCTACTCGCGACCGAAAATTTTGATCAAACTGCCAGCACCCCTTGGTTCCTTGCAACTTTTTTCGTGGTAGTTTGGCAGTTCTGGGTACACCTACTGCTATGTGCTTTTTCTATCTGTGGACATCAAGTCAAGACTGCAATCAAGCCAGTGAAAATGTGGTGCTTGTGGATGGTCTAACGAACAAATCTTGCTTGCATGACGAATTCATTTTTTTTTTGTACCTTGCACCCTTGCCTCATTGGAATTTGTCATTCTTTTTTCAGGTAATTTGTGTATGTGTGGGTGTGCACGTCAGGCTTTGGTTTGTGCATTGACGAGTTCACTGCAGCTGCTGTGAAGTTGCCAGTCGCATAGTATTTCCTGTCAAGCTTGTTGACCTAGTGCAGATGCGTCGTCCCATGTGGAAATGCTAGAGCATTTATTACGCCATTCTGTGTGAGCACATCACTGAACAGTGCATTGAGGAAACAGTGTGCTACAATTAAACGGTGCCCCTTTTCTGGATTATCCAGCACCAACCTCGTAGTATAGTTCACTTTCTCTTGCTTTCAAGCAATGTGCCGAGTGAATACAAAGCTTGGAACCGTAACACTTGGTGGTGCAAAGCATTCTCGAAGAAAGCTACTGTGATATGGGTGTGTGTATCCAAGGCGTGCACTGTAGCCGTCGTCGTGCAAGGACACCAGCATTGCAGCCGCACTGTGAAAGGGCAGCAGGTCAGTGTGTTTGGGCGGCTGAGTTGAGTATGCATCTGGGGTGCTATTCTCGGTAACATGAACAAAGAACATGAGAGCAACAAGGGTGACCCAGGTTATCTCCCATCATACGTGAAGTGCTGCTATCTGCACGCATGTATGTGGCTCAGACATTGCAGAGTCTGAAAGTGCCGAGGGCTTTTCACCTTGACATTAATAGGTGCACTCTTATTTTCAGTCCCCTAGCTAAAGCAGCGGAAGTCTTGCAGTTCGATGGCATTGCAGAATGAAAGAGAAACTGCAGATGTAATTGACTGCTTATTGAAATGCTATATATATATATATATAAATATATATATAACCACACGTTTGTATATAAGCATGTTTATTCTCAAAGTATGTCCTATTTAAGAAAAGAAGCTGAAGTTCTCAGTGCAGTGGGTCGAGAGAGAGTACTCCCTCTTGCTCTTGTTTTTGTTGAAATTATTTTTTGTGTTCTTGAGTGCAGGATGTGTTGATGTCAGCCAACTTGGCACTCTGCTGGTAAACCCTTGAGCACGGCCTGCTATAGCGGCTTTAATTAATGTTCACAGCAAGTGCAGGCTTTTGTTGTTTCAAGCAAAGTTCTAGTGTGGCATATGCCAAGCTTTTGCTATTTAGGGGTGCCAATGTTGTTTTTAAGCATGTTGCGAGTGAAGATACGAGTTTTATTTTTCTTTAGAAGGTGCGTCCATTAGATCTTAGAACTTTATCACCTTTTAACACTGTTTTCATACGTGGTTCCTTTAAAGCAGTAGTCTTATTTTTTTCTTATTTTTTCTGTGATGGCATTTTTTTTTCTTCCCTGATGCCTTAGCATATTGTTGAGTGAAAATGTCTGGCTTCACGAGTGCTTACTTGCCATTATGTGAACAATCCTATTGTGCAAGAAAAAGTGATTCTGCAAGTTATGGGATGTGCACTTGAATCCCGCCCTATGAGCTTCAATTTCATTGATTTTCACTGTGAATATATTTAAAAGAAAGCCATTCTTTGCTGATTCGTAGAGCAGAGAGTGCTGTTTTCACTTCTCCACTCGGTCTTGGTCATAATTTGTTTATACTAGGCCCCAATTTTGATTGCAGATGCTTTTGGAATCTCTGCACTGCAATGCACGACTTTATTGAAATTCCAAAATTAAAGAGTCAGCATTTTCCAGCTAGTTATAAACAATCGGTACCTGTCCTACAATAGTGAAGGCAAGCACTCTTTGATATGCCACACGTGTAAAACAGACTTTTGTACATACACCACAGAAACCGTAAATGCAACGTGCCAGGTCTACGTGGAAAGACTATCTGAAATGCACTGTTTGCATTTTTTGGAGAGAAATATAATACTGTTGGCAGTAAGGCGTCACCTGTTGTTCTAATCACTCAGACCAAGCATTGCTGGATTATGACTGTACTGTTGCATTGAAAAGAGAGAAGGAAAACAGTGAGCATGCTGTGAATATGGTCAGGAAGGTACAGATTGTGATCTCTTCAGAAGATCTTCATCACATGTGCATCGGAGGGCTACGTGGAGTGTTGGTCAGTTTACAAGTCCCAAGCAGAATGTTTAATAGCACATAAATATGGACCCTTGGCCTGCTCTAAGCAAATTCTAAATAAATACCCATTGATATAGATGTTTTTCCCTACACGTAATTTGTTTATTTAGAACTCGTGAAGAAATGCTTTCTCTTGCTAGCTTCGCCCAATTTGTACAACATTGATAATGTGCAAGGGCGAGTCTTGCGTTGCACAGAAAGCACATACTGACATTCGTACATGCATTCACTTATAGAAGTTTCTGAAGTTCTTTCAGGATTGCTTGCTTGGTTTACAGGCCAAAGGTGTAGCAGACATGCTATAGTCGGCTCTCTTTTTGTTTCCTGAAGTCAAGCGCTTCTGTAGCTCTCTGTAAAATGTGAAAGCCACAAATCACTTCTGTTTGTCATATAGAACTCACCTTCTTGGTGGAGTGCATGCAAATGCACGCTGCGTATAGAAGCAACACTCATGTGAAGCACATGCATGTTCGAAGTTTAAAGCATCCTTTGTGAAATAAACAGTGTTAGGCTTTTGGCCTCCTGTGTGGTTGTGTCTATGAGTAGAGGTTTACTTTTTTGAATGAGTAGTATGAAAAAAAAAAAAATTATTCACACATGTATGCAAATCTGAGCAACTCTTACATCAAGGACAGCGAAGCTGTACCAGGGATTTTTGCACATTTCAGACATCCCAGGGTTCCGGTTTGCCAGTGCCCAACATATACCCTAGACTTTGCAAACACTTTACTGTATCAAATGCTTCGCTAGACCAGAGCTGTGTACTTCTGTGCTGTGAGTGCATGCTGACAGATGTCAATGTGTATGCTGTACCAGCTCCACAGATTTCAGTGTCTGGCTATACATGCAGACTTCCCAATCACATGACCGCTTCGAGGCTGTAAAGCTGGAGTCCAGCTATGCATTCTCACTGACAGCCTGGTCATATGGCTGCTTCAGGGCTGACGCAGGCTGACGCTGGCCATTCTCTGGCTGACATTTGAGATGAGCCACGCTGCCTCGCAAAAGCCGTCAGACAAATTTTCTATACAGTGTAACTGTGAAAGAAATTTTCCCGAATCTGTGCAAACATTTTGCCAACTGCTCATGTTAGTGAAGAGCCTTTTGTTATCTTTATTTTTAACACGATAGCGTCAAGGGCCCTGTGTTGCAGAAGATCCGGTGTTGGCGTCCATTGTCGACTTACTTTTCGTGAAAAATTATTTCGAACCACGCAAGCCCTCTGTCTAGCACAGATACACTGCTGATTTCTCGAAGTAAAATGCATCAGAAAAATCGTAAAGTATGACTTGCGCACAACCTACAGACATCATAGCATCAGATTGTAATTTGAATATATGAGAAAAAATAATTCTGTTAAACGGAAACTCGAACACAAACTCCCTTTTCAGTGTTTCTACGATTCAATAGAGCGGCCTGCCTGGTTCCTTGCAACACCTCCAGATGGTGCTTGCCTCCGTGCATCTGCGACCCATGCAAGGGTCCGTGTTTCTACCAGAAAGCTCGCCTTCGTGCATAACGTTCACCGGCAGCGTTTTTCAGTAAAATATCATGGGTATGCAAGCTGCAGTTGCTGGAAGTGTGAGAAGCAGTCAGGGATTTTTGAATGCTATTATGTTCCACTCTTGAAGGTGAAGCTTAAGCGTCCTGCAATTTTTTTATATTGGATCTTGGCCGCAATTGTGGCTGCTTGTTAAGAAGCAGAGGTCGTAAAAATTAGTCCAGAATCCCCCATTACTGAGTGCCTCATAATTGGGTGATGGTTTTGGCACGTAAAAATGCAGAATTTAAATTGTTTTTAACATTTTTTTTTACCTGACCGTGGCATGTTTACAAACCCTTAATTTCCAAAAGCCATCACTAAGAACGCAGTGGTAACAGTGAGCTGTGGCTTGAGCACCTTTATGTTTGGCCTTGCTGCTAGTTATATTGCTGTGACACAGCGATCGGCACAGCGCACCTTGCACCCTGTTTGGCACAGACTTCTGAAATCTCCGACAAGGACTGTTGCTCCACGTAGGAAATCTTTGAAGCAAAGTCGCAGCTAGTAATCCAACCTGTGCAGTGCTTTTTTTACTTGTGGGAAGCTTCATAGTAGGATGCTCATATCCTGTGCAACTGACTTAGGTTTAATTCCTGGCTGAGGCGAGATTATTTTTTAGTGTGCAGCTGATATTGTGCTCATAGCCACAATTAAAAGTGTGACAAGACATTGACAAAAATTGCAGTAAAGGAAACCTAGCAGTCGCTGCCATGAAAAGAACTGAAAGCTCATAGCAGGGTGAGGGGTAGGGATGGTGGGGGGTTTTTGAGCTTAGTGCACTCTGCAAGGATGTGTGCTAGAGTGCCTGTTGATCGTCTGCAAAACGGGCATGAAGTGTCATGCTCTGTTGGGAACATCTTGTGCAAGAGCACGGGATGCGCTAGCAACCCCGCTTGCGTGTGTCGCACAATCGTTTGCTGCATTCGGCTGAGTTGCGGAAGATGCCCCCAACCGCCCCGAGCGATGGGAGACCTTGTTGTCCAGCCCCGACCTACCGACCCAGCTGGCGCTGGCGGCTAGGGGCCAGGAACTGCTGGACGCATATGGGACCTGAGAAGAAGGTTCCATCCCGTCTGGTGCCAGTGCGCACCAACCTTTACTAAGGGCTCAATAAAAGTTTATTCTCTCTCTCTCTCATAGCATAAAACCAGCCTAAGCGTGAAGCAATCGCAGCAATATCTCTAACAATATAGCAGTGGGCCGACCACTATGCCCGAAAACTGTCAATCCGGGCCGAAGACGAGCCAGAGCTACCGCACCCCGTGACAAGTTGCAAAGAAATCACCCAAATGTACAGAAGCGGCAGATGTAGGCTTCCCCGTCCGCATCCGCAACTCAGCCGAATGCAGTAAACGATCGTGCGACGCACGCTAGCGCATCCCGTGCTCTTGCACAAGACGTTCCCAACAGAGCATGACACTTCCTGCCCGTTTTGCAGACGATCAAAAGGCACTCTAGCACACATCCTTGCAGAGCTCAAGAACCCCCCACCATCCCCAGCCCCAACCCCGAGCGATGGGAGACCTTTTTGTCCAGCCCAGACCTACCGACCCAGCTGGTGCTGGCGGCTAGGGGCAAGGAACTGCTGGATGCATACAAGACCTGAGAAGAAGATTCCACCCCGTCTGGTGCCAGCGCACACCAACCTTTACTAAGGGCTCAATAAAAGTTGATTCTCTCTCTCTCTCATAGCATACAACCAGCCTAAGCGTGAAGGAATCACAGCAATATCTCTAACAATATAGCAGCAACTTGCAAGTCTTCCTTTTGTCTGTGTGCCTTCAGAAGCACTAGCGAAATAGCCTGTCAGGTCAGTATTGTCTCTATCTTCCTCTTTACCTGTTTCATTACTGAAGTTGTCGTCTTGTTCCTTTCTGCTGTCTAGAAATCTTTCATGTGGCCTAATCGATGTACAATCAGTTATTCCTTTTATGCAAAGAGAAACCTGGTTGTAACAATTGGTAGACTTGCTTATGAAGCACTTCCACCAGTTTTTTTGTATGACAGGACATATTTGTCGCACAAATTACTGCACCCGCACGGTCCAGCACTTATGACATTGCCATTCCAAGTAGCAGCACTCCATTTTGCTTCCATAATTAACAATAACTATTTTGTAAAATTTACTAAAATGTAGGTTGCTACAATCCACATTATGTCGAGCAAACATAGCTCCAGTGTATGAGAATAAAACAAGCCAATACTCTTAAACTCTGGGGACCGTAATCATGGCTACAGGCAATAATTGAGAGACAAAGGGTTCTCGCAGGAACATGAAGACTTGGAACAGATCAACTGCACGTGAACACCGGAAGCCACAGCCTGAAGCCAACATTTCAACAAGGATGTTTTTTTTTCATTTATTTTGCTTCCATTTGCAGTAAACGATCATTCATTATATATTTTGCTCTCTTATAAGACACATTCATACACATTGCTGTTTCTTTTTCCTATTGGCACTTTGTATTCTTACAAGGACACTCAAGAGAAACAATAAATCAATTCAAACTGATAAAGTTTCTTTCAAAACTCTGCATTTGTTAAGTTCACATAAGAGGTAAAATAAGAGGTAAACCAGAAGATAAAATGAAGGCCATACTTCCATTTTGTTGGCTTTTCCGCCAGAATCTTGGTGCCAGTACATCAGTACGACATTGTGGACAGAAGCTATATTTTTCCTATTTGGACTGTTGTGGTTCAGTCAAAAGCTCCTGAAACATGCCAATTAAGGCAAGTGAATATGAATCAGTATCTGCTTATTGTGGTGACCTGTGCTGCAGAGCCAATTTTAGGAACCTCATTAAGAAACTTTGTCCTTAGGCTCCTTGATTAGCCGCACAAACACCTACATGCTAGGTTTTGACCCCTTTTTTCTTCTTTCTATACTTGGCTACAGCACTGTCCTTCGTTTCCATGTATGCATTGCTGCATATGTGGTCAGAACGCATGGAGTTACTTGTCACAATGGGAATTATTACCCAGTCTTTCAACTCCGAAGTGTGCATATGTCCGTCCCGCGGCTTCGCATCAAAGCTAGCTACGTTGCACAGCTTCTGCAATTGCTTCAGGTTCTTATGTGGAGGTTGTGTAAATGTTCTGTTGACACTCATGACAGTTGTAAAGATTATTTCAGTCAAACAGCTCTAAAGCACTAAGAGGAACGATAATGAAATTCTAGCACAACCTAATAATGCCATTACCAGAAAGCTTGGGTCTATGTTCTATGCTGCAAACAATGTCGCATCATAATCTCCAAGAGCCAACAACAGGCCATTCCAAGGTAATGGGAGCACAATTAAGTCTACGTAACCGTCTCGTAAAGTATACAATTTGCTGCTTGCGCATGCATCATTTCACAATTTCATTGGGCTGCTTTTGGAATAAGTATCCTTTATTTATGTTTCTTAGGGTTGTTGATATAGTGGAATTTTCTCATTGAATCTGAATATTTGAAGAAAATTGCATGCAAATACAGAATTCAATACAGAATATTTCCATACTTTTAAACAAAGTGAAATATGGCGTTCATGTGGAGCTTGCTTATAAAAAGAAAAGGGAAAAGGCGCTTGTAAAGAGATTTTGTGGTGCATGCATTCAAAGCCGTTCACAACTAGGTCTCCGATCAACTGGGAGTTGGTAAATGAGAAAGCAACTGCTTTCAGTTATCTGGTGCACCATGACAATGAAAGTCTTGAAACATGAGTATGGCGCATCACCAGGTGCAAGCACAGCACTCTGTTCATAGAAGGGGAGAAAGGCGATACTGCAGCACCGTACATCACTTTAAAGGAACTTTAACATGACGAGACTGTCCAAATAATACACAGGTCTGCTTATATAGAGACAACAAATTCTTATACAGGCTGCCTCAAAGCAAGCCGATCTCACTGAATGACTGCAAATTATTCAGCAGAATAATTCGTAGCAGACCCTGCTCACATCGGGCTCCCTCTGTCGGGACTTCAATAAGTATTATCCCTTATATTCAAAGTGCAACAAAGACTCAACTTCAAATAGCGAACTCTAGAATCAAACACAACTTTGATTTGTATTCAAAATGTTCTATATTCGCACAGCCTTATTTCTTTATAAATTTTGATGTCCCAAAGCAATGCATTAGCTGAGAGATATGCTATAGTGAAGAGCAGCAGATTATTTTTGAGCGCCTGAGGTTTTTTAAATATGTACCAGAAGCCTGATGCGTGATTGCTTCTGTGTTCTACCCCCATCAAAATGCAGCTGTGGCATCCAGAAAATTCGCAGCGTCTTCCTCAGCAGAACATTACAGCCATTGAATGGCCATGGTGGGTGACAGGCAGCTTTAGATAATCGCCCTCTATTAGCTCTGTCACATATTAACTGGATGCCATGCACAAACACTAAAACAGTTGCTCTGCCGTGAAACTGGCGTAACTTCCGCTTTTATTTGAAATGTTGGAAGTTACATAATTGAAAGTTAGGAGACTTCATACACTGTATAAGATCTGCTGAGTGACGGGGCAATGTAGTTAGTTGCCAATACACTTTACCAATGCCTCCTTCACCAACTCATACATACAACTCAGCCGTTCAAACTTTCGAACCTAAACACCCTCCCCCCTCCTTTTCAGTGAAACGGGGGCAGCCGTACAACTGTTTGGCATCACAATAAAATGATATACAGAAGATGGACCTTATGTGACAAAACATGACCTTGCCTTTGTGCTTTGCAGCTGGATGGGCACCCTGCAATAGGCGACAATGAATTTACGCACTACGTAATGCTAATAAAGATGTCTGGGTGCCGTATTTGGATTGGCGTACTATTCGACGGTCAGTGGAGAACACATTGGTGTTGCTGACAGACACAATGGGAAGCGAGCAAATAAGCGTTTAGTCGTGTTGCACACTAGCCCCTCTCGATAAAGTTCGTATAACCCTGCAATGTGCCGGAAGGCTAAGCCCAGCCCAACGCAACGCGGGCCGCTTCACTCTGCAGGGTGTTATTTAAACTTGGAATCCCAGTATGCACAGCACTTGAGATAGTACCGGTTTACGGGCGTGCTATGCGAAAACGATAACCTACCGAACTGTTATCCAAACGATTTGCTCTCGAACTTAGCCCTGAAAGAACAAAAACAAAACCTGAGTTCGGGGTGCGCTGCGGCTATGCCGCAAAGACGCTTGTTGTGGTAAAAAAGTCGAAAGGAACATAAAAGCGAAGTTACAGCGGAAGATGTTACATCACATTACATCGAAGAGCGCCTAGCCACCCGAGCAATGCACAGCTGCCACTGCGATGCCTCCATGCGGCCATGCACCTAGCAACCGGCAGTGGCTGAAACTCGAAAGTGATGGCGGAGCCAGGAGAATCCGAGGTACCGCTTGTTGGGAAAATGATAAAAACTCTAAAATAAACTTAGCGACAAATAAAACAAAATGTAACTGTTACAAAATTAAACTGTAGTTTAATGAAATATGTACTTTTCTTGTATAATAAACAGTAAATGCTCGATTTTATTATGTTCATACGAAACTAGTGTTAAAAGGTAAACTTGAAGGAAGCTGGTGCCGGCGGAGCTTCCGCTGTTCAAGGTCAAAAAGAAAGAGGGCGCTGCAATCGCCATGTCTCATGGAGGCGAGGTAAGTCCATTTTTATACCGACCGATCTATTTTAGTGCTCAGCGTTGTCATGACGTGATTTTGAAATGGGATTACTGCATCAAAGTCTTCTATGAGTGATTTCTTTTCGTTCTAATAACAAAACTCATCCGGGACGAGACATTTCCATTGAAATGTTTCGATTTCAAAGTGGCCGATTCGAGGGATGTACACGTACCGCGGAGGGTGGGGGGTAAAGGGGGAAGAGAGTTGGTCCTGTTTTCAATGGTGTCCGCCGCTGCTCACGAGGAAAATATTCGCCTGCCTTAGCCGCCATTTCGATGCCTGGCGAAAATTTGGCTCTCTCAAGCTCTAATCCTACGTATTGAGCACTTTGGCCCACACCGTGGGTCCTAGCTGTTTATAAACACTCTCATGCTTTATCTCCGCGCTGAAATTCAAGGCCTCGCCGGCCTTAGCCTTGAAAGCGTGTTTTCTTTTGTGGTTGTTTTTACTTGTATCTTTCCGCGCGCCGCTCATCTTTGTGCGTTTCTTTTTTCGCTCGGCGCGATGTGTCCCGTCTTGAGGAGCGGGTTCGTCGCGTCTAATGGAAGTTTCGCTACGCTGTAGCTTCGGTTGTTCGAACTGTTCTGTCGCGCTTTTCGTGTTCGCTCATTATGTCTCGTAGATTCGGCCTATTTGTTTATAGTTGCCATGTAGCGGCGTTCTCATCTCGTATCCTTACGGATATCGGTGCTTTTGAAAACGCTTTGAGAATGGCGCCGGACCATTCCTTACCAATAGCTGATTTAGTTGTGCGTGTATTCGGCTTTCTTCGGGGCGCCTTATTGTGCAATCCGAATCGTTTCTGAAATAAAATAAGCATGAGGAGCGCTGTTTTGTCACAAAAGGAAAGAAAAAAATGCTTGTGACGCTGCGTCAGAGGAATAATAATAAAGACGCGACTTAGCTGCTGTGGCTTTGTACATGAAGCTTCGGCGCAGCATTGAAGTAATTACTGGTGCTGATGTCCTGGCGTCCCGCTGGCGTCGCCTTCCTGCTTATACCGACAACCAGCAGTTGGCGCGGTATTTCAAAAGTGCCACTTTAGCAGTAGCACCTAGGGAATGTTACAAAACGACGTGGATGCATACCACATTTGTGAAAGTATAGGCTGAAAGGCCAGACTGGTTTACTGTTGATCGTTTTTCGGACGTCGGGTCTGGCGTTGCGGATAACTTTTGACTGACTGACCATTCGAAATAAATAGCAGTGAAATACAAAATCAGAGGAGTGCTGGCTTAGAGAAGTACAGAAGCAGTCTTCGCCACCTATTGAAGTGTGCTATTGAAATTGCTGATGCAGAGAAGAGCGGGTCTTCAATGACGCGTGCTCGATAACTGCGTTATTAATGTAGAGAATAAAATGTGGCAATAGAAATGTTATTATATATAGCAGTAGCTCTCTTCGCTGTATTGCTTGCACCATAATGACATCATAGAGCTGATGTGATTGACTTATGAATTAATGAAGCATTTTGGAAAGTTAACTGGAGAATGAGACAATGTTATCACTGCTATACTTTTGTTTATGTTGTCTTTCAACACAGCAGTTTAGATGTTTTTAAGTGGTTTCATTGCTTGACAAGACATATTGTGATTCAAGTTGCATCTGCAGATGAATGGAGCTGCTTTTAGTGGCGGTTTTTTTTTTTATTTGTAGAAGAAATGTTTCTTTGCAAATGACTGCCACCTAAGTCTGTCAAGTTTAGCCAACTAGTTTCCCGTTCTTGACAATTTTGTTTTATGTAACAGAGCTGAGTACATAAATGCCTCATCCGTACAGATATATCAAAATGACTCAACAGTTAGGAGTGGACATATATCTTCGTATTTCTGTTGCCAAAGCTTTGGAGTGATGTTGTTACATGTGTACTTATTGATTCTATGGGAAAAGGGCTGTTGAGTCGGTCTTTTGTGCTATCAGCAACCACTGAAGAAGATTTATCTTAATTTCATTGCTTAGTAAAGAATCACTCCACCTGAGTGGAGTTTATTAATTATAGCCTTCAATCTCTTTTGTGCTTGTGCACGTGAGTGGATCTGCTTTGCATGTTCTTTTTGAAGAAATCTGTATCTCAAGGTTAACTGAGTAAAGCAGCCAGTTATGAATACCGCATTTTTTTACAGTTGTATTTTGGAATTCGAAACCTCGGCTTGTGGCAGTTTGATTCAGTGTTATATTCATAGGCTTCTGCGTGCATTGGATATAGCCTGTAAATATCTTTTTTATTTCTCTCCCACCTTTTTGTAATGATATAGCACTGTTAGATACATTGACCACAAAAGAGATTTGTGGACGTTATACAAGAATTTGTGCACTGCAGTTGCGGTGTCATGGAGTATCAGATAGCAAATCAAGTCCGGAAGTCAAAGTATTAATAGAAAAGTCAAGAAATTCGTTTTGCACTATGCCTGAAGACACGGCTTTTTTTTTCCTTTCCTTTTTTCACATTTATTTGCACTAAAAGCCCATTTGGACACTACATAGGGTGGGGGGGATGAGATAACTGATACAAATAAGTGCGAACATATTTTAGCCGAACAATCAAAAAGCATCCTATATACAATATATATTAGAAAAATGAACAAAGTAAGCACCAGCAGAGAACTGCATTAGTCGCATTCATTTACACAAGGAGCACCAAGGTTGCAACAACGTTACAATTTGCAATGAAAGATTACAGCAAGGTTACAATAATTTTTTGATGGCTTAACGAAATTGAATATACACTAATGTGGATGTATTCGTTTTTTTAATTCCTGAACATTTCATGTAGCACATGTTTTAATGTATCGTGGTCAGTTATCTCAGCTGTATTTTTATAAAGGCAATTCCATTCCAAAATGGCTAAGTGAAGGAATGAAAACTTCAATAGGTTAGTATGTGCAAATGAAGGTTCGACCTTACAGTCATGATCCGTTCATGGGAATTTCTTTTGGGAGGGTAAGATGTGTAGTTGTGAGGAGGGGTTAGGGCAGTGGTAAAGCTGATGGAAGAAAGTTAACTGAGATATCTCCCTTCTAGTCTGCATTGAAATGAAGCCCGTAATTTTTTAAATTTTGACGATGCTTGAAAGTTTAGAGTATTTATTTGGAATAAATTGCGGTGCCTTGTTTTGCAATGATTCCAATTTGTAAATAAGGTGTGCCTGCTGCAGGCTTCTGATAAACGAGGCGTGCTCAAGTTTTGAGCAAACTATGGCAGTATATGCACCAAGCTTTTTTTTTTTACCTTACAAAGCACACAATGAATGAAGGCAAGGGTTTTACATGTAGCAGACACACTACAATCCACATGATAATTCCAGGACAAAGTAGAAGAAAGATGGATGGCTAAATAATCTAATGTATTCCACAGTTTCTAAACCTCCACCTGTTAGTGTGTATTTGTGCATCGTAATATCACTGTGAGTGGTAAATCTCATAAGCTTAGTTTCGTTTGCATTTATGCACATTTGCCAGGCTGAGCACCCTCCTTCAATCATGCTTAAATCATTTTGTAATTTAGCACAATCAACATTATTTTTTGTGCGGTGATACAAAGCACAGTTGTTGGCACATTAGCTTTGGAACCTTAGCTTTCAACCATAAGCTAAGGTTCCGAAAAGCTTCATTTGCCAGTGGACATAAAAATCCAACCGACATTATCAGTGGTAATGTAGACTTGGAGCTGGCTTCAAACAGCCAGCTATTGCCCGTAATTAGACATTTTAGAAAGCTCCATAGTTTTTGCAGAATATAATAATTACATTTTTAATATTTGGGCTGTCCTTCATTTTCAGCAGCTTTTGATGAGCACCTGCATTGTAGAAAGGAAGCACAAGGAATTTATTCTTATCATCTTCACAATGTTTCAGAGACAGCAATGTTTCCGAAGTAGTCAAGTTTGTTGGCACAGCAATGTAGATGTTTATCACGTGTCGAATCTGGTGAAATTATCAGCTTGTTCAATGACAAGAGTGGTAGAGAAGAGATCATGTGGGTGAACTCTGTACTTGTTTCAAAGATTTCCTTTTGCCTTTGTCATGTAGAATTCATGCTAGGTTCAGTGCATATTACACACTCATCGTTTAGCACGTTTGCATAAGTAATTTTTATATCATTTGTGCTCTTTTCTGTTAACATTGAATAATGAAAGTATGCTGGCACTTTTTCACAAAGGTTGAACTACATAAGAGTGTTTTTTTTTTTTTTAAATCACGGATAACATAGCCTAGCAGCTACTCGGGTATCGAGGAATGTAAGTGGAACACTTAATGACTGCCGCCATAAGCACACCATTGTTCTTCTCTTATGGACTAATGCAGCTTAAATGATGCTTTCTTTTTTAGTGTCCCACGAACCTGTTAAGCCCTCAACTAAATTTATTTATTTTTATGAGAACAGTAATACTTGAATTTCACTTCAAAGCATTTCTCTGTGCTGAGAACAGCTAAAAATAGTCACACAGGTTGTTGCCCAAAGGGGAAGTTTGTGCTTGTTATGAAAAGCAGAAATGAATGTACAGCACACAATTATTGTATGTATACCTTTTCTCACTCTAAGCCTTTCGGTTTGGAATGCCTGGCATTTTACGGAAGCTTGTAAAATTTGTATGGCAAGTGTGAACCTTCCAGTTTCCACACTTGAATGAGTGCAGCCATGTTGACATTTTGGTGTCGTCAGCCTAGTCAGAAATGTTTGTTTTGAAATGAGAGTTGTTAACATGCTGATAAGTTGCTTTGGGTAACTGCGCTTGAATTCAAGGTCCAATTTTCCCACGCATCTCAATTTTCGATCTTGGTGCTGGGGTGCTTATCGTGGCACCCGATCAGAAGGAGCTAGTTAAGCAGTATCAGAAGTAATAGTACCATTGAGGAAGACATGCATCTGAAGGTTGTGTTGTTCCAAGAGAACAGGCGCATGACTGTTTATTATCCTGCTGGTGTTCAAATTCAACTTGAGTCGGCCCTTTCTGTTAGCTATGTGCACCATCGTATTGATCCCATTTAATACTCCTATGAAGATGTAATGGAACACTCTTGATAGAGTAGTTATTTGTTCTGCCTTGTGATGTTGCATTATTTTAGAGACGATACTGTATTCATGGTGTGTGAGAGAAGAGGACAAATGTGTGCCAGGCCTGCCTGCTGTTTTTTTTTTTTAAGTTGTCCAGGTGCCTTTTGAGGTGAAATGCAAATTTGTGATATGTTGCTTGGAGTGGTCTTCGTCATGAATGGGCAGCGTATGGCAGAGTACTATATTAGGCGAGTTGGTGCATAGCTAATCTGAACTACTGCTGTGTAAAGTAAAAAACACCAGACGGAAAGAAGGATGAGGCAGAAGGGGCACTGTTTCTGTACAGTAACAAGCTTTAGTTTTCATTTGTGATATGTTAACTCTACCAATAAGGGGACAACAGTCATAATCATTGCATATATTCTTATTTCCTTCTTGAGTGTGGCTACATTTGTCCATTCTCATATCCCCATGTAACCAGAGACGGATGTATTCAGAATCTCCATTCCATCTTATTGCGCTGCCTGGGAATTGTTCATATACCACAGGCACATGTGACAACTCGAAAATGCACGCAGGTTGTGTGAAGACACACACAGGGTATTGATGATGATTTCGATTTCCGTACACTGGCACGTACCCACAGCAGTGGATTGTCCAAGAAGCAAGCAGTACATATCGTATACCAGGGCCAACTAGCTCTTTGAGAAGGTTGGTGTTTGTTGTAATTCTGAATCTGATAGTAAGTTCCATACCCACAATGGGGGAACAGCCAAAAAAGATCACCGTCCCTTCCATTCCAAGAAGATGGTCGAAAAGCTGAGCTGTGCTTGTACATCTTTTGTTTCACCATTCTTTCACCTCATTTTCGCTTTTGCAGTAGACAGCTTCCTCCTCAGGAGTACGCACTTCTCGTGGTTTTCCCATAGTTTTAGCTAGGATGAAATGTGTGGAACCACTAATCCAAAATTCCATATATTGGGCACAAGGCCCACCACTGGAGATGCGGGCGCTGCAGTCGTTTTGACGACTGGTTGGACTGGTTTGACGATTGACGTCTTTGTGGTTCTTAATGGAATGAGGTTACACACACGTTCGGCTGCGACGGAGAGAGCGACGTCTGTGACTATATGCCCGCAGTGCGCTGTTGTCGCTTGCGTTCTACGTCACGAGTTTGCTCGGTGGCGTGGTTTTAGCAGCATCCGCCCAGCATTGCCGCTTGCGAGTCTTCAAAATTAAATTGCTTCAAAATTAAATCTGACCGTCACGTAATGAATGGCTCATACCCCCCTTAAGCAATCTCTCATATCCCCGTAAACACGGCCTCCCCATTACGACAGAAGTGAAATTCTACGCTGGAATGGTGAGCGGCAACAGAGCTATCTGTGGAAGACAACGACGAACACGGTAGTGCAGATGGGTGCCAACGAGCCAGCTGTAAGCTGTGAAAGAAGATGCTCGAGTAATTGCTGATGATGGTCGTTTTAACGAACGCCGACGACACAGGGTCCGCATAGGCAGCTTCACTGTAAAAGCGTGTCTGCGTTTTAATGATGATCATTGATGATATCCATACGGCGAGTGTAGCTGAGGCGCAAATCAGCGAAAAGTAGGCTGAGGGCGCTGCGAATGAACTTGATGTTCGCTAGGCACGCGCTGCGGTGGGTTCAGCGGGCAGGCGTCTCTCTCCTTAGGGGTGGTATAACGTAAAACTATTTCCGTCTGTTTTTATGCCCATATGGGCGAGGCCTGAGCCATCTTGATGTATCACTAAGAGTTATTGGTGGATTTTCAATAAAAACATATGAAATAGTTTTACGTTGTACTAATCGGTTCTATAACTTTCTGGTATAAATTAGGCCAGAAAGTTAAGCATTAGGTGCTTCGGAATCGTCCTGCTCTGTTATGAAAGAAATGGCTTTAAAAAGTCGTAGTTTTTCCCGAAAGGCGAAGCATTGATTGCGATAGCAAATGAGTAGACAGCTATACGAAGTAAGGATAATAGTCTTGTCGGTCGTGTAAACTTGTGATCACTCCCTTACCAACTAAATCAAGCATGTTTTCACGCGCGCACAAGTAAATCTGAACGCGTCTCGCTCGATCACGCGCCATCGCAGTCGAAACGTTAGAGTGAGGAAGCGCGGCACCAGCAGCGGGCAAATGGACTTTCGTGCTGCCTCTCGGTCCAACACGAACTAAGCGGCGGAAACAGCGCACACGAAGCTATCGGCACCCGGCGTGCTCTGTCCCCATCGCAGATCGCTTTCAAGATGGGCCGGTGTGGGCGTCTCCCCACCTCCTTCCCTCCCCCGATGCCTTGCGCGTGACGGAAGACGGTGCGAGTTCTCCCCACTTTCCTTCCTTTCGCGCGCGAGATTGAGCCACCATTGTCGGCTCATCCTGGCACGCTTTCACTCGCACATGCGGCGCGCGGCGACAAAGTTATTGCCCTTAAACTTTATACGGAACATCGCGGCGACGCTGACGATGATGGCATAGATGAGCCTGCAGTGTCCATGTAACTACTATCGCAATAATAAACCACAGTAGTTCATAACTTTGGCTTCTCCTTACGGTCTGTTGGTGAAGCGGCACTTTACCCACACTGTCGAGACATAAAGAAAAATGCATTCATAAAGACTGTCTTGGGCTGCATTTAGAAATTTCGGACTCGCTACTACAGAATGTATGTTCTTGCGATCGCGATCGCTAAAAAATCTACAGGCACTATTACCAAAATGTACACGCACTAGACGGCTTCATTGTCAGAGTAAGCTGCTTCAAAATTCAGCTTAAGACGTTGCTTAAGGAAGTCGCAGTACAGCGCTCGTGTTGGTTTATTTTGTTTCGTTGTGGTTTCGAAGGCCGCTGCCATATTACATATTGCCTTATTCCACCAAAATTCTGATTGACCTGTTCCATGCTGCTTCAAAATGAAATTTTATGTTCTCCAAAGTGCTCCTGCTCTAAAACGCAATTTCACTGGCTCCAAAAGTTGCTCCAAAATTACTTTGGGCAGTCTCGCCACTGATACTGTGTTAACGCCAACTAACTCTTCGATATAATCGCCAGGAGTTGATGGTTATAATTTCCATGTTTTGGTCTATATACACAACGAAGATGGACCAAGAAATGGCCGGTATACTTAAAACAAATAAGAAATGAAGAAATGCAAGGCAAAAATTCTGTGGCGATATTATGGTAAATGCAGGAGAAATGCGTTGGCATTACGTCGCACCTTTTTGTGCTACAGGTTCACAATTTAAACCGCGTTCACCGTAACCATTGGTTTCAAGCATCTGCGTAGTCATCATTATAAATCATCGCCCCCCCCCCCCCTCCTCCCGGTCTACACTGTGATATAAGCAGCACTTAGCGCACATAAAAGTGCATCAAGAAATAAAAGGCATACCAAAGAGAAAATTGGCGCTGCGCACGTTAGAGATGAGCCTGCTTGATCCAAGGGCTACTTGTGGACATTTCAACAGTTTTTCACCAAGTGGTGAAATTTGTTGGTTTGATCACGAGGATAAAATTAATTTAGTTCACAATGACATTGATTCTGCTATGTGGCACAGTCACAAGCTGCTGTTGGGTGTTTCTAAATGATCTATGACGTGTTTGTTGACAGAGAGTGCTCTCTGCTCTGAAATTAAGGGGCTGTACTCGTCTTCGCAGTCCGAGGGAATAAAGCGTACCCCTAAGGGTTTTGATGAAGAAGATCAAGACATGTGAGCACTGCAAGGGTTTTACGTGATTCACTGGATCCTGCCTCTGGATAAGAATCAAGAATATGTCTGAACCACTTCCATACAATTCTGCAGCACCTTAATGCACATCTGTGATGAATATTCGTGTAATCAGTTCCGAGTTAATTTCGAAAAAGATTGAAAGCAATCTTCAGTGCAGTGTACCAGAGGTTTCGGAAGGATATAGAACTAAAACGCGTTCTCGTTATTGCATTTAGATATTGTATAACGCCCGTTTTGTTTTTGCTTGCTTTCACGATTTCCATATGGTCCATGTTTTTTACAATATCAGTCTACCGCCCCACCTCACGCTATGCTCCAAATAAGAGGCCGCGAACAATCTTGGAATAAATAGTACTGTCGAGTCGCTTCGATGCCCAAACCTTGCGAAAAGTGCCACTTTCGAGAGGCTTCCAAAACGTTGTCTCGGAAGCGCTGCATGTGGCCGAGGCATGTGGCCGTTCGTCGCGCGCAGTGCCCAAGATTCGATCGACGGCTGGTTGGCGAAGAAGCAAGGAGCGCGTGCATGACTCGACTGGCGAGTTATGTAAACGGAGCCACGTAATCGTCGCTCGCCTGTCTGTCGCGCGCGGTGTCTGTTTGCCGTGTTGGGCGACGGAACGCGGCCGCCCCCATTTGCGTAATTGCGCGTTTCCTTCGCCAGGTGTGATTTGGCCCGCAGCGAGCGAACGAGCCCCGCCGTTATTGTGTAACGCTCGCTGAATTCCTTTGGAGGAGTAAAAATGGATACGGCGCTGCCTCTGTGTTGTACAAACCGTGTCGCGCGCGCGCTCGTTTGTGTGTGTGTGTGTTTAAACGCATTGCGGTTGGGTCACGCCCGAGCAGAAGTAACGCGTTTGTCGAGTGCCGCGTTGCTTGAAAATGGTCGTAAAGAAAAGAAGCGAAATCTGGAGAAACTGTCTGTCCCCATCAGCGTCTTCTGTGGGCTCTGCCGAACGCGCAAGCAAACGGTTAAGGACAGGTTTTGGTAACTTTCGTTCGTTCTTTCATTTTTTTTTTTTCATTTAAAATGAATAGCTTTCTTCGCAGGCGCGTGCCGAGTTGCGAAGCGCCTTCCTCGCCGAACGCCAACTATGGTGGCGCTTTGAGGCACGCTTTCTGTTTATATTATATGCCGCTACAGACGTACTTGTTGGCGGCTCTGTCCTCTGAAGAATTACGCAGTGATACAGCGAACGCTACCGAAATATCCTCACTAAAACAAATATACGCCGTCAAGGGCATCATTGCCTTTGACAGCTATTGACGGCTAGAATAGTTCGGCTATTTGCTTGCTTTGACAATCATCGCCACCGCTTCTAGCACGATATATTTTTTTTCTTTTTGCGCAGTAGTATACTTTTCTTGTGTGTATCTGTATTGTTCGAACCTCATTGTCGGTCGGGTAAAGCCGGTCGGCAGTGATTCAATCAGCCGTCGTTTTCCCAGGTGTTCGGCCTGTTTATCGTGATTTGCAGCTTTGATTGAGGTCACGCCCTGTGGCGTTTCGTTTAAACGAGCCGTCGTTACGGTTTGTCATCTAATGGTAAAGTGTGAAATGTGAGTACGGTCCTTTTAACGAACCTTATATATATGCGCCCCGAATTATATAGCTTCAAGTCGAATGATTCGTCGCTGGAAAAAAAAAAAATTAAGAAGAAGTCAGTTCGTCAGACGTTGAATCCCTAACCCCCCTTACTTCGTGTCCAAGGTCTGTGGCGAACTTGAATCCAGTGCCGGCAGCGACACCTAGCGTCATTATCCTGCATGTAGAGTTTCTTCTTTTGGTCGTTTTTAGGTGGTCCGTGGAGACGTACGTCAGGCCGTCGGAAATCTTTCTGCTGAAATGAAGTTTCTTTTTTTTTTTTTTTTGGAGCATGTACCATGACAACGCAAGAGCAAGTTGGTTTATTTGTGAGCGCGAAGCTCGAACGCTCAAAGGGACACTAAATAAATAAAAAAAATGTGTAAGCTGTATTAGTAAGTTACCCAACTACAGTAAGAAAAAGAAATCTCACCCTGAGAAGTGTCTTGATAAGCTAGAAAAAGGGCAAAAACAAGACACATGGGGTCGTCGCCTTGGAAGTTCCACGGATCAGCTAGCCGTGACGTCATACAATGTGACGGCGTCTCCTCGAGCCTGGTTAATTAGTTATCGATGATGGACTACATTGTATTTTAAAAGGCTCGATGACTGAATCTGTATTAAGATTCAAGGACATTTAATGAGCTGCCATGGTCCGAATACAAGAAAGAACAACAAACATACTTTGAAATTCGTGGAGTCACACCGACGAAGCAGCGATAGGGTTTCGCGCGAAATTAGAAAAGGGAAAGAGAAAAAAAACTGGTGGTCCTTTTTCTTTTTTTTTCCTCTTTTCTCCGCGAAAATGACTAAAATACCGTTTTTACACGATTCTTTATCAATACAAACTGTTTTGTTGTCTCTCATTAGTGTCAGCCAATGAACACAAATAGGAACGCGGAAGGGGAAGCATTCCGAAAGCTCGCGCATTAGCGCAAGCAAATTGAACTAACTTCGATTGAGCTATGTAAAGCATTCCCAAGAAGGTTTTTCGTGTTCATTTTTTCGTTAATTCAATATCATTATAGGAGTTAGCATTAGCATACTAAATGCCGCTCATGGGCATGACAGGGCTACTGTTATTTAAATTTGATTGGATATTTTTATTTTGATCTGACGCTTTCGGCACACTGATACTACGTCACAACCGAAGTGTTTACATTTCCGCTAGGAGTTTTTCTAGGGAAAGAGAATAAGCTTCTCTTGAAGCGATTTCCTATCCTCTGCTGTGGCGTACTGATACATAACTTTTGAGAACTCAAACATCCTCCTGTTCAGGAACCCGCACGTCTTGTTTCAGCGTTGTAAGACGATTTCTGCAGCCTTCTATATGCTGTTCTCTGCAATGTGTTCGCCAGAATACCTCACGTAATCGTGCGCCCGTACTTTTTTTAATTTCGCACATCGGCTCAAACAAATGTAATCGCACGTAGGGCCGTGCAGAATCTTTTTTTTCTCCAGTGGTGTGTTACCCCCGTGTTATACCGTGTTTACAACGTGTCACGTGTTGGATGTGAAGGCTGGCTGTGAAGCGATTGGTTCGAATAGTTTGCGCTTTGCATGACAGCGCATGCGCAGACCGACACTGCCATTTCAACTAAATAAATTAATAATAGAAAGCACCGTGATAAGCGTTGTCTGCTTAGCCCATTGAAATCTTTTGGCTTTTAGCCAAAAGATTTCTATGACGTCGCGAAAGGGCTTTTGGCCTGCTTTCGTGACGTCATCCGTCCAGGCGCTCAGGCCTTTTCCTATCGGCAAACCAGGCAGATATGCGTGTTTCGGGGCCGGATGTCCACGCGCATTTATATGCGCCCACGGCTGCAAATTTTCCCTTTGAGTACGCGATAAAGCCAGACCTCCCAGACGTAATAGTGGGCGTTATCAGTTTTTATGTGGCTCTGTTGCCGGTAGGTGCTTTTCTTTTTACATTCTTTTTATTACCATCGGCACAGTTGCAAGTAGTATCAATCCCCGATAAGACGTGAATGCTGGAGCGTTGCGTGCTCTTTCAGTGTACTAGAGGATTTGCATGCCGATATGCCTTTTAAAAATATTTAGCTGATTACGGTAAAACATTGCGTACTATATTATTCAGTCAGTCCTCCTCTACGGCGCTGTCATTATCTTCAGATTTTTTTTATTATTGTTACTATTCATACCGCCTACATGATGTATTTGCGCTCCTGGAGGGACGTTCAACGATCAGGCAAGCAGACTCCGCATTGTCTCTTCGCCCGCCTGCAAGACGTCCTTCCGATGTCGTGCGCTCATATGCACGCACGCCGGTTCGCTTTGTCTTCATTGTTAGTCATTAATCGTAGTTACGGGTCTCTCCCCTCCCCCCCTCTCTCTCTCTCGTTTTTACGCGAGTCGTATGTTGGTCTAGCGTGCATCGGTATATCTCGAAGGTTAGGGCGACTGTACGTGATTGCTCGTAAATTGTAACTAATGTTACAAGAGTGTATACACATATAGATGGGATTCGCGACGTTCACAACTGCGTGTCGTGACTTTGCACGTTTTCAATTACCTTCGCGCTGCTGTACCTCTACAGGAACAAGCGGCTGTACGCGCAATATTTGGGTGCCTGCCGGGGAGAAGAAAAGAAAATGGCAGTCGTTTGGTGCGTTGTCCCCGCGGTACTCCATCGCGGACGTGCAGTTCGTTCACTGCGTTGCGGAGGTTGTACAATTTCGACGTGCGCATTTGCATCTCCAACCCTGGCACGTGTTGGCCGTGTCGCCGGTGAAGAATTCTTGGCAGTATTCTCGCGCGCCGTCGCATTCGCTGCTGGTCGTTGACTCGTTGCTTGCGCGCCACGTGCGATGTCGAGGCTTTTGCGCATGTCTTGGCAGCCCTCGCGCGCGTGCGATGCTGATCCGCCGAGGTCGTCCATTTTGTGTCCAGTGCTGCTCTTGTCGCCTCGAGCTGCAGCCGTGCACACATGGGCCTCTGCGGTCGATGCTGGCGGTGGGCTCGGAGTTTTCTCGCGTAGCCATAGGCCCGGGCAGTGCGACGTAACACCTAAAGTACGCTAGATGGGCGTAGTGCGTTCAGGGGCGGCAAGCGCCATGCATTGCCGTGAGGCGGCAAATGTGGAAAGGTCCGGCGCTTGGATGCCAGCCCGTCGATCCGTCGCTCATTCCTGCTGTTGTCAGTTGTGCTGGTTGCACGCTGCTAGCGCGCACGTCGAAGGTGGTGGTGTCTGGTTCTTCTTCTTTTATAGTTTATGTAGTTTAAACGACACGTTGTTCAAAATAGAGGTTTGATTTCCCCTGAGCTATCCCAGTTTGAATTATACACAGTGGTTGTCACCGCAATATAAAGAGCTGAACGCGTCTAATACTTAAATATTGAAATAATAGTAATTATTGAGCAATAACTCGAAGTAGCTAAATCTTGTGAGTACTAAACAACTAATTAAAATAATTGTGCTGTTCGCATTACTAATACCTAAATAATTAAGTAGGTAAATAATCGTTTTGTAATTAATTATGCTATTCCTGTATCCAATTCATTGTTGATTTTGTGACTTATAGAAATGAAGTATGTTGGGCTGCTAATCACGGGGTCCCGGGATCGAATCCCAGTCGCGGCGGCCGCATTACTATGCGGGCGAAATGCGAAAACACCCGTGTACTTAGATTTAGGTACACGTTAAAGAACCTCAGCTGGTTGAAATTTCCGGAGTCCCCCATTACGGCTTGCCTCATAATCAGATGGCGGTTTTGGTACGTAAAACCCCTTAATTTATGTTGAATTCCAACGGCGGAGTCGGAGCAGCCGACGGACTCCGCGACTCTGGCGTAGAGCAACGCCTCCAATTCCACGAGTGGAAGACAACCTGCGCCGCCGGAGCAAGGCGGAAGCGGTACTTCTATCGCCGAGTTACCAAGGATCCCTTGCGTGTTGTCGTTGCCTTCCGCTGTTTGCTCCCAGCACCACCGCACCAGTCACTTGTCTCTTCAGCGCCGTTCACCTGTTGTTTCAAAAGTGCGGAATGGATATCTCGTCAAGCGTGCAGCAGCTTTTGCTTCCTCGCGAGTCGCGACCGGTGGCGCCTCCCAGCAGACAAACGTAGTAAAGGAAATACGTCACGCAGAGTTCCGGTCCACTCCGCCGATTTTGGCGGAGCATCTTTTTCTGCTCCACGGAGTGACTCCCGCTCTGAATCCCCTCCGACTCTCTCATTGGAACACCTTACTCCCGCCCTCACTCTGTCATTGGAACAAACTTGCTCCGAAACGAGCAGAAAAACTTGCTCCGACTCCGCCATCGGAATTCAACATTACTTAATTTAATTTAGAAATGGAGTAGCCAGTCTCTTTAAATATTGACGTATTGTTTGAGTGAGATCTGCATACGAAGGAGTAGGTTTTCATTTATACATACTTTTTTTCACGTGTGACACGTAAATGTAAGAATTACATGTGCATTTCCGCAGTTGTTCTCTAACCTATCCTGGTGTAGCTAGGATCCGTTAGAGCTTCTTCAGGATTGTCAGATAATCATGTGGATCAAATGGTCTTCCCACAGCAACGTAGCACTTGATTGTTGTAAACTGCTTGTCATCTTATAACATCTGAAAAGCAATCAGCTCGGGTGGCTCGGGCAGTGCAAGGCTTGACGATGAGCTCTCTTGAACCTTGTGATGGCTCCACCCCAGAAGCCAGGGCTAATAATTTGGACGACGACGTCGAAGCAGGGACGTGTTAGCATTTTCTTAGCCATTAAAAAAAAATCATATCTTTAAGCGCAACGTATGCAACGCGCATCGAAAGCGGTGCATGATGCGACAGCCCATGCTTTGGTGGCGCCATCTCGTGGCTTTCGACATTGAGTGCGTCAGCCGTGAGTCCTCCTTGAACACACTATACCCCATATTCTAGTACACTATAGTGACACGGACAAAAGAAGAGGCGAATAGACGGGACACGCGCTGTACTCGCAGCAGTGCCCATGGTATAGCTATGAATCTGAACCAGCTTGCCCACCTTTCAGTCATTCTGCGGAGCTTTCTCTTACGGCTATGGTGGAGGGATTAGGAGGGGAGGGCGGGCGTTGGGCCACCGTCGAGGGTAAACACAGCCTCTGCCAAATTGGCAGCTTTCCACGCGCGGCCGGCAACATATTAAAATGCCGCGTCGCCCGCAGCGGCGTCGTGGAGCCTGCGGCTATCCCGACGGCCGAGCCGCCCACGTCTGGTTCGTAACGCCCGCTTCGCCACCGTGCATGCTCGCGGACATGGCTGGCTGGCACGCTTTGTGTGTCTGTGCGTTGCGCACGGAGGAAGGCGCCCGCTCTGGTGCGCCGAAACGCTGGCGGCGGACTTGCGCAGTCATGGTTTGTGGGCAGGCCTTTTTTCCCACCGGAGAGATTCGGAGGTCGCCGACGTTCGCTGTCTCCGTGTTTGTTTCCCACCGTCATTGGGACGTGTAGTGGTGACACGCTACTCCGAGAAGTGCGCAAGTGCTAGATTGCCATGGGAGTGCGATTGGAAAGCACGAGGGCGCTGGTACAAGCGGTATGTGGCCAGTGGCTGCCACGTTGAACACGTGGCTCCACTGGACGTTGCGCTGTCCAGTGAGGCTAAATTCTTCTTTCTCGCTTTCATTATCGGAGCGTATCACATTACAGAAGCGCAACATGTGAAACACAGGGTATGAAACAGACGGAAAGAAGCTGGTAATGATGATTTTTTATTGGCATCCGCTTCCAAACGGGGCAACTACAGTCATCTAGTCTGCTTGATCTAATCAGGTTTTACTGTGCCTATTCCGACATGGCTAGTTTTTGCCGATATTCCCTTGGTCTGTTCTCTCTCCATTAAAATGTATATACATCTACGTTGTTAGTTACGTATGCCTGTAGCGACCCTAACCATATATCAATGTCTTCCCTGCTACCCGCGACGGTGGCTTAGCAGCTACGGCGTGCTAAGGTCCCGGGTTCGATTTCTGGCCGCAGCTACTGCGTTTCGACGGAGGCAAAAAATACAGAAGCGCTTGCCTACCGTGCATTGGGTTCGCGTTAAAAGAACACCAGGGGATCAAAATTAATCCGTAAGACCCACTACCGCGTGTCACATAATCATATAATGGTTAGGGCACTGAAAACACAGATGTTTGTTTTAACCTCTTTCCTGAATTTCCCCCACGAGTACTGTAAACGTTTCTTGCGTATCTCGACCGCTGTGCAGTTACAGTTAATGCTTCCATCCGCTTCGAATCCCAGTGCTTCTGGAAGGTGGACGTTCCCTACAGTTCTTGCCGGGAATAATATGCTCGTGCCGCCACCTTGAGGTGGTGTGTTCAACTAGTTAATGCACTGAGCGACTACTGTCGTGAACATGCCAGCAAAGACACGATGTTCCTGGAAGTAGTTCTCGCTCATATTTCTTCCGTTCAGGAGCTAGAAGGCATTCGTAACACACTCTGATTGAACGCATCGATCCAGAACAATCGCCCTTTATATACATTTAGGCTAGATCGCTCATTTAGAGAGTTTTAGTGTGCGTGTAAGTTATATGGCTGAAGGCGTGGGTAAGAGCAGCGCAGGATGGTTCGCAACATCTTAATTCTGGTGTTATACGTCTCTGCATGTGTTCGCCTGTGTTTGTGTCGACTCTCGTCTTGCCGACAATACGTGCAGCGCTCCAGAAACCGCGCACGTGTGTCTGCAAAACTAGACCTGTGCACACTGCATTTTTTCAGGACAGTACTTAACATACAGAGGCTTGCCGCAGGAAGCGCGGCCATATGGGTCGCCTATGTAAAACGTCGTCCTAAAAAAAAGTACAGTGCCTGCTGCGGTCCGTAAGATGCTAGTGGCTATCCTGCGTGCCCCAATTATTGCGATAAGGCAATAATTGGGGCAAGCAAACGAGGCAATAATAGGGGGCTAGCCCCAATTATACTGCCTTGTTTGAGGCTGCCACAAGCGATATACAGTGGCCCCATATTTCAAGTGCGCGATGGCGGCAAGTTCTTTTCGGGTGGACGCGAGACTGGTTAATTTCGCCCTGAAGCCTACCGCTTCAAGCGACGTCGCAGGTCTGGCGGGCCGAAGAATTGCTGACCGCTGCAGCGCTGTGTCTTCACTCTACCCAGGAAGGGCGCGTCGTGGTAGCTCTATGGCCAAGTGTCAAGGTATATGTAGAGCCGTTTTCCTAAGTTGCGAACCCACTGCGCCTAACCAGCCTTTGCCATCGAGGCGCCTATAGGGTACCCTGTGTCGACAGGCTCGCGTTGCTCTAGGGCCACGGGTTTTGACTCTTGAGTTTTGGACTATCGGACATCCGACAGGAGCTCTGCATGCGTTGTGGATGTCTCCGATGAGACGACTGCGGCGACGTTTATCTATCGGGAAGCGACGGAGTGGCCCCAGCGTGTGTACCGTACGTGCTGGCCGCTGACTGGATTGCAATGTTTTTGTCTGATGAATACATAACACTACGGGGCATTAGCCAATAATCGGACAGGTGATTCCAAGCGATAATCCGAGGTAACTTTGTAGCTCTGCTAGCAAAGTGAGTGACGCGAAGACGCGAAATTACCTGTTAACGTGGAAAGAAAGCAGCTGTAAGAATCGGCAACCATAATTGAAAAAGTGCAAAAAAGAGTGAAAAAGAACAGTTGCAAATTTAAAGGGCAGTCGGTTGAACATTGTAAGCAATTCCTGCACTGCAGAGCAAACATCCCTGTGGTTGATACCAAGTCTGTACACTCGAAACTAAAGAAGAGAAAGAAAACGGAAAGAGAGAGAGGAAGAAACGATCTGGGAGGTCCAGGCCAGGCCAAGTCTTCCAATGGGAATTTGCAACACTGAAGCGACGGGACAACAGAAGTGGTGAACTATGCGGTCGAGGCTGCCTACTTCCTTATTATTATTATTATTATTATTATTATTATTATTATTATTATTATTATTATTATTATTATTAATAATCAGTGAATTATCCGCAAGGCATATGTAGTGAAAAATGAACGTCTTCCTGGTCGTGTATCACGCTTCAGGCTAGCTGCTACAGCATCAAGGCTCCTCTAGGCAAACCTCTTAACTCGCGGATTGGCTTCAAAACTTCCAACAATGACTGTACGTGGCTTGCTAAATTACACACCGAATTGGTGCACGCGGAAAAAAAGAAAAAAACAAACGTGTAAGTAGCCGAGAGCTCGCAATTGCATTCAGAGGTACGAGGCGGCGTTGTCGCGTTCGGTTGGACAAGCGGCCGGTAGTAAAGCCTCTCCATACATGTTTCCGCCGACCGGCGGTGGCGGAAACCTAAAGCCCCTGCATCCACGCGCCACCGCCGAGCGGCGGTGGCGCGTGGATGCAGGGGCTTTAGGTAGCAGCAACGCGGTGGCGACTGGTATTTCGCTACGGCGCTCTTCGCTTGGACACGCATTGACGCGCGTGAAGAGAAAGCGTCCAGGGTACTTTGTGGAAGGAGTGCGCGGGCTGTGTACCGCTCGATTTGTCCCGCGCATCGCGGGGCACCGTGTGTGCGCCCGCTTCGCTCGGTCTGCGTACAATTAATTGGGACTGATTGTCTCGAATCGGTCGAGCCCGTCCTTGAAACGTCGCGGCCGGCGCACGCGTTGGGTTGTTTGAAGGCGGCTTCTCGCTTTCTTTTGCGCATGCGCCGAGTATGCATTGCGAGCCAACCCGGGTTAAAAGCTTTGAAAGCCTCGTGGTTCGCAGTCGCTCTTCGATATCGGGCAGAGCTATTCAACTCCGAGTCGCACCTGGTACCAATGACGCTGCGAAGTATCCCTCAACTGAGAGTTTTTATTTGGCGGAGTGGTCTCTCCCTCTCAATGGCGAGGAAAACAGATGACAGGGTGTGAGAGGATTATATGCACGGTTAGAGGATGTGCCCTGCATCTTTCTGTCGTACTAGAATTCGTCTACTGTGCTATGAATTGTGTTACCGTCTCTAGAAGCCCAGGGATAACACGGGGAAGGCGGGAGATGGAAATGCACGACGATGAGCAAAACGAGAACAAGGTAAAAGCGGGAGCCAACGTTTCTCGAAAAAGACAAGTGCACATGTCGAAACGTTGGCTCCCTCTTCTGCCTTGTTCTCGTTTTTCTCATCGTCTCTAGAAGCGCCACTTGAGAGAAGTAACGCGAAATTACCCGGTTAAGAGGACCACCGCTATCCTCTCCATTGTTATTCTCTTTCCGGCCCTTGTCGCCTCTTCCACAGTATTTAAGCGGTGGCATTCCGCTGGAAAGTGAAGGGCAGCTGGTATGCTAAAAAATGTCGTCCGAGTTATCGCCGTTCTTTTGGGCTGAAGAAAGGCCACAGCTCATTTATACAGCAGTGGCCGCTTGCAACTGGCCCCACTGATCTTGACGAGCTTAAAACTAAGGGCTCATTCACACCGGCGACGGACAGTGGTCGCAAAGCGACCAGTCGCAAATGGTCGCTTTTCTCGAAAAGCGACCATTTTGGGCCAGTCGCTCTCTGCGCGATTTTTCAGTTGCGCGACCGTGGTCGCAAAACTGATAAACTAATCAGCGGCGCACCGGAAGTGATCTTTCATGTGTCAACATCCGGCCTCCTCCCGCGTCGCGGCAAATTCCGCGTAGATTCCGAGAGTTCTCGCTGAGATCGATAATCTCCGGGATTGCGGCTTGCCGGTGTGAACATCAGTCGCGTTCGGTCGCTTTTTGATCGCGAGTCGCAAAAGGTCGCGCGACCTTCTCAAGTCGCCGGTGTGAATGAGCCATAAAGCTCTCGTTTTCTTGGCTTAAAGAAGGAGCAATCGGACACCGTGCAGTCTGTTAGTGTACGTAGTAGCCAGGTTGTGCTACAAGCTTGACGCGCGCGTCCGCTCAACCCGCTCTTGGAAAAGCGCCCAATTAGCCTGCGATTCGTCAGTCCGTCACGTCGTCTCCCAGCTTGCGGCGTGGTGGCAGCTTGTGTCACCCGAGCCTTGTGTTTCGCATCCTTAGGCCGGCCGACCCAGGGGCGCGCCTGCTGTTGCTGCAACGTGCAGTGCACTCCCCTCGCTGCACTGCCGCCCAACCGAGGGGGAGAGTCTATTTGCGGAACGTAAATTTGGCGACGCGCCATTTGATCTTGGCCGCGTGACGGGCACGCATATGAGCCGCCGTCGCATAGCGCCGGCGACAGCGAGAACCCTCTCGCCCCCTCCAGAGCTTTATCCACTCCTAGCTGGAGCTCCTGCTTCTTTATTTCTTCTTTATTATATTTCGGGCACACGAAGTAGGGAGTGGCAGTGTCAGCCGCGTGCGCTGCTGCTGCTACGGCGGCGGCACGCGCGACGTATATCATCGCGTCCGTCCGCGACCTGTCCGCGCAGCGTTTTATACGACGGGCCCGCGTTCCACACGGCTCGGGTGGGAGATTTCTGCCGCGCTACGCGCGCGCTCGTGCCCGCGTGCGTATGCATTGCTGCTGCGGCAGCAGCGCACTGCCAGTGCCCCCCCTGTTCTCTTTTGGCGCGAGGTGGTTGACTGGTCTGCCTACCTGTCTGGGCGCTTGACGGCCAGCTGTGCACGAACGCTGCGAGTCGTCGGCTCGTTTGTGGCGTGCGACGTCGGTGCGCGGGTGGGTGACCGACTGTTGGTCGGCGGCAGGCGTTCGCCGCGGCATAAGTTAACGCCGGCGTCTCCCCCCCCAAAAAGAGGCAGGCGCTCGGAGAACGAAAGGGAATAAAAGGGCGGGCATGTTTACGATCCGCGGACGGATCTGTGTCGCGTGAATCATGGCCCCGCAGTGTGCGTGTGTGTGTGTGCGTATCCAGTACTTGCATTCCACGCCGAGCACGGGACCCTGCACAAAGGGGGCTCTGCGGAGGGAGTTTCGAAGCGTGGGCTCGGCCAGCCCGCGACGACGACCGCTGGTTGAGAGTGCAGCGCAGGCCGAACGCGTGCTGCGGCGTCTGTCACCTGGATGAGAGGAGAGCGCTGGAAAGCGGTGGGGGAAGTGGGACGAGGCGACTGTCTCTCCCCCCAACCCACTTTCCCGCGCGGCCATTTGATATGTGCGTTTGCTGGAACTTTCACTTTGGATGGCTTTCCCACGCGACGGGCTTTTGTCTGTCGGGTCGGGCGGATGCGGGAGAGAAATTTTATTGCCTATACGGGGTCCCTCTTAGCTTCTATAAACCATCCCTCGTTCCCGTAACGGCTTTAGGTGACTAGGCTGCCCGGACGGTTCCTATAATCGCTCCGCATAACTTGAATGGTGACTGGCGACTCGCAAGGCGCCGTTATATCGGTGGAAAACTCCAGTCGGACGCTCTGTGCACGTGGGACATGCGACGGACGGGCAGGTAACAAAGGAGTTACGTCAACGACATCCGTTCGCGCTAAGTGCGTAGGTAACACCTCGAGTGTGGCCACGGGGCCGCCCACGAGTAGTTCACGAAAACATGCGTGGTGTGGCGCGGGACTTTATAAAACGGCGCTTTATTTTATAACAGATAGTCGTTAAGAAACGCAGCAGAGGATGAAACGAGCGAACGGCATGACTTTGGGTGGGTACCTGGGATTGAGAAGGTGCATTCAAGCTAGCCGCAAGTGTCACCGAAGCTTCTCCTGCCGAGGCCGGTTTACGGTCAGCGGAGGCGGACCGTGTGTTCCGTTCTAGCGCCTCTGAAGAACGCGCCTCCTCGGCGCCCATCTGGCATCAGCGGTGTGAAGTTGGGCTCGCTGACTTGGCTTTTTTTTTTTGAACGGGCCTTTGTCGCCCGTTCATCTGGTGGGATACTGCGTAAGCCGAGCCAAGCGCAAACCGACCTCTGGCAACCAAAGCGCCGGTGGTTCTCGGCCACTGCGGGCACCAATCGGCTACACTGCTGCCTTCAGCCAGGAATACACTCCTCGTTTCTTCACTCAGTGCGTACCTGTCGTTTGTCGTTTGAATGTGAGCGGGTGTGGTCAAGGAAATCGAGAAATAATTAAGCTTTGTTTGGACGTTGTATTTTGGTCGTGATGGCTATTTTGTGTCTTAGAACGACAGAAAGCTGAGCTAGTTGGTAAGGATTCATAATGCAAAAGAAGGACGTTCGTGTTGTCCACTTCTCTTGTGTCCGTGTCTGCACGCATTACCCGTTTTTGTATTTTGTGTCGTCGTTTTCTAGTTAAATCTGCTGTGCTTGGCGCAAAACAATTGTTTCAAAATTACCTCACTGTGCGGCACTTTTCCTTTGCCACGGGAGCGTATTTGCGGGATTTTTTTTACCCTCCTCGGAAGCGGTGTTGTGATGTTATCCTGTCGTACCCGTCGTAACTAAGATTACGACCAACGTCAACCATATAGTCCTAGCTCGCCCACTGTCGCGCTGTCTAGATCGACTTATTTGTGGTTGCGGGGCCTTTGTATTGATTTGTGTCTCATGTACTTGGTTGGGATTCAATTTGGCGCAACTCCAGAATGCTTACGGAATGACCCGTTTCCCGGCTGATGGTTTTGCGTGCTCACCATTCGTCGGTCTCTCTAATGACGATGATCGTTGGGGATATGTGCCGAGCTCTCTTATGGCGTAGCGGATGGCCGAAGCACGCAACTAGCTCCTGGCGGGAAGCTATAGGACATGTTTTCAGCAGTAGCTGTTAGGGATAATTACATACACCACAGGAAATCTTGATGGTGGCGGGAATCATACCTAAGTTTTAAGTGCGTCCGGCTGGTGTCTTGCGGTTCACGTGTGTTTCCCTCAAGTCCTTAAGAGGAAGCTTTAGGTCCGGAGCGCCTATATAGATGCATGGAAACGGAGAAATTGTTTTTGTCGTCAGCCACAGCACCGAATTCGATGAGGTTTGTTGCATTTTAAGACAAGTTAAAATCAAGTGAGTGTCGAAAGCAGATTTCTTTTGTTTTGTACTGTCGTTTTTTTTTTTTTTGCAAAAGTTGTTTAAAATTGCAAAACTAAAAAAAAAAATACTCGGCTATCAAGTTTACAGTCCTGCAACTCGGCAACTACAAACGATATCACACTTCGTAAACAGTACCTAATAACACTTCTGAAGCGCACAAAATTGATGCATTGTACACTGCTATAATATATACCACTAATTTGTGAGTAGGACTTTTGCAAAAGCCCCGTAAATAATGTAATAACTGCGCATAAGCTGTAAATTCATTTATGAAATTTGTCCGCTTTAGATACTCTGACGGATCCAATTTACAGAAAGATGATATCTGTATTTGGTGCAAAGGTGTGCATTTGTAGACTTCGTTTGGATTCATTTGAAACTTTATTCTGAATTCTTGTAAAAAGTTGCTTTCCCTAAATTAAGATTCTGCTTCCAAGAATAACTGTATCCTTTTCTGTCGAATGCAACACATTTCATTCAAACTGGTCCAGCAGTTGTCTCATAAAAGCATTTCTATGTTTTACGTGCATTTCATGGGGAAAAAGGAGTTGTCCCCGAGCCAAAGCTTCCTCTTAATGTGGTATGAAATGTGACTTCTCCTTCGGGATACTTCACTGCAGTGTGTGTACCTTCGATGGCTATAATGGCAAGATTGCTGTCGTTAGTGTACCGATATGCCGATGATGCGCTGGAACTTCAGTCAACTTGTTCGTGAAAAGCTATCTGTGAACCAAGCAGAAAGCGTGTAGCTAGTTTCGCTGAAATGAATAGCTGTCCTTCGTTGCTCATTTCGTGTGCGTGAGACGACAGGTTTGTAATAGATATCGGTAGGCTTTTATGCAGTTGGTTCCCAACGGCGTTTGATGGAATGCCGGCGAGTGTCGGGGAAACTTCTGTTTCCGAACCTAGCGTTACGGCTTGAGGACGTGTGTGGCCCCCATGTGGTTGCAGCGATACTCTGGCCATGACTGCGTGCGCTTGCCCACTGTGCTTCCGGGCCCCTCTGTTTTCGATTCGTCCCGGCCACGGCGGCCGCATTTCGATGGAGGCGAAATGCAAAACACCCTTGTACTTAGATTTAGGTGCACGTTAAAGAACACCAGGTGGTCAAAATTTCCGCAGTCCCCAACTACGGTGTGCCTCACAATCAGAAAGTGGTTTTGGCACGTGAAACCCTATAATTTAATTTTTGTAATTTCTTCTTGTTTTCGATTCGTTAGTTTGGAAAATATTATCAGTGGAACAGCAAGGATTTTAACGCCTAAAACACGATCGCAGAAAGGGAAGGACATAAAGATCGGTCTTTGTATTCCTTTTCTGTGATCGTGTTTCGGGCGCCGAAATCAACTGTTCGACATGCACCACTAGCCCAACAGCAAGTACTACCAGACTTATGCGTCTTGCGTGACGTGATGACTGGAGCATTGTCTCACGGTAGCGATATCATTGAAGATGTGCCGTTCGTTTTTGGCACATCCACTTCAGCTGGCTTAGCCAATCAGCGCTCACTGTATCGGATATCTTTCAAAGGCATTGACCGAGAACACGCAGCCCCCTGGTTCGTGCTCCGTCTGGCGTGTTCCTAATTCTGGAATTCCGCAACGGAAGACGATTATGAGTCAGCTCGCGTACGCGGCTTATATTGCACGTCCGAGGGGCGCAGCACACACAACGAGGAAGAAGCGGAGGGATGCGGTGAGGGTGGGGTGAATTTCTCTCTCTCTCTGGTTCGCGTAAGTAAGGGTTATGCGAGTCTCATCTTTGTGCCACCCCGACTCTCGAAGACTCTGGGACGGTGGATAAGAGGGGAGCGCGTGCGATTCGCGCGGTGTCCACGGCCAGTATGATTTCGCGGAACGATTCGGCGCGGTGGCCGTGCTGTGGCAGCCGCAAGGCCCGGCCACGGGCTTTCGAGAGGTCGCGTGCCCCTCAGGGATTCGTTCCGGTTACTACGCCTGCAGTCCTTTGAGGCCGGAGAGTGCTGCGGGCCGGCCTATGCGCAGGCACGCGTGCTTTCTCCGATGGCCGAAAGAAGGGGGGTGGGGGGGGGGGTGGAGTTGAGTGGAGCGAGCAGCCAAACGAGCACCCCCCCTTCTGCTGCCGGCAATAATGATGCGCGCGCACGGGACTCTCGAAACAAAGGACGGGAAGCCCCTCTCGGCGCTCCCTCTTGTGAGAACAGTGAGTAAGCTGGAGTAGGGGGGGATGAGGTGGGGGGGGGGGGCATTCGTTTTAATAGCTGCCTCGCGCGTTGGTTTGGCGGGCACTCCGGCAGCAAGCAGCGGCAGCCTGCTTGGTGCAACATGGCCGTTGCTGCTCAGCGACTGGGAGGAGGAGCTGTGAAGAGAACGGCCAGTATGCCCCCAGTGCTCGAGCGGCTACTCCAGATTGAAGAGCATGAATAATGAAATGCTGCCCCTCTCTGTTTCAGGAACGCGTGTACGCTTGCACGACTTTGGGAACGTGCGCTATCTGCAGGGGTGGTTAAACGTCCGATCAAGAGCGATGTCTGCGAGAGGGGCAATAATAGCGACGGTATTAAATGCTGCGCCATGCCGGGGGTCTGCCTAGACGCATCATTTGAGGGTATGGGAGGCTGCGTGGCGGATTTGGTTTGACCGTTCGTAGTTTCGTTTTCCCTCGACGATAATCGCAGTCGCTCGCGGCGCCCGGGCGTTTCTCTGTGGCGATTGGTAAGGCGATATGCCGCCACTGTTCGCAGTGCCCGCGTCTATTGTGCTGAAACACCTTTTATACCGTATACGCTGTATTAAATACCCTCTTGACGGAGCTCGGAAAACCAGAGGCGAATACCTGTGTCCTCACGAGAAGGACGAGAACTACTTCTAGTGTGCGCCATATGACTTAGAAAGTGCAACTGCCGTAAAACACTCATTTTGATGAAGCCAAGTGTCTCTGCCCACCCTTGTCACCCTGTGCGGCACTTCAAGGCACCTGCACTGCTCTATATATGGCGTTTCGACTTGATGACTTAGCTGAGCAAGAATAGAATGTGGTGTTTGTTTCATTCGGCCAGTGTAACGTATTGGCGAGGCATGTACGCCTGTATGTAGCCGTTAGCAGCCTTTCAAGCGGCGCGCCAATACGCTCGCCTCTGTCGTTTTCCACGAGGTGGCGGCACAATCGCGGAACTTTCCTTTCTGGCCTCTCTCTCTCTCTCTCTCTTTTACGTCCACCTCCGTCGTCCCTCCTTTGCTTTCGCTCCCTCTATTATTTTTTTCTTTCCTTCTTTCTCAATGCTTTCGTCATCGTGTTTCCTTCCTCTCCTCATCCGTATCTTTCTCCCTTGCTTTTTGCCCGCCGGGTCGTCGAACCCCTTTCATCCGCTTCGCCTCTCTCTCTCTTTCTCTCTCTCTCCTTCCTCCAGCCGGCACCACCACCTCGTGGTGTGTCTTGCCCTCTCGCTTTCGACGAACGAGACGCCCGGCGGCGAGGACTCCTTCTCATGCGCCTGGCCAGCCAGCCGTGGCGCTGCGTGCAACCGCTGCTGCTGTGGTGATTGCGTTTGTTAGCCCTGCCCGTGGTTTGTAGCCAACCTCGTCACCTTCACCTTTCACCTCAGGGCGTTCCTCTTTTTTTTTTTTTTTCGCACCTTTTTCCTACTTTTTGGCTGAGCACTCAGCCGGGATGTTGTCAGCCAGCTTTGTGCACCTGACTGAACCTGAAGCGCTTACTTTTCTTTCTCTTGCCTTTGGCGTGCGGATTTGGCTGTGTTTACATCCCTTGATGTTTGTGAACGCGTTCCGGCATCACGGAATAGCAATAATACAAAAGAAAAAAGTTGCAATGCGTGGCAGGCTTTCATTGACGGTGTAAGCTCCTTACACCACCTTATCATTCAGGATAGACAATCATAGGTAATGGTCATGGCTACGATAGGCAGTGGGGGGTCCGTGAATGCCGGCGATAACGGTTAGCCAAAGCAGTCTGAAATTACTCGTTTAGGTGAGGACCCTGTGATTGCCTCCAAAGTTCGTCCAGCGCTCAAGTGGCTGCCGACACACCGAAAAAGTAATAATTGACGTCGGGACTACCAGTTACGTTTTGCTGTCGGGTTATTAGTATTAGGAGTAGGCATAGTTCGAGCGACCTTCATATCGAATGTCTCGCTATCTCAAATAGTGTGAGCACGCTGCAGACGTGCGCCTGATTAGGGTGGTTAGAATGGGTGGCCATTCTTTACAACCTAGCCGAAATACGTAACAGCAGCGCTGGTGGCGGCACCTTGTGGCGCTGTGCTTAACCAGAATGCTCAGCACGCAGCGTTCTAGACCGTGCCCACAGGTCGCGATCTCTGCGGCCATGTGCAGAATTGTCATTTCTATGTGTGCCGTGTTCCACTTGTTTGCTTTCGCACAGGTACCGGCAGGTACGTAATGATCAGGAAAGTTTGTTCTTGTTATAATTTCCTCAGAAGCGGCTGGCAACGTGTTTCGATTTCTCGTGCTAGTAACGTCCGCCTCCCTAGAATCATTCAGCTCAAGGACAAGAATTACACTATCTGCCACAAGCAAGTTTCAAGAATTCAGGGAAACTTAAAGGTGATCACCCCGTACACAGAACTCTCCAACTGACATCAGTTTTCCTGTATAGGGGGTATGCTGCAAGTGCCCACCTAGTGAACATGTCCGTTTCGTCTGCTCCTGAAGTTCTGATTGTCTGGGTTGGGAACCTGCGATACCTTGGTGGTGCAGGCTGGGCATCCTCTTGACGCCCTTCTCACATACTGTCTGGGGTGGGGTACGCAAGGAGACAGGCGCCCCTAGCCAATCACATCAGCATCAGGCGAAATGGGCGTATCCACTACGTGCGTACTTACAGAATAGCCTCCACCCCCCCCCCCCCCCTTCACACGCACACACATAGAATCTTTGACTAGCGAATTTCAGTGCCAAGTACATCAGGAAAGCTGCATACATGAACTCGACGCATGGGCACGTTCATTATATTTGAGCACGTCGAGAACTTGTGCCTATAGTTTATTGTGGGACAAAATACGTTTTTCTTAGATAACTTGGCATTCAAAAATGCATGACCGGGTAGCTTTCTGGGTTTATGAACACACTGCTTCCAAAGCGCGGATAAAAGGGTCTCTACGGCACTAATCCTCGCCAGCGAGGCTGTGTTTAACATATAATTGCCATTGACTCACTTCAGTCGGATCCGTGGACGAATACCGTGCGTTGAAGCATAACTAAGCAGTTACCAAATTAAGATCGCGCTTTTCTTCTTTTTTGACGTTCAGCATGGCAAACTATGCCGTAGCAGGAGTTACAGCGTGTCGCACTTTGTTCAAGAGTTTTATTTCGCTTCTGCTTATTGCGCGGAGAAAGAAAAATTAAGGCTCCCAAAACGAAGACGAGTATTTGCGAGAGGCCGTTTTCGTTTTCGCCGCCTACCGGTCATCGTATCGCAATCACGCCCTCTCTGACGTCCATATGAATGAGCGGTCCCATCTTTTATAGTGTGATCGATTGGGGTCTGACGCTGGACGTTGTATAATCACGCCCTATCTAAAACTGGCTTGGCACCGGTCTTGATGAAGTGGGTCCCATCACTCATATCGGCCCGGATAAAGGTTCTCGCATCTCTTCCTTGTCCAATCGTTTCCCGTCCTTGTGTTCTGTTTTGTATTGGCGTCCGTGAGAAGTTGTTCTCACCCTTCTTCGACGGAGAAAGTGAAGAAGCCGAACTTGAAACAGGCTGGCCCGTTTCGAGGGTTTTTAACCTCATTTAATAGGAGGTCCTACGTGTTTAAGCAAAGTGGGAGGTGAGCGGACTGTATATGTAATGCGCTCCGTCGTGACGATGTAATGAGTTGCCGCTGCTACTATTTTTCGTTTTCTTTTCTTTCTTCGACGCTTGGATGTAAATTGCCGTGATTATCGCCTGGCTGCACAGCCGTTGTAATTATATCTACTTTATATTCTGTTCGCGTTTGAGGTTGTTGAGCCGCTGCTTTCGCTGAACGGTATGACAAGCTCCGCGGTGGAAGCGGAATTTGATTTCTCTTTCTGGAAAGCGCAGTTGCACTGTTAATCGGATTCTGTTTTATTGGACCTTCAGTAGAATCGACATCACTTCACGTTGATTAAGTAGGATAGGATTTGAACTTGCAGGGTACTTATTTCGCCGAAGCTATCCTTGATGACGCTCAGAACTCTAGTATAGGAAGTAAACAGTATTGGTCGAACTCTTGAGTACAAGTCCTGAGACCTCTTATAGTGTACGTATAACCGTGAATCTAGCGAAACTATTTGATTAACCGGGATGAATTAGCCGGAGGGACAATCCCCACTTTCTTGGACTTTCCCAGGAGATGGGTGGGGCGACTGTGTTTTGCCGGTGTTGCTCCGTTTAGGTCGTTTGCGCGGCTGGGCATTTCCAGACGGTATGGGTGTTTTCAAACTGGGGCGTCACACTATGCCCATAACGAGTTTGAAAGAAGAGTGTGCTTGCCCCCCCCCCCCTCCCCCCCTCTTTCGGTACAACTTCTGCTTTACGGGAATGATATCCAATGGAGTACTTTTCACTAGCCTTGCGGAGACATTGCGTCTGTCAAAAGGGAAACAGAAAAAAAAAAGGACAATCGTTATAGTAACCAGAAACGTCCAGTCGAGTGGGCGTTGTGTCAATACAAGTTAGGTGCATTTACGGTTTACAGTCGCGGTCATAGGCATTTCCACTAGCTCCCGGAAGTAATAATTATTGCGTCAGCTGCTGTGTCGTATGTCAGAAGCCCGCCCTACCTCGTGAGCGACAAGAGTTCCTGCAGCGTAGGTCTGGCTCAAGCTGTCTGCGCTCGACAGCGTGTTCCAACTGCAGTGATGCGCGCACGCGCGCCCTGGCCACAAGGTGGCGCCGTGAGTCAAGTCGTCGGCTGTTCCAGCCGCACGTAGCGTGGTTGTTTCGCCACCGCTTTCCCCCTGTTCGCCGAGTTGGTGCTTTGCCGCAGGACTCGCGATGAAGCTGGCGAGAGGAAGAGATAGCGATACGAAAGGAAAGGAGGGTAAGCTGTAGTGCAAGGCAGCGCCGGGCACTGCTGCTGCGGATCTGCCCGTTGAATCTGCTGGCGGCGGCTGCTGCTCGGTCTTTTCCCAGCACGGCGTCGTCGTCTTGGTCGGGCCGAGTGCCTCTCCTCCGGTTGCGCAACACTGCAGCCACGTGACGCGATTTTCTCCTCCTCGTTCTCGCTCCCTGCTCTCGGGGTCTTTGCACTCCACGCCGTTCTCGCGCTGCTGGCGCGAGGGACGGCGTCGCGGCGTTTCGCTCCTCGTGCGCACTCTGCTCGCCCTGGCTCGTTGAGGCAGCACCTTCGTCGAGGACGAACTAACCGTGTCCCGCAGTCGAGCACTGCGGCGGTCCGATCGCTCTCGAGAGGGTGATTAACGCGTTTTGAGTTGCAGTGGTGGAGACAAATGCAACGCCGCCCACTGCGGGCGGGCGCTGCTTGCCTCAGTCCTCGTGCACGTGCGCGGGCAGCGGAGATAGATGACGTTCGAAACCTCACTCTCCCCTCCTTGCTGGCTGCGCGTGCACGGGACTTGAAACGGCTTGCGAAAGCGTGTCTTCCATGCGCGGCGGCGCCCGACTCTCCGCCCTGTAGTGCGGTCGTGCGGGGAGGATTTCTGCGTGGTGGTCATCAACTTAATTGCCTGTCCGTTTCCTCTGACTGGAGACGAAGCAGACGGAACCGCGTTCTGGGGAGGTACTTGACCCTTGGGAACATGAATGTTTTCATCGGTGTATAATTGCGGGGGCCTTCGGCAGGCTGCTCGAAAGGAAAAAGAGGTGCACGCCACACCGTTCGTCTCACAGTCGAGCGGCGGATCAGCGGCTGTAAGCGTACCACATGGCGCGTCTTTCCGACAGCTTCTCGCCGTGGCGTCTTCCAGCGTCTTGTGCTTCCGTTGTACTCTGCGTAGTAAATCGCGCTTGTATATATTGCTTCAGAAATACGTGCCGTAGACAATGGGCTACCAGCTTTAACCGATAACTACGTAGAACATATTCCTGCCGCGGGTACAGCGTGTTCGTTGCGCTGTGTGGGATGGCGACGCCGAACATGCCGCTGGAATACGCTCCACGATGTTGCCTTTTTAGTGTCGCATATGCTTGTAGGCCTAATGACGACGGCGTGAGGTCGTGGCCACTGGCAGTCGGACGGTCTCGCTTATTCGTTTGTTCCGTCAACAACATTGACAGTCGGCGAGCCTTCCTGGCAGCCGCTTTCCGAAAGACTAGAGCAGATGCTTCTGGTTGTGTGTTCGCTGTAGCGTTGTACAAATCGCAGCTGAGAGCTACAAACTGCGCAGCGGTAGTGGCTCACAGAGAGGTTGTGGCATTTCGCTTGTCGTTTGGTTGTTACTGGTTTCTTTTCTGGGGTAATTCGGCTGCTTTCTGATAGAGACCAAAATATACGTGGGCTTTGGTTGGACCAGCACTCGTACGACACCAACCAGTCGAAACTAACTCGAAACCCTCAACTACGGTGTCCTTCATAGCGCATATAGTACTGTTACTTTGGGGAGCGTATTCCGCTATTCATGTCAAGCAGTCAGCACTGGGATTGCATAACGCGTACTACAGTAACACAAAATGCACAAGCGGCTCGGGTGCTATTATTTACGTCGTTTAGCTGCATAAAGCACCGTATAAAAAGACGCGAAGTTTCTCGTTTTTGAGAATTGCTTGTCGATTACCGCTTGCTTTCGTTAATATACGCTCGATACACCGATTGTGTGGCTTCTGCCCCCTGCGGACCGCTCTAGCTTTCAATCTACTTTGTGAATATGGACTCGGGGACCGTATCCACAAAGAAGTTATTACGCTTAATTAATTTGCTCGTAAGAGCTAATCGTGTTGTTAGGCACATTATTACCAAAGGCGGCCAGTCAATGGCAAACAGCATATACGAAATAAGAGCTTTGTATGTTCGGCCCCGGAATTGGCACCATGGACGTGGCAGCTAGGCACATCCGCATAGCGGTCGCGCTTCCTTTTGATGGCAGTCGTAAAACGGTTCTTTCGGGATGCTCCTTTGCTCGAGTTCTGTTTTGCGCGTTTAAAAATACCTCGAACTGTGTGTGAAAGCTCGAACTTCCGGCGGTGGGGATGCACGGGCGAGCACACACGAAAGCGCACGACCGGTTAAACGCCCGTGACTAATCGCTACAGGCCGCGTGGAGGACTTGTGTGACGCGCTTGTGCACGAGGCGGCGAGTTCGGCTGGCAGTTGTGGCTGGCGGGCTCCGGGCCTGTGCCCGGGCTCCAGGCGCGCGCGGTAGCTGCAGTTTGCAAATATGCGGCTGACAGATTGCTGACACGGCGGCTTGCCAGCTGTCTGACAGGCTCTTTAAGACACCGCCTTCGAACGGCTGTGGTCGTCATCCCTGCAACGGTCGCCAGCGCCTGCTGACGATCGTGTGACGCTGTGAGTCACTTCCTCTTCTGACACGCGCCGCCCGTCTCATTTAGACTGTGAAACGGGTAAACGCTTTCGTTCGTGTGTTCTTGTATACCGAGACGAGTATCGGGCATAGGGCGGGGACGTCGTCCGGCCACGGACCAACGTTTAAGAAACACCGTGGAGCTTCGCATTTGGAGCTTCCACAGCGAGCACGCTCCAGCCGGATGTCCCTTTTCCCTCTGACGCTTTCTCTAATACTGGAATAGGCCTGTAGCCATAATTCAAATTCTCTCTCTCTCTCTCTCTCTCTCTCTCTCTCTCTCTCTCTCTCTCTCTATTTGCCTAATATTGAGGTTCAGAAATGGACACGTAAATCCGCATTCTCTTTAAACGACCTAAATTTCGCTATCTTTCTGGGTGTCCTATCCTCTAACCAGCAATAATTTGTTCACAGAACAAATCGTGCTTTGACATGAGTGAGGTACCGTTTTCAGGGCATTGCGAGGGCGGAAATGCAGGCCGCGAGAGAGACAGCTTGCCGCCATTGGGAGCCGAACCCACAAACTTCGCTTAGAGAGAAGCACTTTTTCGCCTTCTTGGGTACCAATGTCGTTCAAACTACGTGTAACACGTTACAGGGCAACCCTCACGGGGCAAGTTGCATTCTTAAAAAAAAAAAAAAAAAAAAAAAAGGAGTTTTACGTGCCAAAGCCACTTTCTGATTACGAGGCACGCCGTAGTGGGGAAATTTGAACCACCTAGGGTTCTTTAACGTGCACCTAAATCTAAGTACACGGATGTTTTCGCATTTCGCCCCCATCGAAACGTGGCCGCCGTGGCCGGGATTCGATCCCGCGACCTCGTGCTTAGTAGCCCAACACCATATCCACTAAGCAACCACTGCGGGCAAGTTGTATTCTCGTCGAGTTCGGTTTTCTTTCTCTTTAATTACGATGTAAACATTAATTCACAAGTAAGTCCCCGACGAGCACCATGGACATTATATAATCTTTAAGCAAACGAACGTAACCCCCCCTCCCCCTTTTTTTTTTTCTGGCTTCGTGCCTATCGACTTTAAACAGTGTGTACTTAACCAAAAAAGGAACACATTCCCGCTTGAACCCACCGGGGTGGCGTATTGGCTTTAGCGTTGCGTTGCTAAGCTCGAGGGCGGGAGGAGGAGGGGGGGGGGGTATTCCGACCGCGGCGGGCGCATTTTGATGGCCCGCGCATTGGATGCACGTTAACGAACCGCATATGCGGCCGGATCGTGGTTTTTGCACGTAAGAATCCAGAATTTCATATCATTCCCGCTTGGTGTAGGTGTGCACAGCCAATCGCGCCGCACTCTTACGCCGCCGTTGTGGGCCTGACCCGCAAATAGCGCCCGAGCCTCGTGGGGGGAAGGGAGGGGGGGGGGCTCGTTCCGCGATTTCCGCACTCCGAAGGCCGTATTGCCGCGGGCGCATGCGACACTCGCGCGAGCCTTGATCCTCCTCCTACGCGAGACCCGGCGCTCGGGCACGACTTCGTGCCTCGCATAGCCTCGTCCGGCGTGCGCGCCTGTGCGTGCCGGCCGCAGTCACGGCGGGCCGCGGCTGCAGGGACGGCTGGGCGTGTGTGTCACCCGAGACTGCTTGGGAAACGGGTTGGGAGAGAGAGGGAGGGAACGTCTTTCAGAATTATAACATCCCCGCTACCACATGCTGCGCCAACCACATGCGACGCGCTTACTTGCATGTTTGCGGCGTGCCGTCCAGCGCAGTGTACAACAATGCGTAGGCGTCCGAGAGCCGCCGTGCGGGACTCTCCTGCAGATAAGACTGTGAAGCTTAGGCAGCAGCACAGATCGTGTGCAGTTTGATTTATTTATTTATTTATTTATTTATTCTTTACTAAGAAGCTGTCTTTGACAAATGACTTTTGCAACGACAATTTTGGTTTGGTTTCGACAAAAGTGCGATTTTCGAACGGTCACCTACCCTTGGTAATGAAATCATGACAGATGAGCACACTTGACAGCAGTTGCGTAAGCAGCAGGCCTACTACATACGTCGTGGACGGTGGACTTGGTCTAGACCCGACTGCATTAAAGGGACACTAAGTACAAAATTAAGTAAAGCTCGATTGGCAGACTCGTAACATATATGTATATACGCCAGAACACACACACAAAATAAAAGCGGGGGAAAAACAAGCAGCGGACGTTGCTTCGAAGTTCGCGCACCAGCTTGTCGGTACGTCATGGATTTTCACGACGTCTAGTCGAGCGCAGTCAATTTTTTTATCGGTAAAAGAAAAAAAGAAATGTCGACTGCGCTGTGTTTTAAAGGAGCCATAGATACAATTGACTTAGCAAATTTTCAGAACTTGACTGCGCCGCATGTAGCCGGCCCAAGTACGGCAACATAATTTGAAAGCTTTGAGATGCGGTAATGTAACTTCTGCTACGGAATTGACGACAATGGTGTTTTCCAAGAATATCACTCTAAACTGTTCTTGTGATTTCCTTTAGCGTATCTTTAATGATGTTAAGAAAGACTTTGACCTAGTAGTTCTGCGGAAACCCGCAAGGTGGAGAAAAGTAATGAATAAATGGAAAATCAGACATCCGCCAGTCCTTAGCAATTGCTACAAAGGAAACCCATACGAGTTCCACGAGGAACGCGTGTGGGTTTCCTTTGTAGCAATTGCTACGAACTGGTGGATGTCTGATTTTCCCTTTATTCAAGTTAAGAAAGACGTATCGCAGCCGTTTTGGTACCGCTTCCAGCCCCTTTCCTCGTGCACCCTGTTTAGGGCGCCTCTCCCACGCGTCGATCTGGTCGTTTCGTGGCCATCTCATTTGAATTCGTCCCGTCGCCGCCTTGCGTTCGCCCTGTCGCATCGCGTTGTCTGCTCAACTCCTCCCGCAGCCGAAGTCCTTACCTTACCAACTTATCCTTACCAACTAGCTCAGCTTTCTGTCGTTCTATTCTTCTTTCGTCACGAGCCGTTCGTGTGCAGTGCCGCAGATGTGGCGCGAGACTTGACTGCCCGCTGTGTCGACGCGCCCCGAGCGTCTCGGCCGTCTCCGGTGTCGTCCGGCGCGCGCGCTTTATGGGCGTGCGCCCGCTCCCCTCGCTGTACGGCACCCGCCCGCCGTGACACATGCTCGCGGCCGGCGTTCTCGCACCGCCCGCTCTCTCTTGTCTGGGAGGAGGAGGATACGCGGTTCGATTTGCCTGGAGCGGGCGTCTCCCGGTTTTCACAATGACCGTGTTTGCACGAGTGCTACAGTGGAGCGTCGCATTAATGCGCCGGGAGAGAGTAGGGCATGTCGACTCGCGCGATTCATGTAAACGCTGGCGTATCACGTCGAGGAAGAAATTCAATAAAAGCGTTACATTTCGGGCGGTCCTTGCTAACTACGGTAAACAGAAATTTACATCAATGGCTATATTGAGCACACTACCACGCCAATTTAACTTGCAGTGAACTTATTCTGAACAAACCAACAGAAGGTTTACTGTATCCGTTATTACTCTTGTGTGAATGCTCTCAGTGTGATGCTAATTGTTGTCAACTTTGTCATAACTGTGCAATCTCCTTTCTTTTTCACATTCGCCTCGCATGTTGCTACTCGTTGTGAAAGCAGATGTAGCAGCATAGCGTACGACCGGCCGAGCCGGAGCAAGTGTCACAGCTTCACATGTTGAATTCCAATGGCGGAGTCGGAGCAAGTTTTTCTGCTCGTTTCGGAGCAAGTTTGTTCCAATGAGAGAGTGAGGGTGGGAGTAAGGTGCTCCAATGAGAGAGTCGGAGTGGATTCAGAGCGGGAGTCACTCCGTGGAGCAGAAAAAGATGCTCCGACAAAATCGGCGGGGTGGACCGGAACTCTGCGTGACATATTTCCTTTGCCACATTTGTCTGCTGGGAGGCACCACCGGTCACGACTCGCGAGGAAGCAAAAGCTGCTGCACGCTTGGCAAGATATCCATTCCGCACTTTTGAAACAACAACAACAGGTGAACGGCGCTGAAGAGACAAGTGACTGGTGCGGTGGTGCTGGGAGCAAACAGCGGAAGGAAAATGACAACACGCGAGGCATCCTGGGTAACTCGGCGATAGAAGTTCCGCTCATGCCTTGCTCCGGCGGCGCAGGTTGTGTTCCACTCGCGGATTTGGAGGCGTTGCTCTACGCCAGAGTCGAGTGCTCGCTCGCGGAGTCCGTCGGCTGCTCCGACTCCGCCATTGGAATCCAACAACAGTATCCTGCTCCTACGTGACCACATATTTTGTCGTGACGTCACGACGCAGTCTCTTCCTAGGAAACGAAACCGGAACTCTGCAGTAAAGCTATTGCCTTAAATTATTCAGAGCGCTGTAAGGCATCACAGTACGTTTCTTCTTTTAGGTTTATAAGTACTGAACCTTCATTTAAAGTAAAAAATTAAGACTCCTACATAACGTGCCAGTACCGTTTTAATTTATTATTTATTTTATTTCACAATACCCCTAAAGGTCATCGAAAGGGTACTGCATAAACGGGAGGGGGGGGGCAATAAAAAATATTGAGGTGAACTATGTTATACAAAAGCTCTAAGAGTATATGAAATTCGGCGATAAACACAACTCCGGAAATGAAACATATTTACAAATGAGTGTAAAAAAGTTGCAAATGGCAAAATGAAACGGGTCGCTAATTCTACACACTTCGTCCTGCAAAAGATACGACTGTAGCCGACGCTATGGCATTAAGGTTAACGGCTGGATAATTGGACTGTGCGGACAGATAACTTTCGCGTTTCCCGCTCGCTCTCCCTTCTTTTTTGTGGCCCTTGTTATTCTTGTTTCGTCTGGCAGACGATCCCTGTTGACATTGGTGGAATAGGAATGTCTTGACGAGAACGTTGGAGCTAAGCGGTCGTGACCAGCTTACATCGGCAATGGGACAAAGAAAAAGACCGAAATTGTGAACAGGTGCCAGCGGGTGTCCCTTTCTTCGCCATTCCTCTCTGTCTTGTAAGCAGGCCGTTACTGTATAGTACCGGTAAGGTTAAATAACCGGCAAGCATAAGTTCCTGGTACATATTCCCGTTCCCTTAACACCAGTATAGGGTAGGAAACCGGACGTTTGTCTGTTTTCAACCTTCCCCTCCTCGCTTTCTCTCTCTCCCTCTCTCTATGATAACTTGCAGAGGTTTTTCATTCAAAGTATTTAAAAATTGCTTAGGCATACACGGCTTTGACAGCTAACTTTACCTCTGTAGCGCAATATCACGAAGTGTCAGTATTTGTTAACACGGCACAGTTTTAATCGCTCCCCCCCCCTCCCCGCTTCGTTCTTTAATTGAGTAAGCATTTTTATGCCTACCCAACGAGGAGACCCGTCCGCCACGCAAGACGGTCGCCTTTAAGATAGGGCCTGCAGCAGCGAGAGAATTCACTTTCGTGCTGCCTCCCGCCTCAGCGCGAACTAATGTTGAATTCCAATGGTAGATCGCGAGCGCTCGGCCGGATCACGAACGGAGCGCGTCGCTCCGACTGAGATCGCTCTCATCTGCTCGCACCATATCTGCGAATGGAACGCGTGCGCTCCCGCGGGAGCACTTAGTACAGGAAAATCATGTGAGAGGGCGCTAGAATAGAGAGAGGAACAAGCGCTTGGAAGCGCAACCCACCACCCCATTACACTGTGCGTGTCAGAAGAATCATCACTCGACTTGGAAATTGTACTGTGTGAGTCGGAGCTGTCTTGGAGCGCGAACAAAATCGCACGGCGCGAAGCGTCGTCCACGTTTCCAGTGTCCGCGACCGGAAACAGGCGACCGTGACAGGAAGCAGAGGCGGGTGAAGGAAATACGTCACGAGGATTTCCGGTCAAATCTGCCGATTTCGGCGGAGCAAATATTTTTGCTCCACGGAGCAATCCGGGATCAGCGGCTGGTCTCAATCTGCCATTGGAACACACAGCTCACGCTCCCATTCTGCCATTGGAACAGGATTGCTCCATACAGAGCAGAAAAACTTGATCTGGATCTGCCATTGGAATTCAACATAAGCGGCGAGAACACAGGCCCGCGCGGCAGCGCCATACGCAGCCGCCGCCGGAGTACGGTTGAAAATAGTTCAACACGGATGGGTAAGGCACTAAAGAGCCATAACGGCTCATAATGATCGGACTGTCGTCAGCGCACCTGGTGCCGCCACCTGCAGTAGTTTGCTTGCGTCATCAATTCACCGCCTTGAGCCGCCGCCCGCAGTAGTTCGTGTCGCTGGTCCGATCAAGTTTCACAACACTGATATTGAAACCAGATTGCATGTAGATGAGCAAGTGTTACAATGCTTACGCCTACTTAGTCTTAACTCCCAGAGGAGTGCCGCGGGATTTTTTTTTTTTATGCTTTCTTTCGGTGTTCATCGGATCCTGTGGCCGTTGGTGTGGGCTAAATACAGTGGGCAAGCTAGAGTGAACAAACTACCTCACTGCCTGCCGTGTATAGCCTAGTTGTGGTTTGGTCGTCTCGAGCTTATATGCAGCGCAGCGTAACCCACGAGAGCCGTTCTGCAAAACCTTATTTGTCCTTGCCGCTGCGTCTTGCTAAAGGTGGGGGCATTCCTTTGATCCCAGTCATGCGTGCTCGCGCGCCCGGTAATAGCGCTTTGTCGATTCTATTTGCATGCAGATGTCGTTCTTCTCTTGCGCAACATGGGTTCCCCCCGATATGGATTCTTTTATGTTACGCAGCGCGCACGATACGCACACGGCAACGCGCAATAATGCATGCGTTCTGAATCGATGATCGCGGCCGACTCGTTGGAAAAAAAGGAGATACGTATCGCGCGTCGTTTTGCGCCAAGAGGCAGCCGTGACGCAACGGCTACGCGGTTATTGAACCAGATAATGTTGCTTTCGGCGTCATTTCAGCTAACCTGCGTGTGCCCATCGTAGTTGCGTGCTGTTTGTAGGCGTTCCCTCGTTGTTCCTCCTGCATCGCTGGGGTTACGCGCTGATCGCGGTGGCAAAGCGCACTTTTTGACCACTCTCTATCGTCTGCGATAATGATGCAGAATCCTCGACGTTGCGTCATTGATGACGTATCTTGCGGTTTGAAAACATTTAACGCGTATGGCCCCTTACCTGTTTTCCTTCACTGCTTCGATTAAAGCTGTGAAAAGAAGTGTAGCCGTTCTACTATAGAAGAAGCAGATGTCCACGGCAGGAAAGAGCAAACAGGACACAGCGATCCAGTTTTGCGAGGGACACGACCAGCGGGTGTGATTAGGGTTTCCTCTTCCACGTGTGCACGCGGGAGGAGGAGCCGAGGTGTGCGTTTGCGGGTGAGACTCTCTGGGGAAAGTGACGCCCGCTCCGGTTGAGCTTTGGCTCCGAACAGACCTTCACGAGTGGGCTAGCTCGTTGACGCTTTTAGTTTAGCAGCTGCTAGTCGCGCCTGTCTCGCTGCCGTATAGCGCTTGTAGAGGCGTCCCGGTTCGGGACAACTGTCACCGCCACATTTGTACCGGCGAGGTGAGGTGACGGATAGAGCGAAGATTCCGTGTGTGTCTTGCCTTTGGCAAACGAGGGTGCTTGCCGTTTGCGGGTCCGTGGCGGCTGGTATGTACCGCTGTCTCGCTGTCCCGTTGTATTTGACGTCTCCCTCGCAGCAAACACTGCAGCGGCGGAGGCTGCGCGAAGATTTCGTCGAACGACCGCGTGCGCGCCGACGCGAACATCGGACCCGTCGCCCGGCTTTTCCGTCACGCGCCGCGGCGGAAGAGGAGCTGTTCGTTCCTTGGCAAACACTGAACGTCCCCGCGTGCACGCGCCGCTTTTGCGGGAAGCCGGAGCTGAGAGGACGACGCTCCGTCAATATTGCGCACGCGAGCGCCTCTCGGGAAGCAGGATTAAAAAAAAAAAAAAATAGAGAGAGAGAGCCTGCCCCCGCCGGTTCTGTTCGACTTCCTCGTTGTGATGTGTGGCCTCTCCTTTTCGAGAACCGCGGCAGCGCCCGGGGTCCGTGTTAGTGAGTGTCGTTGCGGGCGTGTATACGGCGACCGCGAGCGGGCGGTGTCCGCAGTTGGCAGCTCCGTCGGCGCCTTTTCCCCGGTCGTTCCTGTGCCCCATTTCGCTCTTTCGCTTGAAGGAACAACAACAAAGTTGCGGCACGTCGACGCGCTCGCTTCGTAATTTGCGACGCCTCGTGATCGTGTCGTGTACAGGTACATAACGAGCGCGATTTTCCCGCCTCTGTATACAGTTTGTGCACGGGGTAGTGGACACCTCGCGTGGACGCACTTAGGAGGCGCACCTTTTTCGTCGAGGAGCTCCGCAGTGCTACGCACGTGGAGGTTGGGCCCGGGAACAGAGAGACCCATTTACGAAGGCGTTCAAGAGGGAGACACGCTTTTAGCGCAAAACGGGCCGAACGCGCTGGATCGTGATGCATGGCGTTCTAGAGCGGATTTATTGTGACAGCGTCTTTCCTAAGCGTAGGAACAGGTACCCCGGCAGAAGGTAATTTACATAACCTCAGCGTACTTCTAGTTAAAGAGGGCACAGAAGAGTGTGGGGGAAGGGGTGCACAGCGATACGAGTAGTTTCAGGATTTCATCGCGGTGGTAGTTTAGTAGGAGACGGAGATAAAAGGGTGGTGCATGACCCGGTCACGGTGAATCATGCGCGTTGTAACTTACGTCGTCACCAACAGGTCGTGTGCTTCCTTTCTCATATGTTGTCTCTCTTTATTTTTACCGAGGCGACTTCAGAGCCGAACGGCTTATCCTTCTCGTGGACCTCGCTCGGGAGTGGCTGCTGGTTCCACCGAATGTAGCACAGTGACCGCTGAGCGTGACATCCGGCTTAGCGGAGGTAACAAGGCTCGCGGGCTCCCATGCGAACGATACGTGTACACGCGGCTTCAATGCACACACACACACACAGTACGCCACGCTATAGTGTCAATGGCTGTTTTATGGCGTCGTGTCGTCTCACAAGTGGCCAGGGCCTCGGAGAAGCGTCGACGACGCTCGTTATACGAGCTGCATGCGGCGGCGTATACGACGACTCGAGGCCGTCGCTGGTCCGGAATAGACACAACGGTCCCCGCAGCGCTGCTGCTGTGTGCGCGCCTTGTCCTCGACCAGCTGACGATCGGAGGAGACGCGATTGATGCTTTGCGCCTGACGGGATCTCTCGTCCGTCGTAGTCGCGCGCGTTTTGTGTGTGCGCAGACGTCCGGCGAGGTCGGTTCAGCGACCGGCCTGATTCTCTCGCCGCGTGCGCCTGTTCGCTGCCGCCGACGCTGCGCGCCGCTGTGTGCGTTAAGAGGTCTCCTTGTCGACTTCTCGTCTGCCGGCGCCGCCGCCAGCGCGCGGCTTAATTCGGCCACGGAATACACGTACGCGTCGCCTTGTCCCCACCGAAGCCACAGTGGCGTGAAGCGTTTAACTGCTTGAACTGTCTCGATTATGCGTAGTGTGCCTGGCTGGGTGGTCCTCCCCCCCCCCCCCCCCCCCCCCCTCCTTCGTTCACCCTTCCCGGTTCCGTTTGGTCGGCGCTTATACTGTACGGGGAGGAAGACGCGAGCAATGCGCACAAACGCTAGAGTGCAGTGTTGCTTTCTTTCTTTTACTGTTTTGTTTTATTGACAAGCCGGAGCTTTACGAGAAGCACCGAGTGCCCGAACGCAGCTCAGGATGATGCCGACGATTTTCGTTTGAGCCTTTAACGTTGTCGCGCCCGTCATGTTACACAGCCGATTGACACGGTTGGTTTCGCATGTAAAAGGTATTCGCCCTCGAGTTTCCTGGGCCTCAGTTCCCTGCATGCATCCGATCGGCACGCCGCTGTGCGAGTCCCGAACGGCATACTTGCGTGCTTTAGAAGGCGGGGTCGCCCGCATCGAAATACCGAAACGCACACGCGGTATGCGGACTGCGCAGTATCGCCGCAACGCCTTGCGCCGTGCCCTATTGATGTACGTTCAATTCGTATATGTGTGACGCTAAACGGCGGAGCTGAGACGCAGAATATGCAGGGAGCAGTGCGACCGATTCGCGTTGTGCTGAGACAGTGACGAGAGAGAGAGAAAGAGGAAAAGGGTGCAGCTCCACTCTGCTACCAACCAGGTGGTGGTGGTGGTGGTGGTGGTGTGCCTCTTCGTTCACGCGTGAAACGGAAGCGGTGGCTTGTGTGTACTGTACAAAGGCTCGGCGCGGCGTTCACCTGGAAGGCGTGCAGCCGGGTCTTGTCTCGGTCGGGCGGCTCTTATCGGGGGCGCCGATCGGCCCCACCCTCTACCATCCGGTCCCGGTCTGCACTCGGTCGGCAGGGCGACCGGCGCGCGCGGGGCTCCCAGGCGCTACGTGCAGCATTTGCGGGTCGAGCTGTATAAGAGTGACGTGCATTTACTAACCCTGTAAACCCTGTAACATATCATTTTTTGCTACGCTGAGTTCGATACCTCAGAGTACTAGTTTTAGCGCCGGAAACTTAACACATTAGGCATTGCGTTTTCGATACACTGGTTCACAATTGATAATTTATGACATACTAAATCATCCTTAATCAAAAACCATATTAATGTTGTCATTTTTATGAAGGAGTATACTCCCCATAGCCAGAAATGAAGGTAAACAAGTTGTTATTTTCCTCGATGTAGAACTGCGTTAAGGAATTACAGGGTTAAGCGCCTGCGGTTCGGAGCGACCGATGCATAAGTTGGCTTACAATTTGCAATGTGTAAAGTGCATTGCTTAGTCTAAGCAGAACTCGAGTATAAGCACCCTGCCATATAAGTTCGGTCTGCAAAAAGCATTTGTTCTTCATTCATGACTGAGCGGCGTCGCCTCGTGGGAGAATGTCGACTGTGCTGGTATAAGATGGCGGCCGCGCGGCACCACCGCCTTAAAGCGGGAGACACACGGTCCGATTCGGTGTCCGATCCGGCGTCCGACGAGCCGGAACGGCAGCCGGAATCGAGGTGTTTTGCTGTGCCGAAGCGCCGGATCGGACGTCCGGCGTGCGGCAAACCGGGCAGATTTTCATCGTCCGACGCGACCGGTAACCGCACCGTCGTCTGGCCACAGCCAATGACAGCGCGGCTGGCATGTGACGTTCTCCGACGTTCCCTCCAGGGAGGCGGCGCTGGCTGGCCGGTTTATCGCAGTGTTTTTTTTCCTTGCCTGCTGCAGTTTGTTTCCGACAAGAAATAGTTACCAGTTCAGTGAAATTATCTCGAACGTGTGCCTGTTATGCAAAGCAGCACCTAGTACACTAGCACTAAGCTACTGGCGAGATCGGGAGCCGCGACGCGAGAGCATTTCGCGGGCAGAAATCCCACACCGACCCTCTGAGCGACGCTGCTCGCTTCGCTTGCACGTTTGCCCTTCGCAGCGACTGCGTCGAGTAAACCAATTGTATTTAATTACGGGCAACCTAAGTGTACAATGTTAATTGTTTTGACAAACACAAGCGCTCTTCGACGAGCTTGGGTGGGATCGTAAGCGTCGTCTGCCTAGCTAGGCCTACCGGCCCTATCGCTGGCTGTTAGCGGAGTCGTCAGTGGACAACGCGCCGTCGTGAAGTGTTCTGTCACTTGCAGGGGCATGATTTTATTGATAGTGTTCGTGTAAAGCGAAGCAGTGTTGCGCAGAGTTGTTTATATTGCATTTCTCGACGTGGCTATGAAGTCGAGCTTGGGGGCTGGATCTGGGCGGAGCTTACGCGCCGCTCAATCGTTCGGATGCACGCACCGTGTGCCCCGAATCGTCGTATGCCGCATGCCGGAGCATGCGGCGCCGCACGTCGGATCGGACGCCGAATCGTACCGTGTGTCTCCTGCTTTAAGTGGTGCTAGATATGTCTCACAGTGTTCAGTGGCTATACGCGTATAGCGTGCTGCTCCTGCAGGTGACGGAGGACATTAAATGACACATTCATGCATTAGATGCACACATCACACCCAAGCAGTAACATGTGGTTGGAGTGCCTGGTCCAGGCTAGTGTCTTTGCGGAAAGGCTAAAAGAGAACCTTCGTTGCGCGCAAAGCACTCCCAGCGCTGCTACTAGGACCGATGTCTAAATGTGGCTCTCATCTTCTTTTCGTCGTTATTCCGTTCTCTCTCTTTCATCCATGGCCTCGTGCTGCGGACCGTGTCACATTCTATATGGCCCACTATGTCAGCCCTGATATAGTATGAACGGGCCGTTTCATATATGCCCAACAACCGGACCCTTGCAAAACGTTCGCTGGTTGAACTTTGCATTAATTTGTTTGAACAAATGGACGACATAGTGCAAAAGTTCAGGGCGTTCTTCCAACAGCCGCTCTAGTAAAAGCGCTTAAGGATTCGAGCTAAGCGTGAACAACGGTCTAACCGCTTTGATCAGCTGCCACTGTGGTGGTTAAGGAGACGGTGCAGCGCTACGGAACTTTCAGTTCTGCAGGTATATATGTAGAGTGGCAGGTATTTATACATTCAGATGAGTTAACTGACATTCATATATAACCTGTTTTTATCAGCCGACCGCTGACTAATATTGAATATATGTCAAGCAGCTCTCGCACAAACTAATCTGATCAGCCGGTCTAAGAAATGCTAATGGAAAGCGTAGATGTAGCGCGGACTTACTAATTGTGATCGATGGGCGCTTCACAAACGCCGTCGGGCGCATTGTCCTGCAGAAGCCACGTCATTAAGGAACGTTTTTGTAAGAAGCCTTTTCTTTTATCTTGCCTTCTGCATTGTTTCTACGATCAGATCCACCAAGCTATAATCGCCCGATTCAGAGGAATTTGACTACGCTGTCATCATTGATTGATTGATTAATTGATTGATTGATTGATTGATTGATTGTACCAAAAGAAAGAGCGAGAAAAAAAGAGCGAGAAAAGAAGGCAGGTACGTGGCATAGTTACGCAGCGTTGCAGGCACCTGAATAGCCCCAGCAGCCATAATGTAATGATGTAGAGAGTAGAATACAAGAACGAGGCTGGGAGATTCATGAAATGAAAGAAAAGACGGGCGACGAAAGAACAGGGCGAAGCAGCTCTAACGCTCTCTCTGATTTAATTATGGCTGTTCGCCTTGATGGCTGTAGCATTCCGCTGTCGAGCACCAGTTGTCGGGCTCGATTCGTTGACTCGGATGCCGCGTTCCCATGGTTAACGCAGAAACGCCCGTGTGCCGAGCCTGGGATTCACCAAGCGGTCAAAACTAATCCGAAGCCCCGCGTAGACCCCGCGTTGCTTCGGGAAGTCAAACCCGATCGCCCGAGTCGTCACATTTCGTCGTTATCGTCATCATCAGCCTACGGAGCATGCCGCGAGCGACACATACAATACATACCCCGCGACCGACTGCTGCAGCAGCGCCAGTTTCTGGCGTTCGTGCGCTATAGGCTGTAACGAGCCACCTTCGGAGCCTCCCTTGTCTCTTCGACCGAATAGATCCCGCCATTTAATGAGCGTGGCCGTGATATGCGACGAATCGCTCGGTTTCGCGCGCCTCGTTCCACTGCGTCGTCCTTGCCGCGGCGGCAGCGTGCGCCGGTGTCTCTCACCTGGGCGTCAGAAACAGCGTGTACCGAGGGAGACGCTCGCGCCATCGCCGGTGTTTCGGGTGTCTGGCCGCGAACGACCCCCCCCCCCCCTCCGCCCTCACTTATGCTTTTCATTCCTCTTCGGTCCGCCTGCATGTCTGTGGGGTTTTTCGCTCCAAAGACGCGGCGCCCGCCGCCGAAGGCCGTCACGGACACCTCCTTAATGAAGCCGGCACGGAAGATGCTAATGCAGCTGTTGGTTCTTCCTTTGTTTCGTCCCCCCCCCCCCCTCCCCTGCGCGCGTCCGGTCTCCCGGTTTGGCAACGGCCGCGCGCGTGCGCCAGGGACCGCGGCGTTGTAGGGGAGAGGGGGGAAGCACACAGAGGGAACCGCCGTCAGGTGCTGCGCATATATATGCGCCATATAAGCGCCCAGTGATGTAACATCTGACGCCGCCGCATCCGTCGTCTCGCCTGTGCGTGCGCGTATGTGCGTAGATGAGCGGAGCGATTGGCCGCCGTCTGATCGCGGCGACGGGAACTGCAGGCGCCTTTCACTTAGCCACTGTGCCGCGTGCGTGTTTTGTGCCTGAATGTGGGTGTGCTTGTATCGTCCTTTTTTTGTGTGCGTGCATAGCGCCGTCCCCACAAGTGTGCAGTGTAGAAATAGACGCACGAGCAAGCGTTGTAGGCGCGGTCGTCCTGTATATACTGTATGGTGGCATTGTAGTGTGCCGATTGCAACTCTGTTTCGTTAATTTGGCTGCTCTGCTTTGGCAGACCGAGTTTATTGTGTCCAAAGGAGGTCGCAGTTGTAAAGAATAAAATACACGTACCTAATGGAACACATTGTCCGGCTAGTTGGTGTGAGCATATAGACGGGAAATATGTATCGCAAACAAAGGAGACGATGGCCGAAACGACACGCGTTGTGTGTCGCCCATTCATGTCGTCTGGTCTCTGTATCTCACTTGCGCCACATTTCTCTCATTATCGTATCACACCGTTGCCTCTGTGGACGTGCGCTTACTGGTTACTTGCTGCCACTATATGAAGAGCGGTGTAGTAGAGAAAGATGGTATGGTAGAGAAAGATTTACAGGTACTGGTTAAGTTGAGCAGTATGCTTTTTGTATGTGTGTTTGTCCAGCGTTTGTAAAACAAGACGCTTAAAAAGATCACTTTTTGGTGTGTAGCGGAAAGTCGCAGTGTTAGCCAAGCGCTGTCGAGCCATCTAACGACACTCTCTTCGCGAGGCCACATATGTCGCAGAACTTCTGATTCGGCATAGCATCAGGCAGAGTCCTAGCGTCCTTTGCCGTCCAGCCGCGTACTGAAATGACCGACGCTGATTCGTTAATACGAATTCCCAGATATTGCGTATCGCCCGCGGGCATTGCGGACGACTCACGTATTATACGATCCCCATGACTTGTCGACCTGCTGCGGGAGTCCCTCGTAATTCGTCGCAAATTTAGCAGAGTGCAGCAAAAATACCTGAAGTGTGCATTTGAAAGCAGGGGAAGCAGAAGTAATAATAATCGATTACGCATTTCGGTCAGCTACGTCGAACGTCTATTGAGGTTGTCGGTAACCAACGCGCTCAACCTAAACTCTCTTGTATACGCAAGACTAATTGATTATTATTAGAGACCAACAGGAAGACACTGCCAATTGCTTGCGATCGTTGGCCCCTCTAATTGAACTGCTTTCCTTTTCCTCTATACATTAGGTGCTGCACACAGCAAGGGCGCAAGCATATTCGCTGTATGCAAATGCGGTGACGCATGGTGCTATGACTGGGAGCGCGAAAGCTCGCAATCTCCGAGCGCCACTTGCTTGATTTTTTATTTCTTATCCGCCGTTGCCTTCGCCAGGCATTCTAGGCAGTGGTTTGCACGTGGAAGGCAAAGGAGGCGGCCAGAGGAAAGGGCAATCTAAACGCTAGTGGAGAACGAGCAAGCGAAAATAAGAACGCAGGCAAAAGCGAGTCGTGCGCAAGCCGTTCGATGCGAAACGAGCGACTGATTTCGCAGCACCGATCGGGCGAGAGCGCGTAAACGGCCGGCCCGTTCGTGTGTGCCGGCTTATATTTTACTCGCTCTGCCGCCCGATCTCGCTTCGCCGAGTCCCACGCGAGCGATCTCGCGCCGCCGTTCCCACGTGCATCGGCAACGCGAACCGTCCGCATCGATCGATCGGCTGTTTTATGTGTGTACGTATATACTGTATACCTCATTGGTGGCCGTTGCGTAATTATTCGGCATTAAAGCGGCTGGCTCGAGTCGGGAACTTCGCCGTCGTTCTCGCTCTGTTTGCGTTCGTCGTGCTTCGCGCGGAGACGTCGGGTTGCCTTTTCTCTCTAATCTTTATGCCGCTGCGATGTAGCGTGCACATATTTACTGCGTATACAGTGAGCAGATATCGCAACAGTACGCGGACGCACTGCAGAAGGCGGTGCTTGCAGCTAACATTTGCATGCCGCTTGCGTTTGTCGTTCGTATATACGTATATATATAGTTCTTTTCGCCCCTAACCTTTGCAAGGTGACACGCCAAACTTAATTGTTTATCTAGACCTGGTCGAGTAGTTCGCCTGATTGTCGTTGCTCCAGTTCTCTTGCTCGCGCTGAATAATAGCATGATTTTGATTGTTTCGCATGTCAGCATGCGTGTCTGTGTCAGGGGTCGGTAGAGTAGAATGGTCAGCCATGTCTTGCAAAATTGCTAGTAAGACGTATCCGTGTTGAGCGCACAAGGCGTGGTGGTATATACGTGCAATTAATTTGCTTCTGAATTTTCGTTTCATACGTATCCAGTTTATCTTTTCTTCTTCACCCCCCCCCCCCCCCCCCTGCGTGCTCACGCATCTCAACATGTGGACCATCAAATGCGCTGACGCACTAACAATGCTTTATTGTAAGTCGTCCGTGCTTGTAAGTCGCTCACATGTCCTCTATCGCCACGGTTCACTATGTGTACACACAGGCGTGTCTGTACGGTGGCGGGCAATCGACACGCGAACAAGTTCGGGCAAACTAGAAAGCGTTCTTTTATTTCTGCTTTCGCCAATTCGCATAATATCGGCACTATTTTTGACTTGGGCGCTTTTTGTGAGGCCTATCACACTTAAGCATTTTAGCACGCTAATGGATGTATAAAAGGTGACCGTTTGCCCCACGGCCAGCACCCTCGCTCTTAAGGAGTAAAATCGAATCGTTGACGCGGACACTATAACGAAGTTCTCGTTTCTGGCGACAGTTCGTGGCGGGCAGACGCAACGACAGGTGTGACGGGCGACGCGAGAAGCGTAGGAAATAAACTTTAATGTTTAACGCGGTCGGATCTCGCGTGGCAGCTATTTCTGTGCGCATCAGCTGGTCCGAATTAATATACCGTTTTCAGCTATGGCTTCTCTCACCGCGGGCGCAGTTTGAACCCCATGTCATGTGCAATTATATATATATATATATATATATATATATATATATATATATATATATATATATATATATATATATATATATATAGCCATTGTTAAAGGTGTGAGCCACGCGACAAATAAACCAGCCCCGTTAGAGCTGCTGTAATTTTCTTAGAGCACATGCCATCTTTGGCGACCGCCTCGGTAGCGCGATTAGAGGTCGGGCTCTTCGAGTTATTGTTTGTCAAAATGTACTGTACCGTGTGATTTGTCATTCGCATTTCATTGGTCCGCGACTGTGCATTGAGAATCCAGTGCGGTTGCCGATGGAAGGACAGCCCGATTGCGCGTATTGCCTGCGCTGGCGTGTTGGCACACACCCGGTCCGTCCGGTCTCGCCCTGATCGCGATCGCCGGCTTTCTCGGAGCGCAGCGCCGAACGATTGTCCCATAAATAGCACGCGATTCGCCGCGGTTATCGGTCGTCTCGTCCGTTATAATAACGGGGTCATTTTGTGTGGCCGCGCGCGGTTAGAGCGCGCACGCCATGTGTATAGCGCTTTCGCTTCCTATTCTCCGCTCCACTGTGTGTGTGTGTACACACACGCGCGCGCACAGTGCGTGCGACTCCAGACATGTAAATTCCGCTGTCGCGACCGCTCGCAATTTGCAAGAGCGGCTTGTGCGCGAGCGCGCCGTTTTCGTGTAGCGGTGCTCGACGATATCTGACGAAGATTGTGTCTCGGGCCTCGCCCTCTCACCATCTTGTATCTTGTGTTGAGCCGTACACTTCCTTTTTTGTTTTATTACATGTATGTACATATATATACACGCGCCGTTCCGTGCTCGCTGCCCTGCCGCTATGCGGAGGCAGGGGACCCCCGTCACGATATTGGGATTCGCAGCTCAGACCCCCTTCCCCCCCCCCCCCACCTGCTCCTTCAATCATCCACTTTGCACTTGGTGAAGCCGACTGCGGCGCTGCCGTGTTCCCATCTTCTTCCGGGTTGTCGAATCCTCCCAGCGATGCCTTCTTGCCTCGAGTTCGGCGTGTCCGTGTTTGAGCGTCGACTGCGATTGTCCGGTGAAAAAAAAAGGAGTGCGTGCGTGCACATATATTCGAGCTTGGGCCTCCGCCGCCAAGGTAAAGAACGGAGGGCTTTGCACCTCCTCCACCCCTATCCTCCCCCGCCCAAGCCGAGTTTTCACTTATCGGATCCTCGGGATCGAACTGACCTAGTTATTGGGATTTCTCGGTAACCGAACAATGGATCGGACGTCGCCTTTGCAGTAGGCTCACACTATATGCAAGGCGGAGTGTGTTTGTTTTGTGCTTCCTTAGCGGGCTCTCCTACGGGCCATCATGTGTGTTTAACGACGCGCGAGGTTCGCGCTGGGCTTTCTGGCGGCATTATACCGGCGGAGCGGGATTGTAAGCGGACTGTGGGCGGCGCGGGGCAACGGCCGGCACGCGTGCCTCTGTGCACGGCCGCTGGCCATTTTATTTTTTGTATTATTTTTTGACACTCGCACCTAAACCACACTTCGTACTCTGCACGGCGATCGCCTTATCTTTCAGTCCGCGCTGTGTATAGACGATGATTCACGTGCTGCGGTATAGCGGTCACTGGAGAGAGAGGCGCTGCGTTTTCTGTTTGCGGTTGGTGTGTGCGTATGTATGTGCATATACAAGACTCACTGACAGGCGTTGCGATTTCGGCGACGGTGTTTCTTTCGTACTCATCCCTGTAATTCGGCGCCTGCCCGGCCCGTTTCCGTTCTCACGCGACCGCTCTCCTCGCCTCGGGCCGATCTGCGGCGAGCCGCACGGTCCGCGCATTCGGCAGCCGCCTGATCGCCGCGGATGATTTAGGGATTCATACACCCTGGATTTCTCCCCACTGGACGCTTCTGCTGGCAGCCACCTCGGCGGCCAAACTGCGTCTTTGCGTGTGTATCCCGCATACCGCTCGAAATAAGCTCCCAGCGCAAAAATAGTATTGAGACGTGCGCTGAAGTGTGTACGCACGAAGCCCTCGTCGCCTATGGTTTTCTTCGTTTCTCAACTGCATAGCAGATGCCTCATTTGCAGCGTGCGCATTCCGAACCCGACTGAAAGCCTATCTTGTTGCATCGATGTCTTGTGTGCCTCGCGGCGCACGCAAGCAGTGTAATAAGACCACACATGCATGCGCAAAAGCGGGGGACGCTTAACGTTGTAACACCTACTTCATCTACGCACTTCAGCTGCTGGTAGACACAGGTAGATAGTTCCAAGGAAGCCGCAACAACCGAACCGCGTACAAGTGTAAACGATTAGTTTGCACTGCAGGTACATTATGCCGACTTTGTGAACACCGCGTGTGAATTCGTTCATCTGCAACTGCTCATTTTCTTTGCGCTATAACGAAGCTGCATGATGTTCACGGCTGCCGCGAACACGTTCTTAAGATGCAGCTGTCTTTTCTTCCGTGCCGAGACGCTTTGTGCACCTGGCTACCTTTCTAGTTCACTGTAACCTGGCAACTGTACGGGTTAACGACTGTGCGAAAAAATAAAAAAGACGACAAAGAAAATACAGCTGAAGGGACGAATAAAGAGAATGTCAGGCGCAATTAAGGGGCACTACCACTAGACCTATTTCCTATCATTACTACCGCTCTTAGTCTATCCTACCAAGCGCCTTAACCAAAGCAGAAGAGTGGAAAGAGAAGATAAAGGAAGGGAACGGCCGAGCACCTAGCGGCGCCTATCGCAACTGACGCTGTCGTCGTCCATCATCATAGCAGTCGCGGTTGTCGGTACTGATTTCTGGGCGCTTTGTGGAAAGCCGTAGGGCATAGAAGGGGGGTGGAATACTCCGTTCGTCCACTTTCTCCGGACTTTCGCACGCGTCGTTCGGTGAGAGACCTGCTTTACCCGCCCGCCCTCTCGAAAGCACTGCCCCCTCCCTCCCCCCCGCGCCTTCCCACCGCTCTCTTCGAACTTTCTGTGCGCTGACATCGGGTCGTTCCCGCTGCGCGGCGCTCCCGTTCCAGGAGTTTGGGGGCGCGTTCTCAAGAGGGGCTCACGTTACCAGAACGAATGACTTCGTCGGGAACCCAGGGGTCGTGTCCCCGTGAACCCGGAAGAGCTTGCTTCTTTGGAGCCAGCTGCCGCGTGGGCATTCCCAGCGCTTCCCGAGGCTCCAGGAATGGGGGCGGGGAGGGCTGTTACTTCAACCCTCTTCGGGACGCTAGGTTTCGTGTGCCCAAGAAAAAGGGGCTCGCGCGGGCGCACTGCATGCTCCCCGCGGAGGCTTTTTTCTGTTTTCGCTTCGCCTTTCTCGGGAACAGGGGAAGGTGCCCTCGGGTTTGTGCTGCGATCTCTTCCGCGTGGGGTCGGCTTTGAGTGTTCTCTTCCGCGTTGTTTAGTTTTGGTTTCCCTTTTCGCCACTCCCTGTTGCCCTAGTTCCGCGCCCTGTTCTGTCACTCTGCGACCGGGCCCCACCCCAGGCGCACCGACGGAAGTGTAAATAACGGGAAAGCGGAACAAGGAAGGAGCAGTGCGCGCGCTTGGTGTTAGGTGCGTCTCTCGATCTTCGGAATAACGGGACAAGTGGGGAGCAAAAAGGCTCGCCCAGCAGGTCGTGCTATGCGGGGGAGACGTGCGAGGGGCGAAGAATGAGTCATCAGCCTCTTTGTGACGGGGTCCGCGCGGCCGCGCCTGCTTTTTCTTTCCTTCTTTGCCTCTCTCTCTCTGTTTTCTTTTTTTTTTCTCTTTTTTTGTGATTAAGTTCGTCTTTTGTCGCCGGTCGTCGTCGTCTTCGCTCACTGGCTCGTGCAGCGTTGTTGTGCGGTCGCGCTTCGTCTTCGGCTGGAGTTCGCGCCGCTCGAGTTTCGTCTCCGCTCGCGTCATTATAAGTGCCTCTCTCGAGTGGCCCTCGAGTAGCGCCGGTATAAATGCGCTGTTTGCGTGGTCCCGTTCGCTTTTATCTACAGCTGGCAGATAAATACCGGGCGTCGATGAACGCCATCGCGGCTAGTCCTCAGCGCTTCTTGCGTGGGAAGCAGCGCTCTCTTGCGTGCATATTGAGGCAGCGGGGCTGCCTCGCTCCATATTGTTAGAATTGAGTCATGCTGCCAGCTTGGCACGTTCTCGCCGCGGTCAGCTCTCCTGCCAACATTCGCAGTGTAGCGACCGCTTTCTTCGTTCCTTCGGCGGCGAATTCTCTTTTTCCGGTGCGCAGCTGCGCTTCTCTGCGTTGCGCACTTGCTCAACTAACGGCGATACCGGTCATGGTTCAAATGAAGGCGAATGAAATATACCGCCATGAAGGCACATGCTCGCACGGTTGCACCGCGATAGCCAGACAGCGAGGCCTAAATTTTCCGCGTCATATGACATGGAAACGGTTCTCGTACCCACTGTTTCCAAAATGACCCCACTGCTATTAGTTTGGAAAGCTGCCTGGCAAAAAACGATAGCTTTACAATAATAAAAAAAAAAGGCCCGTTACATTCGCTGCCGCTGCGGTGAAATTTTTGAGCGGCAAATTTTGTGTAACACAGCGTTTCTCGGCTGCATATAGACCACATTGGCGAAATATCGCGTTTCGCCCCGCAGTCCAAATTTCTGCGAACTCTGGTCGCGTCGGGGAGCGCTTGAGCGTTGCCTTTCGCCACGTTCGTGTTTATAGCACTTTGGGGGGCCCACGCAGAGGGTAAAAACCGGCGTTCCTGGAAGCACGTTAGGTTAAAGATTGGTTGGGCGCATGAATCAGGCAGCTTTGACGCGCTTTCTTCACCGCGCCGCTGTCAGTTGCCAACCCTTGCACACGCACGACGCCTATGCGCACGTCTCTGCGGAATGTAGTAGGAGGCGCTCATCAGCTCCGCACTTGGCGTGCTGTGCATGGTTCTTTCCCAAGCCAGTCCCGCGCTGGCTGGCGCCCACTATAAATTTCCCGTCGGACGGCAATTGTCTCCGCCGGACGCCGCAGCGTCTTGCGCTCCCCTGTTTACTGCGAGCGCGCTCGAGCACGTCGAGGCGACTCGAGCTGTTTCTTCACGCGGAGACTCGCTTCCCTGCGTCCGGTGTGGGCGCGGCGGCGGCTGTAGCCACTCTTCGTGCTTCCCGGGCTGCGGCAGAACCCGAAAGGCAAAGGAAGATCGGCTACGGTATCGAACGGGGTAGAGCGGTCACCACGTGCCGACAAACAAGGGAGCTGGCGTTGTCGGGGATGGCGGCGACGTCCGTTGTGAAAGGGCGGCGCGCCCATGCACGGTTGTGGCAAGCCGCGTTCGTGCAGTGGCTGCAGCCCGTCGCGACGAGCGAGAAGTATAGGTCAAAACGTGTCGCCGAAAAGCCAGAGGTCGCGACTTCCCCCTCCCCGCTCTCGCGCGTGCGTGCGCCCGCGCGCGCGTTTGTTTGTCTCCAGCGTCTCAAAACCATCGGTATTTTTTCCCCCCCCCTTTTCTCGTCTATCCTCTCTAAAGCATATCGAAAACTTGCTCGGAAATCGTATCGCACTTTCTCCATTCCAAAATGAGTGCCGCCCATGCATGTTCCGCTCAGCGGTATGAGGAGCGCTTCGGCGGCGTACTGCGTCTGGTGGAATTCCTTGAGCGTATTGATTGCGCTACTTCTCTTGCGGTACTTTCGCTAGCAAGAATAAACTGCCTCGGTGGCTCACTGGACAAGACGGGCTGCTGCTGAGCACGAGGTCGCTGGTTCGATCCCCTTCTGCGACGGCCACGCTGCGATGGAGGCGGAATGCAGAAGAAAATAATAAATAAAAATGCTCGTATACACAGCTTTGGGGGAGCGCGAATCACGTGTGGTGAAAATTTATTCGGAAGCCTCCCGTGAAGTGTTTAATTATCATGTATACACATTTACACGCTAGTAACTAGCACGCACAAATGCGGTTACTAGTTAACCACGGTCGAGAGGAAAGTATGGATCATTTGGGGTGCTCATCGTTTGTACCTTGCGGTGCAATTAAGCTTCGCGGTCGTTCTGGTTGCAGCTGCAGCTTAATTGACAATCCCTAGATATATGATCGAAGACCATCCTAGTCACCTGCCTGTGGCGCTAACACGTAATTACCGGCCCTACAGGTGCCGCAATTAAAGTACGGGAAGACACTTTGTATCCGTTGACACGCGGATTCTGTACTCCAAGGTAATCAGAACAACTGACCTCGGGGTATACTACACAGTGAAATCTCACGTAAATGAAGGAACTTCAATAGAAGCCGCATTTGTCCCTTGGTAATATTGATTCATTGTGTTTGAACAGAAATTGCAAAGCGAGGTACAAGGTAGGGAGTTCGACGAAAACAAACGTCTGCTTTAGGAGGTCGATGGGATAAATCAACGCTGCTACGCTGCCGAACAAGGGCCAGTAAAGGAGAACCTAGAGAACGAATGAAAGAACTCTGCAAACGCCATGACGCCGCTGCGACTACAGAGAAAAAGGATGAGAGGCTATGAAGGAGCCGTGAGGACTCTCTCTCTAATGTGCTTCACGACGACATTTGACAGCGGCCGCAGATCACAGGTTTCTCCAAACATTTCACGACGCATGCCAGTTTCGTGCACTATGTGTAACCTCTTGTGATCACATATTACTAAAATCTGTCTCTGACTTGACCAGTCATCTCTGACGGTTCTTGTCTTGTCTCCTCGTGCTTCTCTCATCTTTCTGCTTGACATTTGAGCAAGGCGCCAGTGCTTTACTCAAGCTGCCCCAGCTGTAATTAATTAGCCTGTATGCCGCCCGATGGCGATGTATTCAGATGTGACTCGTTGATCTACATAGCTAGTCGTATTCACGTAGGAGCCCTCGTTTTGACCTGACCCTGTTTGTTTTTTTTTCGATACGCCCATGGTAGCATGGGTGTAGACGTTGTAACGCCTTATGTGTTGCTTTGGTCATGCCAGATCCTTAGGTTTCAGGTGCTAGCCTTAGGGCTAGCACCTAAGCTTCGTCGTTAGCCGGCTCGGAATTCGGTCGTGATGAATTCATTGTTGCGTGCATTCAGGCGTGGCCGTTCTGGTGTCCGTGCATTCGTTTAAAATGCTCGCAATGATTTTTTCTGCGCAAGCGAAATGCACCTCGCGTAGAGCTTCGTATTTCTTTTGGATTGCTTGCTTGCTTCTCCAAAGGCACAGGCACACAGAGCGGTGGTGTTCGTCATCCGAAGGCGGTGGGCCGGCCGCGCTTACAGCGCGGGGTGAACGACCTCTGGTGCTTTCTAGCCGCTGGGAGCTGCGTCGCGTCGTCGTGAAGTGAGCGTTGCGCGCGCCGCCGTGCACAGCGGTGCGCGAAGAGAAAGCGGCGACTTCGCGAGCGAAAATGATAGGTGCTGCGCGGGGCGCGAGAAGCTTGTGTCCGCTCTCCGCCGGCGGCTTTCGAACCGAGGGGCAGTGCCTCTTTTCGGCTCGGTCTTTCGAAACGAAGAAAATAGGAGGAGGATAATCAAGCTGTTCGGCTCTTGTCTTCGCCCGCGCTGCTTTTGCTCGTGGACGCGACGGTTTCTTCCGTCGTCAGGGGCAGCTTTCCGGGTACGCGCGCACTGTCCGCCGAAGGGTTCTGTCAAGTCCTGACGACTGTTCGAGGTATTAGAGCGGTCGGCTCGTTTTCTTTGACGACTTCCGTCGTCTCATTTTCTGTGAACGCGGTAGCGTGCTGGTCGTTGTGCTCGAGTACAAGCGCAGGCTCGTCATCAGTTTCTGTTCGAAGAACAGACAAAGAGCAGAAGGTGTGGGGGATTGTGTTTTCTTGAAAGAGAGAGCGAGAGTAGTTGTGTTAGTCTTTTTGCGTGTTGTGTACCTCGGACGTGACTGAAATTTCTTGCACCGGTCTGAAGAGAAAAGTGTCGCTGCTGTTCCTCTATATGCATGGCAATGCCAAGAGGGAAGTGGAGGCTTCGGACTGTACATATTTTTCAGAGAGCCGGAATACGCCGAAAAGGATTCGATCTGTCACCATGGTTTCGTCTATGCCGCATGCGACAGCGTGTGTAAGGTGCCGGTTTTGCTCCATTATTATGTGAGAACTTGTCAAAACTTAAGCACTCGGCACTATGGTGCATATATTTATCATCGAGTGGCAGGTCGCTATATTTGGCAAACAAGTCGACGAGAAGGTCTGTGCATAATGGGCCTTGGGGGGTAATCTAGGCTCTTGTAACGTACATTTGATTCCGAGAAACCTTTATATTGTTCATCCATGAACTTTAAGATAATGCGATCTTCTACTACCCGGGCAGCTTCATGGCATCACAGCGCCCTTTGAGGGACTCGCATAGACGGAGTCGCCAAACTGCCCGTTACATACCAGTGTAAGAAACTTAGCAGCTGTAGCACTGTACATTCGCGTATATTTGCCTGCGCGCCTGGTTTTAGTCGCATGTGGGCCACGGTGGTGACGTTGCTCTCGTTGACGCTGCTGGGAATCTTCGGCGTCAGGTCACACACATACACGAGAGAGATGTAGAGGGAACTTAAGAAATTGCAGGCAGGTAGCCTGCTACTCTGCGCTTGGCTTAAGGGAAATGGGAGAGAAAGAGGGTTATAAGAGGCGACCATGTATGTGGACAAAAGGCGTGAATACGTATGATCTGTCAGGTGGGCACATCACAGCCGCGGGGTAAGACCTTGTGCTCTGAAGTTAGCAAGCAGTGCACGAGCTGTCTTACAACGCCTTTTTTACACTCTAGTCGAGTTCCCAGTAGGACGCTAATGCTCGACTGCCGATTTTGGACGGGCAGTCAGCCAAAGCCTGACAGATATTACATTTTAAAAGAGAGCGGGTGCAGGGAGCCGTCACAATTCACGTGTTGTAAGCGGGCCGTGCGAGTCCGACAGATTTGGCGTCCTAACGTCAGCGGGCTAGGCGCGCAGTGGGCCCTTATATTTTACGACGCGGGCTAATCGACGCGCGCTGTCGAGGTGATGACGGCTCTAAATTGAGATAAACGTTAGGCTAATCGTACGTTTAATCGTACGTTTAATCTGTTCCGTCTTTTTCTCTAGTTGCGCGGGAGTGGTATATTTTTCGAAGGCAGCTGCCGCTACCATATTTCCCTCCTGCTCGCCTAACGAGCGGCGGAGTTGAGCTGTTTTATTTATTTATTTGTTTATTTATTTATTTACCTTTCCTCGTACTCGTTTCCTTTCTACTTCTCGAGTTCGCACGCGTGCCGGTTTTGAACTGCCCTGTCTTTTCCTCTTAACTACTTTCTTTTTTTCTCGATCCCTCGCTGCGATCCGGAAAACGGAAGGTGTGTCGGCGCTCACCCGTCGTCAGTATACTCGTTGGAATGGGTCAGCGTCGCGCGGAAAAGAAATCAGTGGGGTGGAGGAGCAAAGTGGCGAGTGGTCGTGAAGAAAGAAAGCGAAAGGCGGGAGGATGGAGGGAGTATTCCATTAGTTGGCGCGCGAGCATGCTTACGGCGAAGCAGAGCGAGCGGGTTGGCGCGAAGATGAAGGAAAGAGGCGAAAATCGTTTTTGTGGTCGCGGTGGAATGCGCAACTCCTCCTCTTTTGCCCCTCCTGGTCGTCGTTTCCGCTGTCTCACTAGAAGTAGGTGGAGTGCTGGGAGGAGGGAGGTTGGGGGGGGGGGGGGGGCATGTAGTGCGCGTAGCACGCTCCTTTGGGTACGGTCGCAGGCACGAGCTCGTTGACGGCGCACGCAGGTCCGGCTTGCTCCACGCGGGCGCCGCGCGATATCGTCCTCTCTCTCTGTCGTACTCTTCGGGAATGCTGCTTGCTGCCTAAAGCTTGCTTATAGGGTCACTAACGAGAAACAAGAATTCCGTTTGGACAGGTAAAGCGTTCGTTCTAAACTGTATATTAAATTAGAGTAATATGTTGATTACTAGTTACTGGAGAAAATGTAGGTCGAACGTCCATTTCTGAATTTCGCGCCGAAACCTAAACCGACGCCAGTGCGACGTCGCGGATTTCGAAGTATTTCCTCGTGTTTGACTTCTTGTGGCTGATTAAGAGCTATTGAAACTTGATAAGTTCTGGATTTGGATCATTTAGAATGCTGTGTGCAGTCCATGTTTACCGACAAGATTTTACAGCGAAGCTGTTAAGGGCTAGTTTCCCCAGGATGGTGTCCGTGTGTGGACACAAAATCCCGAGGGTAGTGCAATGCCGGGCCGACCCGCGGCGGAGGTGCAGTTCGTCATTAAGGCGCCCACAAACACAGCCTTGCTGGTCGGCCTTCCTGACAGAGTGGAATGGCTCCGAGTTTTTTGCTCTAGAAGCTGTTTATGGCTGTAGGTCTCCCGCAGACTTCCGGTATCAGGAATGGAACGGAGCTACCTCGTGATCCGACACGGCAGCATCAGCAGCAGCCTGCCCGCTTCGGGCCGAACGGCTAACCATTTATTACCGGCAGTCCCTTTCACAGGAACCGAATGGCTTTGTAGGCTTTCGCCACCTTTCATATGATCTCACTTCGGTAGCAGACTTCTGGCGTTATCTCGGACGGTCCTCAATAACGGGGCACGAAGGCCTAGCCGATGGTAGCACATAGATGGCCCGGCCACCATGTCACCCGCTTGGATTGGTGTGGCTTCAGGCAGCACCAATCTAGCATACTCTCGTCTTCGTTTGTGGCATAGCTCGCGCCTTGAAACTATCGAAACATTCATTAACGTGCACCAACTTTTTAAAGCACAACTTTATATACTGGCATGTTACCGTTTATACAGAATACCGGAACACCTACGGCAGAATGTATCGCTGCTGGTATATCTGATTTCGGTGCCCACAAAAAACCCCCCCGCCCCCCGGCCCAGAAGTATACGTACGACCTCTATCATGGTCCTTGCGTTGCCTTGGGAAGTTAACGTCCATGAATTGCGGACCGAACCTTATGTCTGACGCTGACGCGGAGCATGTCAACTGCGGCGACAGGCGCTCCCGTCGCATTGAGTCCCAAGCAAGACGCCGGCGGATGACGCCGTCGCCGCCAAAGCGTCCCGCGCATAAATCGGCCTGGATTGGGGCATTTGTGGAACAACTGCCGTGGCGCCGGACTGTCCTTGCGTGGTGCCAGCTGTATGCGTAAGACTGGCCGTACTGCGACGCCTCCCTCAGCTGCAAAACGGGATGCAGTTTGTCGGGCTGGCTCCGTATTCTGTGTCGAGCACTTCTGCTATATAGTGCAAGGCAGCATGAAATTTCCGCTCCGTTATTGTGCACTGGACTATCCAGTACATCGAACAGAGAGAAACGACAGAGCCCCCGACTGGGCCCTTTTCTTGCCTAGCGCGTAGCGCCCTCACGCTTGCAAATCTTGCACGCTACCCGGAAAACTATTGGACCGACCACAGGGTGAGCTAGTCTGCAGTGATGGTGCTGCGACACACGGGGACTTGGGCTAAAACTGGAGCCCTATGTTTCTGCGCTTTAGAGCCACACTGGTGGAGCGCCGAAAATAATGGGGCCGAAGCGAAACGGACGAGGACCTCGCGCGCCGCTCTGTCATTGGGATACTTGGTTGCTCCGATTCTTGGCCACTCCGTTACTTTTTCGTCGCTCGCAAGTGAGCGCGAGCGCTCGCGGTTTCTCTGATTTCAAGTTTCCTGGGGCGGCGGAGTGTCCCGCCATAAATGCTATGCTTCTGGTCGCCAGCGCTGTGTGGCGCGAATAAGTCAACGCGTCTCAGCGTAGGATTAATGGCACGGAGTAAACGCGGAAGCGAGACCACATGGGGTTCTCAGTGCGAATGAGTAGCTGTAAGGGCGGGCTAAATGGCATAGAACTCAGTTCTCACCTCATGTGGCTTTGCAGCGGCGCGTCAGACGAGTCCATGCTTCTTATATGCCGCGGACAAGAAAAACTACCGTCATTAGGCGCCTATTTTAATTTTTGTACCTGGCTTACCGCCTGGCATCGTAACGCAACGTAAGCTCTTACGTTTAAAACGGGACGGGGAGGAACATAGAAAGAAAGGGGCCGAGACGAGGAGATAGCTTCTTGTTTGTCTCTCCTCCGTCGTCGCTGCTGCTGCTGCTTCTCCCGTTTTTCGCCTTCCGTATACGGGGAATTCGCTAAAGCGAGAGAGAGAGCACGAACAGTGGGAGGCGGGGTTTTTGCTGCGCAACTGGTGCGCGCGCCACCGCCGCCGCCAACGTGCGCCGCGTGTTAATGTATGGGACCTCCTTTTTCGTTAATGGCGTCGCCCGTGCACACGACGTGTGCGGTCAGTGTCCGCCGCCGTCGCTTCGTCGTCGTCGCGCTGCACGCGCGCGTGTAAAATATGTACGCGCATGTGCGCGACGAAAGAGAGTCCGCCCCGTTCTTCTTCCTCCCACCCCACGCTTTGTCTTTGAGCTCTGACAGCCGCTTTGCTGCTGCTGCTGCTGCTGCTGCTGCTGCTGCTGCTGCAGCCTCTCTTGTGACTGCCACTCTATATACTGCTTGAGGTCGTGTGCCCCTCCCCCTTTTTTTCATTTTTTGTATTTCCTTTTCTTGTTTCCGTGATGCACCAATGCTGCCCCTCTGCTGTTAAGTTGACCGCACCGCATTCGTTTTGTTTATATATATATATATATATATATATATATATATATATATATATATATATATATATATATATATATATATATATATATATATATCGCTCTTGCCCTTTGCTGCCGCCTCCTCCGCGATGTCCGGCACTACGGCGAGGATGGAGAAGCCTGGCCTCCCGCAGCGTCTAAGGCGGCACGGGGGTTGGCCGAGCGGGGTGCGCGTTAATCAGGCCCAGGCCGCCGCCACCATCTGAGGAAGCGGCGGCGACGCTGCTGCTGCCCCATCCATCAGGGCAGCACGCCGACGCTGTCGAGCTTGCGAGCGAAAAAAAAAAGTGAAAGCAACCGGTCCGTCCCGTCTCATTCCCTCCTTCGCACTGTTCGCGCTAATGGCTCGCCGCCCGATGGAGAAGGGCGTCGTGTGGCGCACGGAGGATTCGTTTGGCCGCCGCTCTCTCGAGTCGATTTAACCAGATATCTGGGACAGTCGCAGCGGCTGCTGGGGCTGTCGGGGCGGAAGCGTTAACGAGTGCGCGCTGGCGTGTGCCGCGCAACGTGCGACGTTTCATGAGCATGCTGCAGTTAGGCGCAACGGGCATACCGCGCGAGGTTCTTAGATGTCGCCTGTTGAGGTAAGCGCTGCTAGCCTCCGCTGTTCCGGTCGCGGCGGCAGGTATCGTCCGACGCGGGATTGATTGGATCGGCAGGAATCGTATAACTTGGCTTGACTTAATGTCCAGGACGTTGAGACATTTGCGTAATGTGCGCGTCTTGGCAATTAAAACAAAAAAGGAAAAAAATATATGTTCAGTACATATTACGTACTGTTTGCGAAAATAATGCGTTGCTAGAAAGGTGACACGCGACTGACAGTACCGTGTTAATCATCAAATATGCTTACGAAACGATAACCCGCCATAGTTACACTGTTTTAAGTTTTTAAAGAAGTAGGACAGAGTCGGGGGAATTTTTCGAATTCGGAAATTAATGGCGGAACCCGGACACAATGGACGGAGAGACAACGGATGGAGGATGGATGGATGTTCGAGTTCTTTGTCCCCGTAATACGCTTTTTATCATGAGTGATCATTTGGGGCTCACAGGTGCATGTAGCAGCTGTTGAATGTTGCGAAAGGGGCTTCAAAAAACTCGTTGCGCTTCTACGCGTTGAAACAAATGGCGACTCATGTTTTCCCAGCATCCATCACGGGTGCTGACATTTCCTGGAGGAGTTGATCCTACTGCGTGAACAAGAAATTACATCTGCGTACTACGCTTCGATGCACGCCTGTTTTCAGGATTTCTAAAGAACTTTCCTGCGCTCCTTTAGCGTTTCTTTTTTCTTGTTTTCCGGAAGTTGGGACAAGGAGAAGCCTCACGGCTTAGGATTCGCTTCAGTCGGGACACAGGCCAACCCTCTAATAAGAGTAGTAAACTGGACGGTTTGGTACTAGTTCATGTTATAAGGGTAGCGCTATAGCTGGCACGGAACGAAAGACGCAATACCACGGACGAAGAGCTGACTTTCAACTGACCGATTTTACTATATATGTAAACGTCTATATATGTCACATGTCTCTATAGATGTTAATCCGACAAAAGTCTGGTTGGGTCAGCTTGTCGCATCGAAATCCGGTCATCGAGTTCATGCAAGCAACTGTTGGTCGTGTAGAAGGAGCCCATCTCGCTCGATCCGATTCAAAGACCCGCTGACGCGGCCCTTTCGCGTCGACCAGTGACGACGGCTCGGACAAACAGCCGTCGAGTTCATCTCGGTGAGACTTTTGACTCGCAGATTCAACAACACAGAAGGCAGAATGGGTTAACCTAGCTCTTGGATGCACTTTTCTTACCCGGCAGTCATAAGAGCTTTCACACGTTAAGTGCAGCCGGATGCCTGTGCATGATCGCGCATTGTACCGTTGCTGTAGTGGGCGTGCACGATGATTGAAGCTCGGTGTCAATTCTAGAACACTTCTCTTTCATCTCTCTCTCTTTTTTTCTCGCGGCAAGCTATGGGTGCTGCTGAAGCGATCTGTTGTTGGCGGTGCGTTGCCAGTAATTTCCGTGCGCGCCTGGTGGAGGCGAAAACAAACAGCTTCTGCTCTGCAGCCGAACTATAGTCTCGCGACCGCCTAACTTGTGTGTCGGCTTTCATCGGCCACGGTCATCGCACGCTCGCATTAGCTCGACGCGCCTCGATTTCTCTGCGCGTTCAAAAGCAGACACACCTCTCTACGTGCGCCGCACGGTCGCGCCTTTCCGGCACTCTGCTTGCCTGTAGGTCATTTTTCGGAACTCATGTGCCACAGGCGTAGGACTTCTGTGAAAAGCGCGTTGTGCCATGACCGAACGAGAGGTTTTGTGAGCGTGCCCAGTGGAGGTGTGTGGTTTTATACCGTTTTGCTGGGCTTCAGAAGCTTGACGTCACAAGTGTTCCTCGCGCTTCCGCTCAGGGTTCAGTGAAGTGTAATTATGATTCCTTAACGTCATCGTTGCGAAGTACTGTTAGCGGCTGCATATCTCCGTATGTCAAACCTTTCAAGACGTCTTTAAATCGTGCGCGACGCGTTTGCCCTAGAAACGGATAAAAGCTACGGGGAAAACGAGCGTTTGGGAAAGCCACACATTTCTTGGTTCAAGGCGTGTTTCTACAGGCCAGCTATCTGCAATATGACATCGCAGGGTTAAAGGAAAACGCCTCGCTGACGCTACAAATATGGCGTTTGCGGTGCTTCCGACTACCGAAAAAGTCACAACTTGCCGCTATTTGTCTGTCTGTATTGCTTTCTAATGTGTCATTGTCAGAATAACAGTGCTGCGACGCGTCATTGATATGTGACAGAGTGAAAACAGGAACGGACATTCGCGGTGCATGGCGTGCTGGTTCATAATCGTCAGTGCGAAAGATGCGGCACCATATAGTGCTTCGTAATAGTAGGGGGACACCTCTTCGGTCTAGGCTGACGCCTGAACTATTGCGCAGCAGTGCCACAAGTGGACGACGCGTTCGCACCGTTGTCATATACGCTTTCCGGCGTGTTCGTGGTTGTCGCGCGGTTCGTGTTGGTGCTGGGTGCACTGTTGTTTCTGCCACCGCCCGCTTGATTCAAGTGGGAGGCGTGCATTGAGATCGCGTGCGCACCACTCGTTGGCCTCGCCGTTTGGACGGCGGTCGTGCCGTACCGGTTCCGGAACGATGCGAGTACTGCGCACAGTTTCTTGTGGCCGGCGGCCTGAAGCTTACTTTCGCAGTGGTCCTAAGCGTCCATCTTCCTGTCGTGCGCACCTGGCTGGAAAACAAAGAGCGAACGCCATTGCGCTTGGTCCTTTCGGAGCGCAGCGGCGGGAAACAGTCAAGCCCGCGCGACGGGCAAGCTCACTCATTGGTCCAAGCGCCTGGCGAAGGCGCTGATTAGCTGCGGCGGCGGCGGCGGCGGTCGGGGACTCGTTCTGAGAAAATCCGGCTGTTGAACCCTTCGGGTTCTGAACGCGCCCCGGCCGGCTGCGCAGGTCATCTCTCGGCCCCCGTGTGTCGATGGACGCCCCCCCCCCCCCCCCCCCAAACACACACACACACTTCATCTTGCGGGAGTGAGCGAAGGACTAGAAACAAGAGACGGTGGCCGCGCGCCAGGCAGGGGAACGACACGACTGCGCGCCATGTCAACACGCGAACGTCCGTATTGCCTTCTTAAGAACGAGGAAGCATGTACGGGAAATCCTGATGACGATATCTCGGCGCCGCCATCAAGGGCAGGTGGTGGGGGGTTTTACCTCTTGGATAGCTTTATGTGACTTGAGAGGTATCGGATGCATAGGTTTCAAATTTCTACTGACCGTTATATGTTTGCGCAATGAAGTAACGGAACACGAAAGTGCGTCCTCTTCTTTCTTTCTTTTTCTTTCTTTCCTCTGTCGCATACCAATAAAAAAGAGGAAAGAAACTGCGACCGTTTTTCGGAAACTGGCCGGTAGCCTTCTTCCCAGCAACATGCTAGTGATGTCAAATTCATCTTTTCTCTACTCGAAATACTGCTTGAACGACAGAGATCAGCTGCTCGTGTCCGCGGGCGGCGTCATCTCACAGTGTTCACACAGGTGAATCACAAAGTACCTATAAGGACGCATGAGTGTATGTTTCGCAACCATCATTGTGACTGTTATATATACATCACTGCACTGTTATATATATATAATGTTGCCGATGACATTCTATGGGCGTGTACGTACTTCCACCCGTTTTGAAAACCATTCCCGAATATCCACGCGTGAAAAGCTGCTGCGCGGCCGTTCAGATGGGAAGTACCGTGACAGCGCACCGTTGAAGACCGTTACGCGAACGCAGGGGCGCCACACTCGCTCAACGACCAGTCCATTAGAGCGATGCGGGGCGGGCGGACGTCCGGCCGCTTTAAAAAGCGAGCCCGCGCGACTCGACCAGAGTGGGCGCTTTCCTTTCTTTTCCTTGTTTCCGTCTTTCTTGTATGTGTGTGCGTGTGACGCGTGCACGCGTGTGTAACGAACGGGTTGCACGCCATATTTACAATACGCCGGCTGCATGCAAGCGCTTTGGCTGTGGTCCGCCCCGGCCGCTCGTGAGCACTGTAACAAGCACGCAAACCGTGGCGTGTTACAGCGAAGGTCGTCAGCTGTATAGTGGTTTAGGACGGGATGGACGACCACGCTGTCTGGCTGGCCTCGCGGGCTCGCGTAATTATACATTGAAACTATAACTCCATAGGGCGGGTGTGTTTCTTGCGCGCGCCCATGCGCGTAACGCGCGTGCGCGGCCGGGACCGGACGGACGCCACGAGTGAATGAAATCGTCGAGGTTCGGGCGCAGCAACGCCACGCTGCCGCTTCAGTTTGGTAGTACGCCACTGCGCTGGGGGCGATGGCAAAAACTGCTTCTCGTTAGCGTGCAGTGACGAGAGACGCTATATGTGCTTGCAGTTCCGTTGATTGCTGGGGTAGCGAGCTGTGCCACGTTGAATGCGCCGGGCGTTTTTTGTTTTGCACACTTTCGGAGCGGCAGACGCGGTGACAGTGCGCTAGCGCGCTGTTAACTACGAAATTCAGTGCGTGTGTCCGCACGCACGCGCACACGAATACAGGGAAAGAGAGGAATGATTGTTAGGCGTCGGGCAAATATGATACTAGTAATGGTTCACTGAAAACGCTGTCGGGAGGTTTGTCCGTATACTTACCGTGTACTCTACACTAGAGTGTTTTAGTTGAGCGTCTTTACGGTCTGCTCCGCCCCAACTTGCCCCGCTAAGCCACAGCGTGGCGGAGTGCGACTTTCATAGTTGCAGCGCATTCTGGTCAAATTCAAGGCAGTGGAAACAAAATAAAAACGCCATTGGCCACTGTTCTAAAGTTATATATATATATATATATATAGATATAGGCGTGCGCTTGTAATGCGTTACTGGTCTGTTCTATCGAGTGAAAAATAAAGCGCCGTCTTGGGGAACAGTGTTGCCTCCTCGTTTCTCAAGAATCCCTCCAAAAAAAGGCAATAAAATCAGCTAGAATCCGCCAGCTTTCTGCCGTGAACCACCAGGTTTTTCGGCTAAAGCGCTAATAGCAAGTGACGTGTATTTTTTCGGACCCTCACGAAAGAAAAGCGCAAATATAACATAGCGAGAGAAGTTCTCAACACAAATGTGATCTTAAGTTTTATTTGCAATGAATGAAGTGAAATAATAAATTGCCGATGAGAAATTTCCGCAGTTGCGTTGCTTGCGGGACATGAATTTAAACGGCATGTAGATTTCTTGTCCACATGACAATGATCATTAGACTCACAAGAATCTATCACACTTTCACAGGAATACAAGATATTGCATAGTCATTTTTATACCGGGAACACTCATTTCTCTATAGTCAGGTACAACTTTAGGGAACAAAAGAAAATGGCGTTTAATCCTCCAACGCGGATGCCCACGAGCCTCCACCAATGGCTCCGCTCTCTAGAATGACGTCATCAGCCGGACGGGCGGTGACCCCGCCATTGGAGAAGATGGCCGCCCACGCTTCTAACTGGGCCGAATCGCGTGCGTCTGCCCCTCGTCAGAGTGAATTCCCAAACTGTTCGTGGTGGTCTACCATGCTGGAAATATTACTGCGAGCTTGCGATGCCCCATTTGTGGCACGTGCGTTTATTCTGAGCCGTGATCCGGCAACGAAATATTGCAGCGAGCATCGCTGACGCTACGCTACGCGAACTTGCGAGACTGCAGGCCTGAAAAAAAAAAAAAACGTGAAAAGCAACTAGAGCACATTCTTGAAAATAAGTTTGTGAAAACTAAAAAAAAAATGTATATATAAATCTTATGCTATTAAAATAACCAAGAGTATTTAAAACGATGGATGAAGCATTTTTCTATCTTTCCTGCCTCGATCGTCTTCTCCCCTCAGGTTTGTAATGGTTTCGATAAATGCATTGTTTTTTTTAAGTACTTGTTAAAGAACTGATTCATTTTAAGCTCGGAAAACGAGTAGTAAATATGCCGTGTACATGTAAACCGGCGCAAAAGCCATGCAGAGCTGTTCTTTCTTCTTTTGTCCCTTGAAATGAAGCTAAAAAGCAGACGACGCGCAGCATTAGGAGGCACGGGGTTATTTTTCTCTCGCGATCCGGCAGGTGCTGTCGCGTTCCACTCACGAGAGCTCTACCAAACACGAATCAAAATGCAAAAGTCTTTATTTATACCGAGAATTACGCGTTTTAGGAGCACTATTCTTTGAGCGGGACTATTTTAGTCTCGGAGGCAATCGGCTGTCGCGCTTCGGTCATGTGGGCTGGGCTTCCCCTTTTTTTCTAAACTTGTACCCGACTATAGTGACCACAATGCTCTGTATTTCCCTGCAGGCACAGATGCGTAGAAGTCTCAAAGTATAATGTCGAGCTCGTCATCATCAGTATCTATGTCCAAGTCTCCCCCTTGGCCGAGCAGCTTTCCTGGCTGGCTTGCAACGCCTGTCGATGTCGACGGCTGATCTATGTCATTGTAGGCGTCACAAGTTCCAATGAGGCGGGTAACTTTCTCTGGAAGCTTGTGGTCGAAGCACCCTTGTTGTGTCCTTGCAGCCGAGCTCTGTTTACCATAATGACGTTAAATGTTGAGAGCGAGAGCTTGTTTCAGAGCTTAGTTTTCGACAAGTTCATCTGGCCGAACGATTGCTCAATTTCAGCATTCAGGTATGGTAATACAAGCATTGAGATGGCAAAGTTTGCCAGTTCTCGGAACAGGTTTTCACTAGAGGAGTCGCGACAAGTGCTTATTTCACACCAGAAGTTCTGCGTCGATGACGTGTCTACCCATGCAGCAGTCGTGATACTTAGGCCTTCTATGACGTCAATTCTTGTACGTGGCACACCCATTTCTCCCAGCAGTGGAGCAAGCGGGGGCTTCAGCACGCATAACGCCTTTTCTAGTGATAGTTGAGACACTTTCCTCAGGATTTGGTTTATTATCAAGCAGCGTTTGGCGTATCTGGTCAATGAGGACAACAAGAAACTTGGAGCATCGTTTACTCAGCGTCTGCTCTTCATCAGCACCTAAGACAGTTTTCTTCATGTCATCAATGTGTTTCTCAAATGAATAGCCGAAGTACAGCTTGGGATGGAGATAGTCTTCCACTTTCGTCGCGTATACATCTATTGGCGCAGTTGAAAGCACTAGTTTCTTGATCGGTGAGGAGAACAATTGTACAAGTTCATCCAGAAGCTTGGTTTGGTTTGCGTTATGTGCTTCAAAATACTTATTAACTCTTTGAACATCCAAGAGTACTAGCCTAAAAAAAATAATAATAACCTTTGCTGATGCCTTCACAATACATGGAGTACAGTACCTTTGCGTCGCAACACTTTTATCCCAATCTTACAACTTCGAAGTGAGCTTTTAGCTCAGTCCACTGGTTCAACACCCGTTCAACCGCTGTTGCAATTGACAGCCATCACGTGGAACAAGTTGGACAATTTTCAAAGGCTATTCTCCATCGTTTAAAAGAGCGAAAAGTTCCTTGTATGCTTGCTGCCGAGTATAGAACCTGGCAAACCAATTTTAGGTATCACCAACGAGGTAATCAAGACTTCTTGGGAGCCATTCTGCCACAGCGGCCGAAGTCGCCACCTGCAGGGAGAGGCAGACACATCGAATGAGGATAAGATTTGGCACATCAGCCTTGAGCTGCTTGTCCATTGTTCATCCCCACCATGACGCTTGCATTGTCAGTCCCAATACAAAACATGTTTTCGAGTTTTAGGCCGTATTACATTAGTGTGCACTTTATACTTTTCACAATGCCATCTGCATTGCAGGCTCTTAGCACGCAGAGAGTTACCGTTTCTGACCTTTGAGTGCTGTGATATATAGCTGACACAGCCAGATACTTCGTGATGGCTATGCCTGTGGACTCATCGACAATAATACTGTATTTATTGGAACCGATGTCGGCTTTGATGTTCTCCTTAAAGTGTGGGCACAATGCGTTCTTCACAATTGCTGCGCATTTTGCCCTCTTCATTCAATGATCCTTGCCGGCCGCACTGTCAGGGAATGATTTCGTGACGAATTCTGTTAAATGGTCGGCCGTGTCAATGCTGCAGTGTTCGGCGATGAACAATGCTGCCGGTCCTTCCGCCGTGCTAACAGTTGTTTTCACTTTTTTTCGTGAAACAAATTTGCGCTTGCGTCGTACAAAGTACTGCCGTCGCACGCTGGCGCTTCTTGCTAGCTTTCTGCGCCTTCAAATCGCTGTACTTACCCCCGTAGTCAGAAATGCATCTTAACTGGGAGCCGACGCTTGACTTGAATTAAATGACGCCTGTCATAAACCCACCAAAGAAAACGCAATGAGCCTTGAGCGCGTTCACACCAGGCGTCACTTATATCAAGTCAAGCATGGACTTCAACTTAAGAGATGCATTCCTGAATACGGCAGCTAGAAGCAAGTTCACAGTTGCACTCACCCTCGACGAACTCCACTCCGTCCGGCTTTCACCTAAAGACAAGCCATATGCATAGGTCTGGATCCGTCAGCCATCCCTCTCGGAACTTCTGAGTGTAGCGCACTTTCGGCGCTTTCGGCATGGCGAGGTTCAGTTGGGGACAACGAGCCAATGTCACGTGCACGCCGTACACTGTGTAAATCGAAACTTTCCGAACAAGGCAGAAGCGCCACCACCCGCGAGTTCGCTTTACTAAAATTAGCTGAAAATTCATTATCACACATGCAAATTCGCCAAGAGTGTACTATCCATGAACATTTTATTCAAATTCCACTATATAATCTGCTAAATGCAAATTTTCTCCGCTAAACTTATACAAAAAAAAAAACGCTAGATCTAGCGGAAAATCCGCTAGGATGGGAACACTGTTAGAGAATGCCGCGTAATAGCCAGCGAGCTTGCATTGCGCGTCCAATCCAGTCCTTTCTGACGCCAACGCGCTGCACAGCGCGCACCGCTGCCTCCCACGCTGCGGGGTTTTCAAATGCGTCAGTGCTTTCAACTTCTTTCAGCAAACATAAATCTTCGCCCATGCGAAATCGCTTTCTTGGCTCGCGTGGTTGAAGTGCCCGGCATGGTCGAGAACTTGCCACTGGAGGCAGTCATCTTGGAAAGAGCGAGGCAAGTGGAGGTGCCTCGACGCACCCATGAGAGAAGGCGCGCGCATCGACCACCCTCTAAAACCCCTTAAACTTCGTAAAGTAGTGCCACGCTTTGAAGAATGCCGCCTGCTCCTTGCGCGCTCTGGCCTAGGCCGACGCCGCGTCGCTATTGGCCTAATAACATCACGTGGGCCCTCGTGCCGTGCATCAGCGCCATTTTTGCTCGAGAAGCGTCTAACGGAGTGGCGAGGAGCGCTTGTTGGCGCCGTTGCTACGCTCCAGCAGTGTAGGCGACGCGACGGTCGAGGAGGGAGCGTGAAAAAGGGGAGAAACGAGGAGGAGTGAAGTCGGAGGAGGAGTGTCGCTACCTTACTAAGTTTAAGGGGTTTTACCACACCCTCTTGCCACCCTCGCTAGCGAGGGGCTTCAGCTAGCGAAAGACAGCGGCCGCGCCCCGCTAGCCCTAAAGTCCCTAGCTACCCCGCTTGCGTTGCGGAGGGCGCGTGCGCATTCGCGCTTCCGCTCCCCTCAGCTGCTGCTGAGTTTGTTCTCTATTTTTTCAACGTGTGGCCTCTCCCTATCTCCTGATTTATTTTAAGGGTGGGTGAATGTTCTGAGTTTCGAATACGAATCGAATATTACACACCAACTATTCGTATTTGAAAATGAACTCTTCGGTATTTTCGATTATCGAAACTGTATATATATATATATATATATATATATATATATATATATATATATATATATATATATATATATATATATATATATATATGTCCTTGAAAGTCTTCGTTGCAATCCGGCTCCAAATGTGTTAATAGGCTATTCGTGCAGCCCGTGTCGCAGAAAATCCGGTGTCGGCGCTGGCGGAGCCGTTCGTCCGTGAGTGAAAATTACCGTATATATTTGGGTATATGCCACGCCTTGCTATATGACATGCGGTATATGCGGGTTATATTGCCACACCCTTCTATCACTAAAGTTGCTCGCACCTTGTCTTATATTCTTGGCAAAGTTATCCCTCGGAATATTGAGAACGACCGCTCACAAACGTCACGAAACAAAGCACCGAAAGCACATGCATATTATGTTAAATCTTCTCATACTGAAATATTAGAAGTGCAAAACAATAACATAAGCCTGAAAACAATGTTTTTTTTTTTTCGAGCGGCTTTGCACTACCTCCGGGATGCGCCCAAGCAAGAGGCCGCGTTTCTACCAGAAAGCTCGTCTTATTGCATAGTGTTCGCCGCCAGCGTTTCCCGATAAACTTTACGGTTGCATAAGCTGCAGTTGCCGGGAAACGTGAGAACTAGTTGGGGATCTCTGAATCCTATCGCGTTCCACTCTTAAGGGCGAAGCTGGCCTCCCAAGGTTTTTGTAATGACTATTGGTAATCTTATGTTTAAAACTGATCCGAATTGTTCCTAATACTGAGCTATTTTTCACTAGCGAGTACAGGCGTGATGTCTAAATATACCGAAATATGTGTTCCTGCTTCTAATATGTGTTTCTGCGTTTGACTAGTCAGTATTCTATACTTACTATTTGATTCATGTTTGAAAAAAAGTTGGTATTCGCCCACATATAATTTCCATGGGTGAAGCGTATTCCCATACTGGCATGCGACCTTTAAAACCTGCATCTCCGCGAACAAACTGGCACTGCGCCCGCGAACGGGCGCCCAAAATTACACGCGCGTATCTTGTGTAGTTCTACTCCAGTTGCGTAAGTGGCTCCACAAGTAGCCCAGACAAGGCGTAATGGTGCTTCCCGAAAGGGCAGACCTGCGTGGGCCCTAGTCGAGGTCGTTTTCGTTTCCCCATCTGGGTGCAAGACACCAGCCGCTCCGCGACTTTTTTTATTATTTATTTTGCCTCCCGCTGCAGCTTTATCAACCGGGATGTGGTGCACGTTTACACTCCGCGTAGAAATGATCATGTTTGCACAACGTTCGTTCTGACCTCGAACCTACGCGACGAAATCGATGGCACGTTGACCCTTGCGACACAACCATCTTTTGTCGGTGGGACTAGCTCAGCCTCTCCCTCCCCCCCCCCTTTTTTTTTTAAATGCCATGTGGGGCAATGTCGTTGTCTTCCGGACGTCGATTTATTTTACCGTAGTCCACGTGGAGGAGAGAGACCTTGAAAACAAAAGCATAAGTGACAGAAACCATGTTTCCGCGAGTATAATAGCTCCACCCCCTCCTCCCCCGTCGCAGTTTCGACATCTTGCGAGCATCCAATGATTACGTTGCGAAATGATGAGCCCCGTCGGGCCATAGAACCCGCCGACGTATACACCACCGCACGGGGACCGTATCGCTCGGGCGCATTGTCGCAGAGGCGCTTCGTCAGCGTTTTGCGCCGCTTTGTGATTGCCATGTGCGCCACATGATTGCGCCACATTCGGTGGTCGTCCCCCCCCCCATTCCCCACCTCCATCTGCGCAAAGGTTGAGGCAATATCCGAGGGCAACAGCCTTTGGGGAAAGAGAAGAAACTACTTGGGATGCAGCATGGACCTTAGGTATACTCAGACTATTGTGTGCCAACCTCTTTTGAAGAAGTTGCTCCCTCTGAGCTTCAAATCATGCCAATGCACCACGCGCTTGGTCTCTAGACGTTTCACGCCTGGTTTCACGTAGTGTCGGATTAGTGGTAGGTTTTAGAACCAGCTGTCGGAGCGCTGGAATACCATCTTCATGGTGCGTTTGCCTTTGCGGTTCCTCTCTCTCTTTTACACACACTTCAGTATTGAAACATAAGTGCTTTTTTTCTTAGGCCGGCATGAATTCGGCATGCATAGCTTTCGTATTGTTCTTTTTGGCGTTGACAACCTATACACCTAGGTACACTATGCTCCTTTATAGCTAAATAGGTGACCGTATTTCTAACGATACGACGTCTGTCGCTGACACCAGCTTCGGGCCAGCTATCAGCGCTGTAGTTCTTACGGAGCGGTGTTCGGTGTAAAGTTACAAAAAAGGCCATAAAGGTTAGTCGTGTTAGTAAATTATACTTCTGCAGTAGCCAAACGGCAGATAAGGCGGCTCGAGGGGATGTCATGTATATTGAGATAATCTACGTGGGTGCAGCTTCATGTATCGGTAAAGGCTTACGTTGCGTTCTAAAGAAAACAGTGCCTCCAGCTAGCTAGTTTAGGGAACTTTTCCTGCGCCATGACATCACACTGGCGTACCGGAGTGATATTCGACAGGGGGAAGCTTGCCCTCAAATTCCTATTACAAGATTTTTTTCCGTCAAGTAAATGAATATTGAGTTTTTAAAGAATAAATTACTGCTCTAAACTCTGTTAACATTCCTCATACTTGTCCCTTTTAAGCTTATCTGGGAGGAAATGGCTGGGTTGTTACATTATTTTATGTTGTCAGTTTGTATTGACAGTTCTGAGGTGTGTTGTCACAGTTATTGTATTGTGAAAACGAAATCGCAAATAAAATTGACACGATTCTGAGACCTAAAAGAGCCTTAGTGCGTAATCTTATATGCTTGCCAGGGCCTGTAGCGGTGTAGCACTTATTGTTTGACGTGTGCCGGGGTTGTCCTCATGTGCGTTACTCGCGTTTTTCCTTTTTTTTTCTTCTTTCCTGGCGGTGTTGGTTCTTGCCTCTCAGCATGCTACTCTAATTGTAGCCGCACTTTCTTACGAAATAATCACAAAAAAAAACGACAGAGAAACCATGGCCACCATAATCTGCATGCAAATCCAATAAAAGCATACAATGAAGTGAGCCCATACTGCTTTTGATTTAGGAGCCCGCGTGGTTATGAGCTGATTATTGCATGCGGCGTTTTCGGCCCATATATGAAACTTTTCTATAGGAGTTTAATTCGTCGCGGGTACTACAGGTAATTCTCTTCCGCGAAAGGAAAGACCCGCAGTGCGCGCGCTTTAATCGTTCCGGTCCGACGACTTCGCCCCTCGCATGGCACCGGCATCGTCTCTCGTCCTCTCCCGAAGCGCGCGCTCTCCCCAACTCGGGAGTCCCTATTTACTGTCGCGCCGTTTCACGAAATCGTCGCACGCCAAAGCAGGTTTACTCTCCTCTGTCCCAGGACGGTGGCTGCCGGGTGAGGCTTAATTAAATTTGCTGCCGGCTGTCGCGTCGAGGCGACACCTGACACCTCTCGCTCATTCGCGCAGCGTAACACAGCACCGAGCGACGCCGGTGTTTCCGCCATTGTCCGCGCCCGTGATGTCCGCGCGTTTCTCTTTCTTTCTTGTTTTTCTTTCTTTCTCGTCTCTGTATAACCTTTCCCCAGCGCTCTGAAATGGAGATTAATGATAGGAGCTTTTCGCGCCGGTGCGACGATATATGCCGAACGCGGTGTCTCGCCGCGGCAGCCCGGTTGCGTGATGTGCGTGCTCGCCGCGTTCTCAAGCGTAGCGCTGTGCCACTCGTCTGCGTCGACTGAAAATTCGCCGAGGAGCTGGATGTTAAACGGTTCGACGGAAATCGAGTTTTGATATATATGAATATACGTTTGAGCCCCCGGGCTCGCCGCGGCGACAGAGGCGGTCCCGTTTCGACACATTCGTCCTCGATTAATGGATTCGCGAAACTGCCGAAAAATGGCCCTTCGTCGCTGGAAGCTATATCGAGCCGACGCGACGCTTCGTGTACGTGTTTGCCCGTACATCGCGTTTCGGACCTCTGCCGGCGGCGCCTCGTTCTCTTTTCGCTTTCTTTTTTATCTTTTACTTCTTTTTGTGCTTGCTTTTGCTATTTCTTCTTGCGAAACTGGCGGCTGTGATCTCTTCGCGGTGATTGACCCAGTGCTTTGTCGAGAAAGTCTTGCTGCTTGAACTCCGCTTGATCTGGTTCGATTTCTCGACTACGAGCGGAGCTGTTGGAGCGCGCCGCTAGTTTCGAGCGTTCTGTCGCGAGTAGATGCGATCGCGAAAGGTTTGGTTTATTGCGGGGACGGCTCTCGAAGTCATTGTTTCACGGTTGTTAGCGCATTGATCTTTTATTGATCCCGATATATTTTGTTGCACGCCACGCTCCGCCCATCGAAGCGAGGCGGGCTTTCCGAGGGCCGGGCAACACATGTAAACCTCACGTACGACTTGGCGTGAGACGACGTTCTTTTTTTTTTTAAATATCCGTGGAATTTAATGTTTTGTTTCCACAACGCTTCATCGTACCATCGTCTTGTGCTATATGTATTTCTGGCTGCTGATTCGGGAGGCGCATCTGGGGGCGGGGGGCGAAAATAAATAGACTTTTAATGATGCTTCTGTCCCCTTGAGTGCGCAGTCACCGGTTTAGAGGTAACAAGGTTCCTTCAGTGCCTACATGTCTACGTGCTTCCTCGTTGCGATGATATTAACATATCGAGAATAAATGGAGTATGCTTGTTTAACAGCACAAGTTTTCTTCGCTAACCCGTGCCCGCATCCGCTTGCAATGTCGTCTTCTTGCTGTACAAGTAGGCACGTCCTTTCCTTCTTTTCAACACCGTTCACCTCAAATAGCTGAAAGCGAGAATCAAGAAAAAAAAAAGAAATTCGGTGGGTCCTCGCGTGTTCGCCACCTCGGCTGGGCAGAAATACAAAAAAAAAAAAAAGATGTGTGTGTGTGTGTGTGTACGTGTGCGCGCGTGTGTTCATTTTTTTGTGTGTGTGTTCAAACTGACCTTTCGTCCCTTATTTTTTTCCTGCTCCCCACAGAACCGCTGCGAAAACAGATTGCCCGCAGCGACAG